>NW_004524584.1:19596535-19607784 GCF_000260255.1 Octodon degus | reverse complement strand
TCTCTCTCTCTCTCTCTCTCTCTCTCTCTCTCTCTCTCTCTCTCCCTCTCAATAAGGTCTCACTAGGTTGCTAATTTGCCCAGGCTGCATTTGAGCTTCTAATTCTCCTGCCTCAGCCTCCCCGAGTGGAGAGGTTTATAGGCACACCCCACAGCACCAGCCTCCCTTGTGGAGCCCAAAGGTGGCCTGGTTCCCTGACTACTGGGGACAGGAGCACCCAGCCTCCCCTGTAAGTTGCCTTCTGCTTCCTTCCCACAGCGAAGTACCAGAGTCACTGCTCTGCCCAGGAGGATTCGACCTTTCCATTTGACCTTTCCGTCTCCTCTGCCTGGAAGGGGTCCTCTTCAGCACAAAGTGGCCACAGCTCAAGAGCGACCTGGGCTCCTGCCTTTCTCCTGGCTCTGCCATCATGGGGAGGCAGCTGCCAAGCAGAGCCAGGGTTCTCCGTGGGCCCCAGTGCCTGGCGCAGTCAGTGCAGGAACCTCTGGATGAGCCTGAGGAGAACGGGCCAGGACCCTTCTGCCTGTCAAATGTCTTTGTGTAGTTTTACATTTTCTAAGCTATTGTTATTAAGATGTCTTTTAAAGCCTGATTTTAAAACACTTTAGATGTGAGCCACAGTGTGTATTTTGCAAAATGTTCTTGATGAATGAGATTTGTTTCTCAATTATCCATTGTTTTCACATATACCCAGTTGATGTGATAAGATTTTCATTGTGTTTCCATAAAGCCTGGATGATCAATAGGGAAAAGCTTTGCAGGGATTTTAAGAGTTCAAAATAAAGCTACCATGCCTAAGCAAAAATTCCTAATAAGCAGCTGTGCTTAAACCCTCTGTGAATCCAGCAGTGACCCAGGTTAGAGCACTGGGCTTCCAGGGCCTGCGCATGGCTGTCTGGGGTGTAGGAACTGAATCCAGGAGGCTCGGGCAGGCTCTGTGTTCTGGGGTCAGCAGCTTTTCAGTGCTCCGGTCATGCCTAGGTGATGACTCACTGCTTCCTATCCACAGGCCATGGCCTTGTCCTTGTCACACAGACCCTTAGACTCCAGTCATCCCCCCTCACCCTCCACCCCACTGTGGCTGGGACAATGCCTCTGTCCTCTGGAGTCGGCAAAGGAAGCAGGGCTCCCTCGCATTCCTCCCAGGCCCCAACTCCTCCGGTTCTCCCAGTTGCTCCCAGAGAGCTGGGGAGGGGGAGGACAGAGCGACCTTGTGGTTTAGATCGAGAAACTCCTAGAATATGTCAAAAAGTGGCAGATTCATGGGCACTTTGGTCATCGGCAGATCCATCCGTCTGTATGTTCATGGCTGACTTGCATTAGGTTAGAAGGTGGCCTTGGTGGAGGAGGCCTCTGGGCTGTGACCCAGAGGGGTCCATTCTTGTCTCCTGCCCCTATTTCTCTGGTTTCTGGCTGCTATGTGGAAGCGGCTTTCCTTGCCCATCCCTGCTGTTACGATGATGCTGCCTGGAGCCCAAGCCACAGATGGAAACCCGGAGCAGGAGACTTTTCTTTCAAGGTACAGGTGTCAGGCATTTTGTTCCAGCCAGAAGAAAGGGGCTGAGACTGCTCAGCCTGCTGTCCTGGACCCAGGGGAGGGCCATCCCTTCCCTGGCTGGGCCGGCTGGTGGTGGCTCATCTCCTGACATTCACTGCTGTAGGGAGCGGGGGAGATGGGGTGTGCCCAGGGCCTGGTCCTCCCAGGGTGTCCCCTGTGTGTCCCATCTAAAGGAGGGTGCAGGCCACAGGGATAAGTATGCACACAGCTGGGGTGGCAACTCAGGATCCACTGATGGGTGCAAAGCCCACCAATGCCCATTCTCCTTCAGTGGCACCTCTGCCTACTTATCCCCAGCCCTGCTGCCCACAATTCCACAGTCCCAGTGCAGGGCTGTGGGGGTCCCTCCACACCATGGGAGACCCTGTGGTAGATAAGGACATGTCCCCTGGAAATCCAAGGGACTGCTAGGTGGAAACATGGGGGAAATGATGGGTTGTGCATTAATCCTGTACTCAGTAACCCTGCCGTGTCTTTTTTCCCAGACAATGCAGGTCGTGATGAGTCTGTAGTCTCCTGACTAAAGAGTTTGCAATCTGAAATAGTTTCTAGACTCAGCTAAGCTGCTGGCTGTGGAGGCTGCTGACTTTAGCCTCACTGACCTCCTAAATTTCTGCCCAGTTCCAGCAGGAGCATCCTCGTAAGGATACAAGTGTGCACGGTGAGCTTTCCCAGGAGTTGCACTGCTCTGCTTCCTTCAGTTCTATGCGGAGTGCTTAGGAGCTGGGCACCAAGGCTGTGTGGGAGCCCGAGGCCAGTGTCTTCGAGCTTGTGTGTGGCCACGCAGGTCTGACCATGGGCTGGGCTTCCCATGGGTCCCAGGCAGCTCACAGGTCACCCGGCCCTGAGGTCACTCCGGGAGTCTGCCTAGCTGACAGCACTGTCCCCTTTTGTCCTGCTCACTTAGAGGCAATTTGCCAAAAGTGGGAAAATATAATGGCTTCTGTTTTTAAAGTGCACGGGCAGGGTTATTCTTTCTCCTCAGAATGATTAAGTTCCAGCATTTCTGTAGTCACAGGATTCTGGCTAATTCTAAAATTATAAAGTGAAGCATGTAATTCATTTCATAAATGTGTATATATGGAGATGCTCAGTAGAACATATTAATATTGCTTTAAAAATATCTATCTGATTTGTTGCATTGACAAATAAAGTATAAATACGTGTAATCACATAGTAATTCTTTTCTAAATTAATCTTGTGAAGAGCTAGCAAGTGGAGGACCTTGGTCATGCTGTTATATTGCGAAGTTATTCTCACTTCTGAATTTATGTTGCATTCTGCAAAGCCAGGGAGCTGCCTCCTGTTCCTCCTCCTCCTTTCCTCAGTTCTGTCTTTGCTGCCCAAAGCTGCCTGGTGGCCTTCAAGGCACCTGATGTGTTTGGGGGTCAGAGCACCCATACCCCTAACATCAGAAACCCAAGGCCCAATCTTATGGGTGAGCTGCTGGCTAAGACATAACCCCATATGGCCCTGGAGCACAAGATGTGTCACCTCTCAGCTTGCTGTCTCCAGGGAGATCTGGGGCAGGCAGCCGCAAGGAAGACTTCAGTCTCCTGACACCAGACCTTCTTGCTCTCCTTTGGTGGAAAGTCCTCTCCTTTGTCCTGCCTGCTATGGTAGTCTCCTGTCTCTCCAGGGGACACAGCCTCTTCTCCTTCAAAGACATGGCTCTTGCTGTGAAAAGCCTGGTCCCAAATCCAATAGGCTATGTCTTACAAAGTCCCCAGCGAACAACACTTTCCCGAGCATGAGCTGCATCAGCCTTTCCCTGAAACTGTGTCTCCCTCAGTGCAGGGAGAGGTGATCTCTTCACCAGAAAGGAGTGACGTGGACCAAAGATGCCAGGATACCTAGAAGTATTTCCCAGAACCTGAGTGCTGCTTAGACTTTGTGGACCCTCGGGAGCTGCGAAGCAAAGCTTTCAAGGCTAGAAACAAGGTCTGGAGAGAGAAGGACTTTTCCTGAATTTTAAAGCTTCACTGGGAAAAGCTGGATCTGGCAGTCAGAAAGCTTAGGCATAGAGGTTATCATCTCTCTAGATGTACATGTCATCCATCCATACACCCATTCAGATGCTAGTTATTGTCTACCCACCTGTCCACTTACTTACCCATCCCTCCATCCCTCCCTCCATCCCTCTCTCCATCCATCCATCCATCCATCCATCCATCCATCCATCCATCCATCCATTGATCCATTGTCTATCCACTCCATCCGTAATCTCTGATACTCTCTGAAGGCAGCGTGATTGGTTGCATCCTCTGTGTTCAAAAATACACATTCTCATATCAGGGCGTTGCAGGATGGACCAATGCCTGCCTATAATTCCTCAGAACACTGGCCTAGGCTGGCTAACTAATCAGTTAATTAAACCTTTCATTCACTGAGCTAACAATTTACTCCTCCAAAACCAACTCCCAGGGAATTACTAAGTAAGACACATTTTTCTTTTGCAATCAAGAGCTGAAAGTAGAAGACTCAAGATGAAATATTACTGAATACCAACCTTAAACACAAAACCTGTAAGATGACTAATTGTTCATCTCAAACCAGGAGATATTTTGAGAGTGGGATAAGGGGTAGATTTCATAGCATACAGTAATGAGTTGAGCAGAAAGAAGCCTGAAGAAATGTTTTCAGACTTCATGACTTAAGTCCTTTAAAATCATTTTTTAAAGATAAAGTTTTACTTTATGGAAATCATAAGCTATGTCACTACAAGCCCAGTTTAACCTATTGCATATAGAAATGCATCACCTTGCCTCAAGGTAAAAAAATAAAGTTTACTTCTATTGAATCACTCTAAAATATTCATCTGTCAGTACTTTGTCAACCATGGTTTTGATGGCATTTAAATTGAATTTAATATAAATTTAAAGGCATCTCCATTTGATGTAATGAATAATGTGCTTCAACCATCAACTTCAATTTTAATACCGTAAATGGAGTAGGTTCCAGCTGCCTCGATGCATATACAGCTGGAAGTTGCTCCTTATAATGTATGTATTTGAACATTTTGTGATTTTAAATTTGCAAGTGGCTCTGAAGCCAGAGGTGGATTCCCAACTTTGGTGCCCAGCTCCCAGGGCTTTCCAGGGCTCAGTCCAGAGTCCAGCCCCGTGCAGGGCATTGGCGCTGGCCAAGAGAAGGTCTGCAAAGGTTCCTGGAAATCAGCCCATGGCCGCAGCTATGTGTGGAGGGAGGAACCCCGGCTTCCATCTCTTCTTCCATGCTTTCTTGAGTTTTGCTGATAATCCACATGAGCAGTTTTCCAAGATGAGGGTGGAGGGAGCTCCTCTGTCCTGGAAGTGGCCTGTTTGCGGTTGTTTGTGCAATTGAGAACGACAGCTCCTGCTGTTTGGTTCGTGTGTGTGTGTGCGTGTGCATGCGTGTGTGCTTGCATGCGTGTGTGTGTATGTGTGTGTGTGCGTGTTTGTCTGTGTGTCTGTGTCTGTGGTTTCCAAAGGGAAAGGTGTTCTGCAGGCAGGAAAGAGGCGAGCCCAGTCCCGTGACGTCAGCAGTCAGATGTGTGCAGGGGCTGATGCTGCCCGCGAGGAGAGGGACCGGACAGGTAGAGCTGCACCCATCGGAAGTGCAGATCAGAGCTTGCTCCTGCGGGTGGAGGGGTGTGGAGGTTCCCAACGCTCCGGCTGTATCCCCTGAGTGAGGAAGCCCCTTTACATAGTGAAATTAAAAACAGGATGAATGCTGCTCCCCAGCGCAGACCGACAGAAAGGCAGACTTCTAAAAACAGCTGACTCTTCATTCACCCCGTCTAGGGGTCCGGCACCATGTGACTTTTGGCTTTTCCTCAAAGAAGATGATCGTGAAGGGGAAAGTTTGGAATCAGATGCGGAGATCAAGGCAGCTATGCCCGTGCAAATGAGCACACTCCCAAAAGAGGGCTCCAGAGCTGCTTCCAGAAGGGGTAACATTGATGGGATGCGAGTGGTGAAGAGAGGAGGGGATTTTGATGAGGATTTATTGCCTTGCGCCTTTTACTGAAATAAAACTTTTTGATTTAAACACTATTTTTTATCACACTCATGCATAAATAAAAGAGACAGACAGGCAGGCAGACAGAGAGACAGAAGGACTGCACCTTCCTCAGTGGCCCCTCTATTATGGAAAGACTTTTTTGAGTTTGTTTGCTTTAATTTTGTGAGGGGCTACCTCCTAGTGCCCTTACTGGGCAACTCTGGGTGCAGTGTCCTGTGTCACCTGTGTCCCCAGCCTTCCTGTCTCCTGCTGCAGTGCCCTGGTACCCGGCAGCACTGGCCTGAGTAATGATCCCTGTTCTCCTGGAGGAGACACCAGGTGGCCTGTGATGAGGGCCTCCAAGAGGACAGAGTGGCCAGGAAGCTGGGGTTCTCTCAGAGCAGAGATCTAGCAGGTGGAGAGGGCTCAGGAGATGGAGCTGGCAGGTTTGGAGCAGAGTGAGCTTGGGCTACAGCCAGCAACCCCGACCTGTTAGAGTGAGGGGGATGCCAGGAGGCCCCCAGAAGACTCAGGAGGCTCCAGAGCATACAGTGAGTTCCCAGCCCCAACCTGGGACGCTTGAGCCCAGGGAGCTGAGACTTGGGCTGTGCTCAGTCACCTGCAACTGACCTGGGCTAGAGAGCTGGGGGTTGGCGTCTTCAGTGCCGCTGCCTGTTCGAGCAGAAGGTAATTTCACTTGCTTGAAGTTAAGAAGCGGTGGCTAATGGGGAGGCGGCTGGGCCTCCAAGCAACCCTAATCATACTTAGCCCTGAGTCTCAGTCGACTCACCTGAGCAGGACAACTGAGTCTTGTGTGTACCTATAGCATGCTCACACAGTTATTCATCAGATGCTTACTGAGCTCGCCTTTGAGAAGGGGGAGGCCTAGAGCCCCATCCTGCAGGGCTTTCTCACTGAAGGCCGTTGCAGCTGTCATGACGGAAGAGAAGGGTGGTTGAGAGAAAGGAGACCAAGAGCACCGAGGATCACCAGGGTACCTTTCACTTCTGTGTCACCCAAACCTCAGTATTTGTGAGAAAGAAGTTCCATGTCTTGCCAGCCCAGTCCTCCTGGTAGTGCCCGTCTCCCTCGCTCTCCCTCCTCCTAGCTGTCTCCCCAGTAACTGAGGATGCCCAAACCCATGGGGGGTAAACGCAAGGGTCCTTGTGCCTCTAGTCTGTGAAGGGATGTGATGTCCCATGAGCGGCCTCTCCTGGAAGATGTGGGGCCAGCAGGGATGAGGTGAGCACCCCACAACTGCCCTTATTTGGTATCGGGGGGTCGAGACCTTCTTAGCATGTTTCACTCATGACCTTTTAAAGCTGTCAGACCAGAATGATTTTCAGTCACTTTGCTCTGAAGTAGATTTAAAATCATGTCCCAAAGGTGGTAGATTAATAGATTAAAAAGGCGAGGTATTAATCTAACCCCTCGTCCTGTCTTCTTCCCCGTAAGATATAGTAGAACTGTCATACGGCCCTGGCAGCTCTTCAATGAGGCATTCAGCCTGAGCAGGCTCCTCCAACCCCATCTGCTCCATTCTTAGGTCCTGAGTGCCCTGGACAGGACCTGCTCTGGGGATGGCCCTGCCCTGTTCCCTCCCCCAGAGCTCACGCACTGGATGCAGGAGGACAGTAGGTGTCCATCCATCCTCTTTGCCTTCTGGAAATACATACTTCCTCCTTGTTGTTTCAGAATGAGCTCCTGGGAAGGCAGGATGCTTCAGCAACCTGCTGCCCCCGCTCCAATTCCAGCACGGGCAGGAGCACTCGTGTCTGTCCCCACCATCCACAACCTCCCCAGTGCGTGGAAACATCTCCTCAACACTGACTTTGCTGACCTGGAGCTGCTGAGGAGCCAGCGTCTCCGATCTTCCTCTTTCACTTTGTGACCTGTGGTCGAGTTCTGAGCAGAACAGGCAGCTGCAGGAAGAAGAGACAAGAGCATCTGGGACCCCAGAGCACATCCCGCCAGAGCCCGGGCCTGTGTCCCCGAGGCTGGGTACACGGCAGGGCCACTGTGCATGCATTTGCACCGTGTGTGCAAACCCCCGGCCCACGTGCTCCATGCCAGGGTGGAAGAGCGACGTGAGAACAGCGCACCCATGCCCGCTCTTTCTCGGATCCCAGCACGTGCCAGGCACACAGGAAGAGCTCGTACGTGCTCCAGGCACAGCGCAGGTTCAGGTGAGGCTGTGCTCTAGGGCGCTGTCCTGGAAAGCCGTCTGCCCTGTGCCGGTGGAACCCGCACCCAGCTTCGCCCTTAGATGCCCGGCTCAGCCTGAGTCCCCTGCAGGGGACGGCGAGCAGACCCTCCCTCCCTCCGAGCAGGCTGCGCTCCGAGTGCAGAGCACACAGGCTCCATGCAAAGCTCAGGCAAGGAATTCTAATGCAGTTGGCAGAGGCTCCACTCAAAGAGGTATTTTCTTCTTCTGAAATTTTCAGAAACAACAACAAAAGAATCCTCCAGAAGCCCCTTAGCGATCTCGCACCCTAAATCACAAGAATGTCTGAAGTTTTGTGTCACGGAGACCATATTTTCTATGGGGTTCTTTCAACGCGTGTCCCTGGAAAAGTACTTTGGGAGCTAAGTCTGAAAGCCTTAGAAATTATTATTATTTTCATTGCTCCACAAAGCAATGGGGCGGAAAGGCCCAGCGGCTGCCTGCCAAGCACAGTCCCTGCAGGGCTACTGTCTGCGAGGATCCCACAGCTGGCGGGCTCAGGACGCTGGGCTGGGAATGCTGGGCCCTGCTCATCGGGAGCCAGAGTCTATGGAGTTTCCGGGTGGCCCTTGTGCCAGCCCTGCGTCAGTCACTCAGACCTACTCCGGTGGGAGGATGCCCACTGCTGTGGCCCGCCTCATCTATGCAGCTGGCCTGGGGTGGTACTGTCACATGGCTGGAGTAAGTGGCCCAGGGCTAGACCACTCGTGGGCATGTGAGGAACAGTGTCCAGTGCCCACAAGGAGGTACCAGTTGGGGAGCAAGAGATCCAGGCAGGTGAATGGGGAGTTTTGGGGTGTGTGTTGACTGGGGGCTGTGTCAGTGAGCATTCTGTCACTGTAACAAAACACTGGAGATCACCTTGTATTAAGCAGAGAAGGTTTAAAGTTTCCCTTTGTGGCCCATGATCCATGGGCTCTGTGGCTCTGGACAGTGAGGAGAAAGTGCATTTGGGCAGGAGTGGGGAGCCAGAAGCTCTCCCTTTGTGTGCAAGGAGTGAGCAACAAGATGGCCGAGACCTGGTCCTGCGCAGACTTCTGCACAGCAGGCTGTGTGGCTTCCGGGTGCTGTGTGTCCCAGGGGAACCGCCTTCCCGGCCTCTAACCTCTCCACAGCAAGGTGCACAAGTGTCCACTGTCCCTCTCAGGGATGCAGGTCCGACCAGGTTCATAGCTCACGGGTGCAGTGGGCAGAGTGTGACCTGGGCCATCAGATGCCAGGTCCCAGGGCCACCCCAGCACCCGGGCGTGGACTCTCAAGAAAGACGGCACCTTTCTGCATAAAACCTTAAGATCCTGAGGCAGCACAACAGCAGCCATATTTACGCAGCCCAGTTGGGTCCAAAGGGAGCTACCTTGGCCCAGAGGGGCGGCCCAGGGCCCACCCAAGAAGCCCCCTCTCCTTGCCCATCCTTCTACCGGGATCCCTGGACCGCATCCCAAGCTCAGCCCATGCCTACATCTCTCACCCTCACCCTCACACA
This sequence comes from Octodon degus, assembly GCF_000260255.1. NCBI lineage: Eukaryota > Metazoa > Chordata > Mammalia > Rodentia > Octodontidae > Octodon > Octodon degus. Next base: position 19,598,538 of record NW_004524584.1, on the reverse strand, counting down.
CGTGGTCACTAGCAGCAGCTCTGGGCTTGGTCAGGACTTGCATACTGTGTGTCCCCGGGGGGCCCAGGGTGATCCATTCTGGGTGACACCAATGAACAGAGGTAGAATACATTACAGGTGGAGGCTGGTGGGACTTCTAAGGTCACCATGGCTGCACCCCCAGAGGGGAACACAGGTCCATGGTGGCTCCATCCAGGTATGTTTGGTGGCCACTGCTACAGGGAGCTGCATCCTGACCTGCCACATGGAGGCATGCCCACCTGTGCTGCAGGGGGACTGAGTCACAGCCACACTGGGCACCACGATGGTAGATGCTGGCGTCCCATGTTGGGCAGGAACCCAGCCACAACCCAGAGGGTGGACATGCCATGGGGGCTGGGTCCTTGCTCCCACTCTTTGTCCCACAGCTGTCATTTCTGAGACAGGTGAGGGAGTGGTTCCTGAAGGGGCTGTCACAAATAAACAGAGAATGGTTCCGTGGGACTGCCCGGGCACCACCAGGGAGGCCAGGAAGGGCTGTGGGAGGCAGGGCTGTCTGAGGACTCCCAGGGAAATGCCTGCAATCTGCTGTCTTTGAGCTTGGTAGGACTTGGGGCTGATGGCCATCCTCTGAGACACAGGCACCCCCAAAGTTTCCATGAGTCTGTTGAGAAGCGGAGGTTCCCCTTTCCGCCACGTATTCACCCATCTGCCTGGCATCTGAGAGAACCACAGAGCCCCGGCTTGCTCACAGCAGCGGTCTAAGGGGTCATCTGGCCAGTTTTTACATGTGGGTTTCCTCAAGGGCTCGCCCTGCCCCATCCTGGTCGTCTGAGGCTGAACATTTCTGGTGGCAACAGAAGCACCTCAGAGCAGGGGACATGGCTCTGGAAGCCCCCGCCTGTGCAGGAGTGTGAAGCTTTTGGGAGGGAGTGTTCAGCTCCATCCAAAGTCTCAGGAGGGAGGGATGTGGCGGGGTGTGACCCAGTCTCTGGGTTCCTGCACATCTTACTTGAGCGGGTATTAATAAGCACCATAATAAAATTGGGGTCAGAGGTGAGTCCACCATCCACAGGGAGGGTTGGATCTCCCCGGGGAGTGATTCCATTCACACAGGACTGTTCCCATTAGTCAGGGTTCTGGAGAAAAATGGGACCAGCAGGATCTGAGCAGAGGTGGACAAGGGGACTTTATTAAGGGGATTAGCTCATGTGATGGAGGTGTCTAAGGAGTCCAAGATAGGTCCATTACAGCAAGAGATGCTAGGATACCCAAGCGGGGCCCACCTCAGTCTTGAGAGTCTCAGTGGCACGAAGTCATTGGGGAAATACAGTCCGTGGGGAGCTGAGACCCTTGGGAAGGCCTGGGAGCTGAAGGGCAGTGGGCCTGGAACTCCGGTGCCCATGCAGGAGAGCGTCCTTCCTAGCTCTCTGTGGGACTGGTCTCCCTACCCCGTCCACATAGGCTGCCACACCAAAGCCTTGGCAGAGACATGCACGGTGCCTGCTGGGCTCCCAGATTCCCCTTATCCAGTGTGTTGTCATGATACGCCTGAATATCACTGTTGCACCCCAGTAAACTGCCCTGACCCAAGGGAGCTGCCACATAGCACGCTGTTAGAAGTCAAGTGGACAAATTCTGGTGGGCCTGGAGGGGAGGCGGGGTCAGCAGCAGGGGTACAGGGGTGCAGTTGGCTGCTCTTCTACTCTCTTAGGACTCTTGTGTGGTGGGGGGAGCACACTTAAGCCAGGAACATGGGGACTCTGGGTGCCCTGCCTTTGTAGACTTAGAAAGACACGGATGCTGTGCCCGGTGCCGTAACTTGTCCCTCAGCAGGTAAGTATGGCTGGGTAAGCAGCACTTGCTAATTTATTAGTAGCAGTTTGAACTTATTCCCCCTCCTTGAGACCCAGTCCTAGCCCAGGTCCGGTGAGTGTGTGGAGAGCTTCCTGCTACCCTGCGCTGGCAGGACCAGTCCCAGCCCAGGCGCAGCGTGGGCCGGACCCTCTCCCACCCACTCGGGC
>NW_004524584.1:19590192-19596240 GCF_000260255.1 Octodon degus | reverse complement strand
AACCCAAGCCCACCCGTAACAAGTGCAGAGGACACTATTCCCCCTCCTCCCACCCCTTGGCATGTCTGTAGACAATCTTCCTGGCCGTCTCTGCTGGGGCTTCCTGGTTATCAAAGCATCTGCAGACCCTGTGAGCCCAGAGGGGAGGGAGAAGGAGGAGGAAGAGAAACAGAAAGAAGAGGAAGAGGAAAAGGAGGGGCAGGAGGAAGAAAAGGGGGAGCAGGAGACACAGGAGGAAGAGGAGGAAGGAAAGCAGCAGGCAGAGCGGGAAAAGGGCCGCAGACAACACCCAGTCCTGCCCCCTGCTTCCAGTCCTTGCCATCCTTCCATGCATGGGTGCTCTTGTGCTGCTTTCTCAGTAATGGTGACTGGGCCTGGGGTGACAGCCTCCGTCCACAGGGCCCACTGCTGGCTACACGGTCCCACCCAGCCAGCTGCCCTCCCAGGGCTCCTGTGAGGGCTGCAGTCTCCATCTTTTCAGGTCTTCACATCCTGCACAGCCTTGTGGTCCTTCCGCTGCTCCTGTTGGGCATGAGCAGCCCCCAAAGCGAGTTACAAAACAAGACAGACAGGAAGGAGAGAAAGGAGGGGCAGAAGAGGCAAGAAAGAGAAGTAAGAGGAGAGGAGACCACCACATTGTCAGCGTGTTGGGAACAAGACTCAAGCTGGGCACAGAGATTTGCTGTAGGAAACACTGTGCTGTTTAATGTGGACTCAGCCAGTGGTCAGAGAGCTGCAGCTTGCGAATGAGAGCCGCAGGGGCTCAGGGCATCCGCAGGCAGTGATGGCCGCTCCTGGCCAGTGTTCATCCAGGGCACCCAGGGAGTGGGCAGAGGCAGCATCTGCTGTGGAGTTGCTGTGGGCATCAGGCACCCCAGAGGAGACTGGGACCCTGGCCCTCGCCCTCAAGGCTGCATGTGGTGCATCCAGGCTGGCTGCAGAGACCTCTGTGAGCTCCTACCTGGGTATCTGGGGGTACCCACATCAGCCACTGCACCCAAAGTCCTTGTGTGCAGTGTCACTGCCCCAGCCACTGCTCAGCAGGTGTTCACATCCCTGTCTGGTTCCCACTTGTGTCTCAGGACATCAGGGTTATGCCACGGGCTCTCTGGTTGGCTCTGTCCCCTGCTGTCACAGTGACAGCTAGCTGAGCTCAGGTGGCTACCGGTGATCCAGTGTCACGCACCATGAGCCAGACCTCATGTTGCTACAGATGGAGCCATTGTGTCCTCACACAGGGCTCTGGGGACGATCACTGTGTTTGCGTCCTGTGACCACTGAAACAAGCCACCTACAGAGGGAGAGCAGTCCTATCATCTCTGAAGAGCAGTGCTCTGGCACCAAGGTGAGGGCCGGCTCATGTGTCCTCCAGGCCTGGGTAGACCCCTCCCTCCATCCAGTGGCCAGTGGTTCCTGGTGTTAGGTGGCTTGTGGCCACATCACTGCAGGGTCTGCCCTCATCAGTCTTCCACACTATGGCCCAGTCTCCCTCTGCCCTCAAGGTCTCCAGGACAACCCAGGGTCATCAGTCCTACTCAGAACCTGTGACTCAGTCATCTAAGGTCATACTTACAGGCGTAAGGACTGGGGCATACGTACCCTTCAGGGGATCACTATTCACTGTCACTGTCATCTGCACACTGCCATAGATGTCATGGCTGAATTCTAGGCTGTGGGATCTCTCAGACCTTCGTTTCCCAGAGCCTCCTGACTCCCCACTCTTCTTGCCTCCCCTGTGACAGACGCAGCAGAACCTGGGTCCATCCTCGGTGCCTGCTCCAGTGTGTTCAGTGTTGGATGCATAGCCTGGCCCCTGAGAGGGCCCTGTAGGTGATCACCTCCCATTTCCACCCCGCTCCTGCGGTAGGAGATGCACAGAGCTGAGTCTGGCCCTTCCTTCCACCTGCCTCAGGCTCCATAATGGTGCAGTGCTCACTGGGGCCCCACCAGTGGTGCTGTCCTGACTCTGCAAGTTGTCTCCAGATGGTGTTTCTCCTTGCTAGGGACAAGGCCAGTGTCATCCACTGCTGCAGGGAGCAGGGGTGGAGCAGAGTTGTGCAGACTGCCGAGTGCCTGTTTCATCCAGCCTGCTCTAAAAGGACCTCTCTTTCATGAGGTTTTACCTTTTATGATAGCTCCACAGTGAACAGCACCCTACCATTCTGTGGGGTGAACATGCTTTGTGGGCTCCTTGATACTCCCAGGTGAAGACTCCCCCAGCATCCAGAAGCCAGCCCTTGTCTCTGCTCTGCCTTTCCCTGGGGCTGCTCCTGGGAGACCTAAACAGGGGGTGACTCCAAGGATGGGCAAGGCAACTCTTTCATAGACCAGCAGATTCCGTCAGCCTCATCAGAGCTGGCAGTCCAGAGGTGTGGTGGCTGGGAGCAGCACCTGCAATCACCTGGCTCTTGATGAAAGGACTGCTGTGTGCCATGCAACTAAGTCGTGCCTTCAGCTGAAAGGAGCGAACGAGGCTACACCATGCTCATGCCCACAGCAGGCTCCTACCTGACCAGTGCCCACCCACCTCACTGCCCGTGGGTCTCACGCCTGCACCCTCATGCATCTCACTCTCAACCTCTCGATGAATCTCTGCTTTCCTCCCAGTCCTGCTCTCTGGAGAACTCTTGCAGATGCCGGGGACCTGGTCACGTGCAGATGCCTTGACTCGTATATTTTGGCCAGGGTTTAGATCCTGTGCCCAGGCTTCTGAGGGCACCATAGTCTCTGCTGGATGGCAGAGCTGCTTCAAGGGCTGGCACAGGATTCCTGATTTGGGGCGCCAGGCAGCCACTTTTTGCATACCAGCCTCAGAAACCACAAATAACCCTTCTGCAATTAGTAAAACCCACTACAAGCCTTTCTAGACTCGGGGAACACACAGAAGCTATATCTCTATGAGAGAATGTCAAAGAACTCCATGGCCATCCTTCCTAAAGGACGTCTAAGTCACTTCCTGTCACTAGGACAAAATACCAGATACACACAACTTAGAGACCGGAGGCTCCACTTGGCTCATGGTTCTAGAAGGTCCAGGCAGAAGCATCATGGCAAAACCATGGGGTGGACCAAAGCTGCTCCACCCACAGCAGCCAGGAGGCAGAGGAAGGAGGAGCTGAGGGTAAGATCACACCTTTCAGGTTGGGCTTCTCGTAAGTGCCTCTCTGACAAGGCCTCACCTTCCGAAAGCAAACCCAATTACAAACTCATTGATGGATTAATCTCTGATGAGCATCATGCCCCGTGAACACATCCCCATCTAGAAGCTCCACCTCTAAACACATGAGACTTAGGGGGGTACATCTTACGGGCCTCACGGTAACAAGACACTGTCAGCTGTACCATGACCACAGACTCCTCCTGTCCTTCCCTTGGCAGCTCAAGATGGCTGAGGGTTGACATAAGGGCTTGCCTTTGGTGTGTGGTTCCTTGGGCACAGTGGTTCCCTCTCATCTACGAAGTGGAGGCAGAAGAAAAGTTATCCTCGCCTCTTCCCAGGGTTCAGCAGTAGGACAAGCACAGTTTGACTATGACAGACATCTCTGCTGAGTGAGGGGACACACTTAGGACCCTGAGTGGGCACCTGGCCGGCACTTCCTAGTCTTGGAATGTGTCTTAGTCTCTACCTGAGTGTTCTCTGTGGCTCTTGTTCCTGCTTCTGGGCTCCTTCCTCAAGTCCCTCCTCTTCTATAAGAAGTGGCCTGAGGCTAGTGAGTTAGCTCAGCAGTCTAAGCACCTGCATGGCAAGCGCAAGGACCCAGGTTCAATGGCTAGTACCGCATATCATGCCACCACGCCACCACCATGCAGGCCACCAAAACTGGACATGATTGTGTATGCCTGTCATCCGGTGCTGGGGAGGCTGAGATGGAGGATCACTACACATCTGAGCTGTGTAGTGAGACCCTGGACCAAATAAATAAATACAAAGATTAAAAAAAAAAAGAAGTAGCCTGAGCCCAAACTTCTCATCCTTGGGTCCTGCTTTCTGTTTCCGTCTATCTGGACAGTTTCTTTAGGAGCCTTTTGAGTTACCTTTGCTCATCCTATCCATCAGAATCCAAGCTATGGGACTTTCAAGAGAGAAGCCCTGCTGCGCCGGAGTGCTGAGAGTAGTGAGGGCAAGCTTCAGGTTCCTCTGTGCCTGTAGGCAGGGCCCAGGGCGCAGACTGGAGACCAGAGCCCGTGAGATCCACCTGCATCTTCTCCATGAACCTGAGGACTGGCGCTGGTTTCTTTTCAAGGCCAGAGGCCCGGCCTCTCTCCTCCTTGCTCTAAGCGCTCCTGGAAGGAGGAGTCCTTTGTGGCCCATCCCCCTTTCTCTTCGCCTTTCAGCAAGCAAAGGACAAACAGCGGACACTCTGGCCACCCTGTGGGCATCTCCTCAGCTGACTCCTCCTTTCCCAGAGCACATTCACCTCACCCTCCTTTTTCACAGGCAACAGCATGCATGCAACTCTGGTGCTGTGCAGTGAGGTCTGCCTCCTCCAGGGACACTTTCCTGCCACTCCATGGCATTTTCAGCCATTCTTCCTAGGAGTTCCTTCCCACAGTCTCCCCAGGGCTCTCTGGTTCCTGCAGCTTTAGATTCAGTGCCCTGACTCTTAGATTTTTGTCATGGTAGCATCCCACTGCCAGCTGCCAAATTCTGCTCCAATTTCTGGGGATGCTGGATGGATCACCCCAAACTCAGTGGCACTGGCAGTCGGTTCATCAGGCTCAAGTCCTGGGGAGGAGGACCAAACAGGCACAGGGCAATGGCATCTAGAATTTGCAATATGCAGGGCTGTCAGGAAATATATGGAGGCTGGTCTGACCCCAAGGCTGGGAAACGTCATTGCAAGAAAATGTAGCAGAGTCCTCTAACAAACAAAACGCTGCGCTCATGTGGCCAGGGCCTGCCGGATGAGGCAGGGCTTTGCCGTTGCTCAGAATGATGCCACTGTCCCCGGATGATGGCGCCTCTGTCACCCAGGCAGGACCAAGGGACTTGGGTGTTGTATTTCACAGCTCAGTGGGAGAAGCATCCAGTGCTTATGTGGTCATTCAGAAAAATTATTCCTCAGGTATTCTGCCAAGTGAGATTAATTAAACCAACCCCAAATACTGATGCTTCTGGGTAATGAGCAGTGAGCAACATTCTTCTCCCTGATCCATGGAGCCCACTTGTCCTCACTGGGCATCCCAACCCCTCGCCCTGCCCCGCCTCACAGCGCTGGCTCCCCGCTGGCCTTCCTCCCTCCCTCTGCTCCTTCTGGCTGCTAGGTCTCCGGAGCACCTGAGAAGAACCTGCCTTGAGTGCTGATCAGCGCGCACCCTTCCATGCTTGTGACTTTCTGAGGCATCCGCCACCATCTCCAGGGGCCTGCAGTGCAACCCAGGCCCCAGGGATGCAGACAGGACCCTCTGTCCTTCCTGCATCCCCACCTTCTCCAGGCTCGGTACCCTCTGAGCCCCATAGAATGCGAAGCTTCTTTTTACATTTCCAGCTCAGATTTTGGCTGACAGGCTACGTGAGACCCGAAGTGTCAAGCTGGAGGGGCCCAGAGGCCAGGAGGGCGTGGCGCCAAGGTGTAGTCCCTTGTGTCCCACTGAGGAGTGGGATAAACAGGAAGCTGAGTGTGTGCCATGGGGACAGGAAGTCATCCAGGCCAGGGGACAGGGATGCAGGCCTGACCAAGGGACATGGGGTACGAAGGGCCATGAATGTGTAAATATGGCCTATTAGCCAATCACAGAAAGACAGGCAAAGAGAAGGAGGGGTGAACACCAGGTGAGGGAGGTGTTACAGATCTCATGGCTGGACAGGGGCCAGGGCCAGTGTACCCACTGCGCTCCCCAGCCTGGGCGTCTCCAGAGTGGCTTCTCAGAATCGGGTGTTCCTGTGTCCACGGCCCTGAAGGTTCAAGCTCACCGTGACAGTACCCCTCTCCTCCTCCTCTTCCTCCTCCTCCTCCTCTTCCTCCTTCTCCTAGTCTTTCTCCTTCTCCTTCTCCTGGTCTTCCTTCTCCTGGTCTTCTTCCTCTTCCTCTTCCTCCTCCTCCTCCT
>NW_004524584.1:19539528-19590092 GCF_000260255.1 Octodon degus | reverse complement strand
CCTCCTCCTCCTCCTCCTCCTCCTTCTCCTCTTCCTCCTCCTTCTCCTCCAGGCACTGCCTGTGCACAGAGTCACTCTTCCTGGACACACTGGGGGGCTGCAGGAGGGGTGGGGCTGTTTACAGACGGCCCACGCCCCTCCGGCATTTCCAGCGCAGATGTATTTAATTACGGCCACACACACTCCCGCCCCCACAGCCATTCCCCTTTAGCAAGTCGGGCTGTGTGTATGTGTGCATGTGTGCATGTGTGAAAAAATGTAAACAGATTGTATAACAAAGTATTCTCTAGCTGTCAGCAAGAGCTTTGAAAATAAAACACTTCCCTCCCAACTCGCAATTGGCTGGCAGTCGGCACATAATGAATAATCGCTCGGGGACTCGCAGAAAGATGTGTGGGAAAACTTTAATTAAAAGCTTGTCAGTGCAATTTTACCTGGGTGACATCACCTGCGTGAGATGTGCTGCCGGCTTTGTTGTCTGTGAGACCCAGCGGCACACACTTGTTTTGCTGACAGAGAGCAATCCAGGGGGGCCTTCCAAAGCGGTGGTGGGTGGGAGGCGCGGGGGATGGGGGTGGCGTGTATGTGAAGCCCATTGTCTGGGGGGTCCCATTTTCCAATTAACAGCTGGAGCTGGCTCCCGGGCATGAGCGCGGGGGCTGGGAGCGGCGGTCCTGGGGGAAAGCTGGCCCGAGCACTTCGGGTTGGGCCCACCCCATCTCCTGGGCCCAGGCAGCGTGGGTGCAGGGAATGTTCTCACCTCGAGGGTCCTCCCACGTTGTGCTGGTCAGGGCGGGTGGGCAGATGCCTGCTCAGCTGGGGCCAGGTGGAACCTCCAGCACAGCACTGTGAGGTGCTGGGTGAGGTGTGCTGGGTGGGAGCAGAGTAGAGCGGACTTCAGGCAGGAAGAATTCTTGAGCAGAGGCAAGCACCTGAGACCATGTCCTTCCAAAGCCTTCCTCCTGCAGCCAGCTCACCAGTTACTTCCAGATGCACTCTCCACCGAGACCGGCACTCCTGCCAGGGCGCTCGCAGGACCTCTAAGTGAGTCATCGAATCTCATTCTGGATGCTCCTGCACGGTTTAAGAGACCTTTGGGGCTGAGCGAGACTAGATGCACACCAGGCCAACCTATGGTGATTCCTGAGGATGTACCCATCCTAAGCCCTGGGGAGACACCTGAGTCCTGCTGGGCTCTGGATTTGGCAAAGGCCCCTGCTCTCCTTGCTGGTTTCTTTGGATCATCACTAATTTGTTACGTGCTTGCATTTCTGATATTAATTGCAAGTTCCAGCAATTAAATACTAATTAATCTATTTTTCCGGACAACACCTTTCTTTTATCTATAACTGTTTATGTGACATACACACATCTTAGTAGCAATTAAATGTTACAGTACAGCCCCACACTTTCCCGGCTTTGTTTAGACAAGTGAACAAGCAACTGTGTTACTTTCCTTTGTGTGGCTGACACATGACCGGGCATATGCTTAACTGGGGGTGACTCTGTCTAGATGGCCCCATTTGGCCTGCACAGTGGCATCTGGCTGGAAGGCGTATGGTCTCACAGTCCCTGCCCCAGGCAGGTGGGCAGCACGTCTCTGGCCTGGGCTGCAATGTGCCCATAAAGGTGCCCAGCCCCACATGCACTGCAGGGAGAAATCTGGAGCGTTGCCTCCTACCCAGGCAGCTTGCCTGGCACCGATGTTCTCATCCGGGATGCGCAAAGGCAGCTGTGTAAAGATGGCCATCTTCGGGGCCGGGGAGATGGCTCAGTAGAATAAGCACTTCCCTGGCAAGCACAAGGGCCTGAGTTCAATTCCCGGTTCTGCAAAAAGAAAAGAAAAGACTCTCGAGCCTACGAATATTGTCTCAGGGTGCTTCAGGTTACCTCTTGCAATGATGCAGCACCCACTCAGGGAACTTACAGAGGAAGGAGAGACTGACTCAGTTCTGGAGGACAGAGTGTAGGGTCCCCAGTGCAGCTCATGGTGGGCATCTTCCTGGGGCCTCCTACAGAAGGGGTGAGTGTGATGCAGAGATCAGGGCAGGTGCTGGCTGCCAAGGGCACCTCTCACTTATAGGACCTGCTCTGGCCTTTTAGGGTCCACTTCAACCTCCCCCAAGACTACACCACCAAGACCAAAGGCTCCCTGTACCTACCTCATAATTGCACCACCCAGGGGCCCAGTTCTTGGGCACACTGCACATTCAAACTATAATAGGTAGGTTTAAATCCCAAATGTAACTCGTGATTTCCAGGGAAGTAGACCATGATCTAATGGCCAAACTTTCAAACCCTTGTACAACTTCCTGGAGCCTGGCTTTGAGTGCTGTGGAGGAGGACAGGCCACAGAAGCTCCTGTTCAGAGGAAGTCCCAGGCCCACTGGGGTGCTGGGGGTGGGAAGCAGCCAGCCCTCAGCATCCCAACTCCAGGCCGGCCCTGTCTGTGGCGGAGGCCACCTCTCTGGAGGCTCTCCTGGAGAATCCATCTGTGTCCACACCGGAAGTAGAGGGTGGGGTTGCCCACACCAAGGGGCACAGTCCTTAACTCAGGTCTGGGTGCTGAGTTGCACCTGGGGTCTTCATAAACTAAGTCAAGGGTTCTGTCAGTGTCAGCCTGCTGGAAGCTATTGAGCCCTCCCTCGTCTGTGCTTTCTCTCCCTCTTTCTTATCTCCTCCTCCATTTTTTGTCTCACCTCCCTTTCTTCTCACTCCTTTTTGCTTTCAGACTGAACCAAACTGAGGATAGAAAGCTCTTCATTTCCATTTGCCTTCTGCAGATGGGCCCTGCTAGGCTTTGGGGATATGCTTGCTTATCACCTGCTTGTTCCAGTCCGGTCCTCTCTCAAAGATTTGCATATCTCTAGATCATGGTGAGGAATTTTGAAGCAGGTTGGAGGTCGGCTTGTTGGACCTCATGGTTTTGATGGATGAACAGCTACTCTTATAAGAATGAAGAGTCAAAAAGACAGTTTTACAGTCTGCCATGGTCATAGAAGGGCTCCAGCCTTAGACACAAATCACTGCCCTTGGTATTGGCGGGGTGCCCACCCAGAGCCATGGAGGGATGGGGTGGCCGGCCCCCACCTCAGCATGGGTTCCCTGAGGGACACTGTGGAGATGCCAGACCACCTGCCATGAGCCTGGGAGCTCTGTGGGCTCAGGGTTGCATCTGCGGCCACCGCCCTGACCCACCCTTGGCTGATGCCACCCTTGTGGTTAGCTAAAGCCTCAGTCTCCTCTCACAAGAGGCTGAGCTAATCCAGGGCTTTCCCTCCCAGTGCAAGTGGAGTCAGTTTGTTAAACCTAAGCACAGTGCGTGACAGCGATCCCTGGCTTCTCCTTGTTACTGCTGATCCCCACTTGCTTTTCAAAGCGAGACCCCGCTCCTCAGCATTAGCGGCTCTCCCGGCCGCGTGTCAACATGATGTTTGATAATCCTGCCTCCATGTCCTCTCCGGCTTGCTGATACAAGGCTTCTCCTTTGCGTTCTTATTATTGGCTTAGTGGGAGTTTTACAAAAGCCAGCACATGTTTTTGTCCGCAGTTGACTTATTTTGAAGACTCTTCTGTCGGTTCTTCCTTTTACTTTGGAATAAGGTTCGGGGTGGGGGGTAATCCTTGAGGATTTGTGGATGCCATGTCCCAGGACAGCTGCACAGCAGTGAAGCAGCCAGCAAGGAAGAAGGAGGCGTCATCACAAGATGGGGTCGGGCAGGTGCTGAGGGTAGACTCCTGCGGGCCATCACAGACTCTGACTCAGGAGAAATTCATCCTGTCACATACTGGCCTACATCTCACCCAGATGTCCATGGAATTTACATGCAATATTTGAAGGTGGAGAAGTTCTAGGAGAAACTGAAGCAGGATCGTTATCACATTGGCTTGATTTTGAGAAGGACCTTCTAATACAATTATTCTGGAAAATTAATGAGAAATCTGATTAGTGAACAAGAAGAGTTTAGTGAAGGTGCTGTGGTTGGTATCTAAGATGTCACCCCCGTGTGAAAGGTGGCCAGATCACAAGTAGTCACCAGTGGATCCACTCAGTTTTGAGACTGTGGCTGACTGCTGTTAGGAGGTGGGGCCTGGTTGGTGGTGGCTGTCCTGGGCATGACCTAGCACTGTGTTCCCGTCCCTAGCTCTTTCCTTCTCTCTGCTTCCTGGCTGCCATGGGGTGAGCAGCTTTGCCCTGCCTCTGTGTCCATCTGCCCTTAGAACCAACCAGCTGGAGCTGGATCAGCTGCAGACCCTGAGCCGAAATGAATCTCTCCTCCTGTCAGTTTCGGTGTGAGGTATTTTGCAATGAATGATCTCACTAACATAGAAAGCAAATGGAAGCCAAAGCAAATTTAGAGAAATGAAAAACCATTTTTAAGTGACAGTATTTCTGACCAAGGAAAGAGTTCTAGCAAGAAGACATACATACAAACAGAAAAACACAGTTTAAAGAAGAAACAATGCAGAAGAGTATCAACAACAATCCTTGTGCCTTTGAGCCTCCTGTCTCAGTTAGTTTTCTCTCCTTGCTGGGACAAAATACCTGACACTCAAAATTAGAGACAGGAAAAGTTTATTTAGCTTGCAGTTTGTGGAGGTTTCAGCCCATACTCAGCTGGCTCCAAGGCAGGGTGGTGGCAGAGGGTAGCAGTTCGTGGCAGCAGAAAACAGCAAAACAGCAAGAGTTTTGTATAAAAGGGGGGACAGAGACAGAGAGAAAGCCTCTTTCCCCCTCTTATATTGCATTCAGATTCACACCTGTAATCTCAACATTGGATCATGAATTACTCACACACTCTGCAAGCCCGCCCATGACTGCATGAGGCTTTGAGGGGACATCTAGACAAAAACTGTAACACCTTCAAAGTTCCGAAATCTTACTGATAGGAAAAAATGCTAGTAATGTTGAAATAAAAATCCACCCTTCAAAGGTGCCTGTACTTCCCCATCGGAAACATGTGAGAGGAAGGCATTCTGTGCCGAGGTGCTGCTGAAGGATGGAGTTGAATTGGTGGTACCCTCCTGGAGATCACTTCCCCCTTTTATTCTTTGTTGGGAGCATGTTATATGTGTATTTTCACCCACACTTGGCAACACCATAATGAAAAGTTTGTTATTTTAAGATCAAATACCCCTACTTATCGATACACATTTTAAACCCTAGAAACTTAACATCTAACTTTCACATAGGGGTCATTCTCCAGTTATTCTCCATCTTGTTCCTTCCAGAGCCATAGGCTGCTTCCAAGCAGGTGCTGCTGGTGCTAAATATCCCTGGACAGAAAAGTGGGGGCGAGGCATTGGGCTCTGGCAGCCAAGAAGACATGTGCATTCCCAGCCACTGCCGGGCCACATCCACACTGTGTGGGGCTGACCCCAGAGCTCAGCCCTTCCCCACTCCCTCTGTGATACAGTTTCTTGATGATGGATCTTGGAAGTAAAATAGAAGTCTACCTATTTTTTGGCTTAGTTTTTCCATTTAGTGCTTCTTTCTTCTTTTAGATTTTAGCCAATGAATTAATTCATATTGAGCATGTGAGAAACCTAAAGGACTCAATAGTGTAAGGGAGCTCAACACACTTGGTCCACTTTGTGTCCACACAGGCTGTTGTAGCCAGCATTCTCGTTGCTGAGACACAAGGCCCAACACACACAACTGAAGGAGGAAGGGTTTGATTTGGCTCAAGGTTCACAGGGTTCAGTCCATGGGAACTGGCTCCAAGGTGAAACATTGTGGAGGAAGAATATAGCAGAGCGAAGCTGCTCAATGCACTGAGGCTGAAGAGCAGACCAGGATGGACCAGAGATCAAGGGGCAAGGGACCGCATGCAGTCCCCCAGGACATGATTCCGTGACCCAGAAGGGCACTTTGTTCATTTCCTTGCTGGCTCCCAGGCCCGTCCAGTTGACAGTTAAGCTTACCAACCCTCTCCCAACCTTGTCAGCCTGACACCCAAGCACATCTCCTTCAACTATACTTCACCTCCAAATAAACACAAGAATAAGTTAATAATTCTGCCTAATATGATACACTATCTCATAGGCAATGGAAAATTCAATAATACCTTCCTCAAAGCCTCAAAATTTTTTAATCCTGCATGTCAAAGTCTCCTTTAAGATGCAGGCACTCTTAACTGTGAGCTTCTTCTTCTTCTTCTTCTTCTTCTTCTTCTTCTTCTTCTTCTTCTTCTTCTTCTTCTTCTTCTTCTTCTTCTTCTTCTTCTTTTTGCAGAACCGGGGATTGAACTCAGACCCTTGCACTTGCTAGGGAAGTGCTTATTCTACTGAGCCATCTCCCCAGCCCCATTAACTGTGAACTTCTATAAAAAATAAAACTAAATAACAGAACAAGTTATACAATCCCAAGGTACAAAGGGAAAGATAGGAAGATAGAAAACAAATAGACTAAAGAAAGATCAAAACCCAGCAGGTCAAAGCACAAAGTCCTCCAGCTCCTGTCTGCCTGGCACTCAGATGGAAGCCCCACTCTGTGTGGCCTTACTGTTTGCCGTCCACCTAGACTTTTCTGGTGCAGTTCTGCTCACAGCCTGAGATGTCCCTGGCAGACATTCCACATTCTTAGCATCTCAGACAACCTGGGCTCTCCTCTGAACATTTGGTTTCAGACTTTGCCCTCTCAAGCTCTCACACTGGGCCTCCCAGGCCTTTCTTTTAAATCAGAGAGAAGATTCCCTGGACCCATGACTCTTGCATTCTGCATGTCTATAAAACCAACATCCTGTAGACAATGACGTTTGCTGCCAGCTTGAGCAGTAACTGGGTTCCCTTGACCATGAATACAGCAACATTCAGATACTTAGATGGCTGAGCAACAGGAAGTGAGCCCCTGGAAATCAATTCCCTGGGAGGCCCTTCTTTAACATGGGTCTCAGGAACTCTCTTTTCAAAACAATGGCTCACAGTTTTGTACCCTTCAGATTGTGATAGATGGTGTCTTGGTGATTTCTGATATGACTTCAAGGCATCTTTCTTTTTATCCTTGTACAAAGCATTTGATTTCTCTTTAATCTCTTCAGTAACCACACCTCCTCTACCCCCAAAACTACATGTTATTCCTCAGCCAAAATTTAAGTTTCTCAAAAATCTCCACTCTGTGTTTTGCCCCTATTCTCACCATAGAGCCCGTCCGAAAGCCTGAGTGTTAGACTGACTCAAAATTTCCTCAGCCGGGTCATTAGCTGCATAATTGCTGTGAGCTCACAGTGGACCACTAGGAGCTCTCAGTCTCCTGCAAAGTCTCAAGACCCAGATAAAATACAGATGCTTTTTTTCTTTTGCTAGAGAATAACATACATGGCCTTTGTATCATCTGCTAACAAGGTCACTCTTCCCAACTGCCATCTTTTGAGTGGGGCCTTATTGTCCACATTCTTGTCAGCATTCTGATTTTTGGAGCTGCCAAAAGAAAGAATCATTAGGCTCTACTTACAGCATTCTGGGACTTCTCCAGCCAGCAGCTGTAAATCTTTCCAAACTCTCCTGCAAATCTGTCTCAAAGGCTTCTGAACCACATGGTCAGGTAGTCACAGTAATGACCGCACTCCTGGTACACATTCTCTGCTTTGGGCCAGCGAGATATCTCAGCAGACTAAGCACCTGCTTAGGCAAGTGCAGAGAACAGGGTCCGATCCTGGCACCACATGCTGCACGGGCTCTGTCCCCAGGAGAGCTGAGCTGGCCCCCGAGACAGGGTGTGGTGGCACACACCTGTAATCCCAGTGCTGTGGAGGCTGAAAACAAGAGGATCAATACAAGCCTGAGCTGCGCAGTGAGACCCTATACCAAATACATAAAAACAAAACAGACAAACAAACAAATCCAAAGCAAAACATTTTCTGTATTAGTCAGCTTTCCTGTTGCTGAGACACAGCACCTGACATACACAACTTAAAGGAGGAAGGGCGGATCCTTGCTTACAGTTCCAGGATATACAGTTGATGGTCGGCTTCTCCAAGGCAAAAGCATAATGTTGGGGGATGCGATGGAGAAAAGCTGCCCAGAGCCTGGCAGTTGGGATGCAAAGCACAAAAGCTCTACATCAGAGAGGAGGGGATGAGGCGCCATAAACAGGACCCACCCAGACACACTCAGAGGACTGCTTCACCAAACCCTCAGTGAGCTCGAAAGCCAACCAATTTGACAGCTTAGCTATGTGATCATGTTGGTGGTCTCCCATTGGCCTCCAT
Organism: Octodon degus; assembly: GCF_000260255.1. Taxonomy (NCBI): domain Eukaryota; kingdom Metazoa; phylum Chordata; class Mammalia; order Rodentia; family Octodontidae; genus Octodon; species Octodon degus. Next base: position 19,581,882 of record NW_004524584.1, on the reverse strand, counting down.
GCTTTCCTCTCTAGTAATAGCTGCTCCACACAGAGAATAGGCATTCAAAGCAGGTGGGTCGCCAAGTTCAGAGGTTGCTGATCTTACCCCCTTGAAGTTTGTGTCTGGTCCTGGTGGCTGCAATAATGGATTGGATCTTTGCAGGGCTGCATGGATCCATGTGTCCAGCACGGAATCCATGTCCTGAATGCTACATCACCTGCATGGGCTGCTGGTGATTGGCTTCTCCACACAGCTGCTGGTGTGGCTGTCCTGGTTTCCACTCAGTACCCCCATGTGCTCGTCTTTGGCAGGACGCTGTCAAGGCAGTGCCATTGCTATGAGCCATGCTGCCCAAAGGGTGGTCACACTACCCATAAGTAGATGTCCCAGTTTCATGGAAGGTATGGTATGGCTCACTTTGTCAGAACTCCTGGTCTGTCTGGTGCAACGCAGCCTATCTGCTGTTGATACAGTGAATCTCCAACCATGTGACTTCTCCCTCCTCAGGGCTCCACTACAGTGCCCGGATGAAGGGCTGGACCCCCGTGAACAGAGCCAGAGCCTGGAAGCGAAGCTGCCCCAGAGCCAGAGTCTGCAGGCTCTCAGCCCCCGACTCACTCGCCAGAGCCAGCCTCTCCCCCTCTCTGTCTCCACCTGCTGCTTTCCACCCAGCTGGACTCAAACATTCTGCTTGCATCAGAGATTCACTTGCTTTGTCTAACTAATTTTTTAAGTCAATTTAAGTTAATGTGAACTGGTTTTTAACATGAGTTTGTTACAGGCAGCACCGGATTTTCAATGTTTTTGCAAAAGAGATATAAAAATGAACAAAACCTCACTCCTACTATATAGCAACATCTTTTTTTTTCTTATAAAAAAAGAAAGGCCATTTTACCTTCCAATAAAACCTCCATGAAAGGATGTAGGCTCAGAACACAGAATAATTAAGTCTTCCTAAGGACAGTTGGTTATCAACTTGACGCCTACATAAATGACTTCACTCTTCTAGTCTTTATTTACCTCCAGACTTTGGAAAATTCTGGCAGGCAGGGGCTCCCCTGCTCAGCAATTCTAGCACATGCCTGCTTCCTTTAGTGAGCTATCTCTACGTTAGCCTAAATTGAACAAAACTTCTTTATTATTTAGTCTCAAAGTGGAGATCATTTAAAAATCTTCCCGAATATAGTTTGGTCTTTTGGAAATGAATTAAAAACAAACAGGCACTGGAGCCGCTTCCAGGAGCAGCCGCATTCATCAGCGTTTCCTTGGACCCCCTCTGCCAGCCTCCACCTTAAGCCCGCTCTTACTCCTCAGGCCTCGGCTTTGATCTCCTCCAGGCTGCCACCTCGAGAAGGCCATGATATGTGAGACACCGTTGCTGGCACTCACCTGGCTCTTCTCCTGGCTTTGGTAGCTTGTGCTGTTGAGTCGGCTGAGGAATGCACGGGCTCCATTTGGGTTCTGTAGTTCACACTCAGCCTGGTTTTGGGCAAAACAGACTGCTTTCGAGGGGCAGGCTTTAATTTTTTTGTCTGAATTTGCTTTGGTGAAGGACATGGTACCGCTGCTTAGGCCCTGCCAGTTGATCTCTGGTGATCTATCATACTTTAAGCGTTAGAGCCTGAGACACAGAAAAACTAAAGGCTCTCTGCTGGTGCACCAGAATCTGGACAAGAGGAGCCGAAGACGCTCCCTTGTGTCTGTGTCATGAGGAGTTACGTGCCCGGGCTGCACACCTGGCCATGACGCACGCACCGTGGCCCGTCCTCGGGGACAGGTAGGACCCGCTCTGTGCTGGCTCTGCAGCAAGCGCCTGAGCCCCAGGAGGGCTCATGACTTCTCTGAAAGGACAACTGCTTTACGAAGATTAGGCTCCTTGTCCCCATCCCAACATCCCGTGCTTGGGGGATTGGATCGTTGTTCAGTCAGGCACACTTGATATCCAGGATGGGGTCCTTGCCAGACCAGAGAGTTATTGGTGGAGCAAACAAATGACTTTTTCTCCTGTTTGGTGGCCTACTGAGCTTTGCTGTGGCACGAGATGCCAGTCATCAGCTTGACGGTGGCACGGCGTCAAGATCACCTTCGCGTTTCTGAGCCTCTCCATCCGTGGAGCTGGCTGGTCCTGTAATCCCGCAGATGGTGAAGCCGGGCGGTGCTGGCTGGCTGACTCAGCGACAGACAGCACAGAGGAGGAAGATGTGGCTGAGGGCCAGGGTCCTGAAAAGGCCGGAGGGCATCCTCATTTCTGTGGCTATCCCAGGGTCAATACAATGGGTGACCAAGTGGAGGTTGTGGCCACCAGTGAGGCTCATTCTGCTCAAAGCCATGGCGCTGCAGCTTGCTGTGCTTCCCAAGGGGAAAATGCTCTTGCTTGGGGTGGGGCAGATGTAGTGAACTGACCCACAGACTCCAACGGTCAGAGGGGGTAGAAAATATTCACACACATCTAATAACCAATAAACAAATGCTGCTTATCCTGGGAGCATAAAAGCGGGTGTATTTTTGAGGAATGACTATTTTTGGCATGTCTGAATGTGCATTTAACATCATTCTAGAAGGAGTTAAGAAGTTCTGAAATTGCTGAGGCAACGGTCTCATCGCCCGCTGAAGGCTACCCCCGCGCTAACACCTGTGAACCTGGGGCGTGGCAGGCGAGCTGCCAAGGGAGTGTGCGTACAGCCTGCAGTATGTCTCATCTTTAAATCCGGCTCATGACTTCTCTGAAAGGACAACTGTTTTATAAAGATTAGGCTCCTTGTGCATCGAAGGGCACACACTCGCTGCAATGAAAGGTACCCCACAGAATAGGAGAAAACACTTCAACTCACATCTGATAGGAGGGTCATGCATTGAACGCTCAACGAACGACTGTAAATAAAGAAATATGACTTTAAAAATAAGCAAGCGACTTGAACAGACATTGCTTCAAAGAAGGTATACAAGTGCCAATAAACATCTGAAAAAATGCCATCACTAAATGTGAATTTAAAACCATAGGAAGGGCCAGTGAGATAGCTCAGTGGACTAAGCAAGTGCTTGGGCAAGCACAGGGACCAGGTTCCATAGCTGGCACCACAGGTTATGCCAGCCGCACCCCCAGGTGCAGGGAGCCAGCCACCCACGCAGGGCATGGTGGTACACACCTAGAGTCCCAGTGCTAGGGAGGCTGCAAACAGGAAGATCACTAGGAGCCTAAGCTGTATAGGGAGACCCTGAACCATATACCAAATAAATTTTTAAAAAAGACACAAAACCACTGAAGCTACCACTTCATACCCACTGGGGGCCGCTAGGAAACACAGAGGGTGAATGTTACAGAGAACATAGTTATACAGAAATGTCTGTGTGACCGTGATACCCACCGCGTGAATCAGCCTTGCGATTCCTCAAAAATCTAAAGATGAGGAGCTGGGGAGATAGCTTGGCTGTCTGAGAGCCTGCCTGGCGAGCACAGGGACCCTGGTTCGATCCCCAGTACTGCATGCCCTGCCAGTGCTACCCCCAGGCGCACTGAGCCTGTCACTGAAACTGGGCGTGGTAGTGCACACCTGTAATCCCAGCTCTAGGGAGGCTGAAACAGGAGGATCACCATAAGTCTGAGCTGTGTATTGAGACTCTACACCAAATACATAAATAAAGATTAAAAATAATTGAAGATAGGATGATTGTGTGTTCCAGCACTCCTGTTTATTGATTCACATCAAAGACAATCGAAAGTGGGGACTGGGACATATATTTATACACACATTATTTCTAGACAAAGGTAGAAGCAGCGGTGTCTGCTGAGGAGGAATAGATCCACAGAACGGCATCACCGTATGGCTGAGAAGTGTTCAGCCCTAAGCAGGATGGGGCTGGACAACGTGAGCACACAGCGGAGCCTTCAGGACAGCCGGGGCTTCTGGACCCGTCACTGGATGAAGAATACCGCATGGTGTCGGTGTGTGAGGCGCCCGGGGTCTCCATTCAGAGAGATGGAAAGCAGAAAGGAAGGTGCCAAAATCTGAGGGGCAAAGCAGGGGGATCCATTGTTTAGGAGAGCAGAGGTCCAGTTTTGGACAATGACAGGCTTTAGATAAGGACCATGGGGTGGTATGACAATGCAAGTGACTTCACGTCACCCATCTGAGTTCTTAGAAGTGACTAAAATGGTAAATGTTATACGTTGTGTCTATGCAATCAAAATTGACAATAAATACAAAGCACCAAGCTAAATGAAATTCTCTTCTATTTTATTCCAGCCAGCTTGTGTGACACTAACCACATTCGGTTATTTCCTAGATTTTCTTTTATATCAAGTGATCCCTTACCTTCTTTGTGTCTTAATATGATTGGTTGATCAAACAGTGATTAATACTAATTGACACCTGCCTCGGGTTCTGAGGCAACCTGGAATTCCTGGGGTAAACTTTCTGGGCCATAATTCGTTTTACAAACTAGTCCTTCATGCGCTTATTCTCACTGTCACTGGCCCTTGTTTGTCTGACGTGCCCCGTTACATCATGGTGTCCGAGCCCGTGTCCATGTGGGGCTAGCTCCATCAGGTCCCTGTGCCTGCCTGGTTTTGGTGGAAGAGCCAGGGCTTTGTTCCTGCCCCTGAGATGATGGGCAGCAGGCTCGGGGCCCAAGGACTTCCCATTTCACCTGTGGGCTGGGGCATCATCTCTGGGAGAGAAGAAGGTCGCCTTTGGGACACCACTCCTTGCACGCTCCCTTCTGCCTGCATCCTCTTCTGAATCCAAGTGCTTCCTGTTAACTCTTACCAAAGCCAGGCACCACACCGAGCAGGGCAAGCTGTGGACAGAACACCAACCAGTCTCCTCAGGGCAGATCTGCTGGACTTACCCGCTACCCATGTTGTCACAGGTAGGAGTCCCGTCACATCCCCTACTGTTCCACTGCATGGACTAACAGTCTTATAAGCTTGAGTGCTGCTTGTCTCATTTGCTGCTTTCTGTCCCTGTGCTCCAGTGCCGTGTGTGTTGGGTAGCATGGTTGGATAGTGTCACACCTCTGCTGCTGGTTCTGGTAGCATGAATGATAAACTGTCTCGTGGCAACAAACATCCTCAACTATCACTCATCTAACCCCATGGTTTACTTTTTTCCCTTCCCAAGTGCCCGCTGAGGGACTGCTGCTGAGCAGGGATCCTCAGAATCTTCCACAAGTCCAATCTCTGGGGGAGCCACAGCCACAAATGTCTCTTGTTGCTGAACAAAAGGCAGGGAGCTCCTGCAGGGCTGTCACCTGCTCACTGACGTCTCAGCCAGCAGAGCCCTGTTCACCATTCTTCACCAGGACCAGCTTCCCCTCAAGGCAAAGACTTGCCATCTTGCCATGGAGCTGAAAGCTAGGCTTGGGCACACTGGTAGCTGTCAGCTGCATCCCACCTGTTCTTTCCCGAGGACTCTGGATTGGCCTTTAGCCCCAGTTAGACCCATTCATCTTCATTAGTGTTCACTGTGCCATTCACTGGTACATATCGTTGATACCTACAGCCTTCCAACTTACTATGATGTTTTATCTGCACTCCAAAGCTTACTATCTGGTAGCTGGTATGCAGCCAGAAAGCCAGTGTACAAGCACATAAACTACATTAGGTGCTGAAGTTTATACCTCTTTCCAACCCCCTTGGAATTAGTGGGGTAGACAGCAATGAGTCACCTGTCATAGGTTGGATCAGAAGTACAGATGACAACAATGCTGGCCTTGTCCTACAGCAAGGGAGGAGTGGGGATGCACCGAGCGTGCTGTGGCCTCGCGTTGATCTGGAATTGGGGGCACAACGTGGGGCTGCCCCCACCCACCCAGTCTGCTGAAGCCTGGCTAGCGGCAGGTGTGTCACCCACCATCCAGCGTGGCGAAGCTCCTCTAAGGGGGGCAGTCTCAGTTCCACACTGGGGTGAGCACCCAGGAGAGCGTGTGGGAGCCGTAGCAAGCCATAGAAGAGGACAGGCAGTGGGGTATGAGAGTGGAAGGTGATGTCGATGGGGGCAGGACCAGAAAGCGTGACCAGGAAAGTGGCCCCAAGGGAAGCCGTGGGAGGGGCAGTGCCAAGCACAGCTATGGAGTGGACATGGGCCCCTGCTTTGGCTGCAGAGAGTCGGGCGTGTGGTAGAGAGGGACAGGGAGGCATCACGGGAAGGCGGGCTGCAGTGCCTGCTGGGATGGAGTGTTGGCTCCACTATCAGCATGAGTTACCCTTACAGTTCCTCCCTCCTGGTGATTTTGTTCTAAGCATATGATTTGGGTGGTTAAATTATAATTCTCCTTGTTGGAGTTCTTGAAAATCGTGTCAGTCTCCTTGAAAAACTACTTCTCTACAAAACATGAATGATGATATTTTCTTTATAGGACCATAAAGATTGAAGGGAAAAATGGGTTAAAAAGATCTCACAAATTCTTGTGCTAGACCTGTATGTACTGCTGTCACCCCATCATCACCACCACAAAACAACAACACCATCATCGACACCATTACTGGCATCACCGGCATCACCGGCATCACCGCCATCCTCAAAGGGCATTTGGTCCTCTCTTCCATAATGTTTTGATTGGAACTTTCTATATTGATCCCAAATGAATCTGGACTTCTGAGTCCCTACCTTCCATGTAAGTCCTTCAGGGTCTACCAGCCATTTCCACTCAGAATGGTGGGTTTTCCTTCATTGCTTGGTGGTTAATGAGCCCAGATGTTTCACAGGGCCTTTGAGGGTTTCTTGTATGGGATCTACTGAGTTCCTCCTGCTAAATGTCTCCAGGATGTCTATCCTTTTGAGAAGCAAAATCAAGCAGAAGCAGTCATCCATCATACCTTTCTAGCACTGCTGAGGGCAGCACCAGCAGGATGAGGCCTCACACCCTGCGTATGTTGTCTCCCAGCCATGAAGGCGGAAGTGGAGGAGGGATGCCTGCTGGCAGCCCTGTGATTCCAGCCTCCCAGGCTGAAGTCAGGTTCAGGCAAGGCCACCTTCCTGGAGGCTCTAGAAAGGAACCCACTTCCAAGCGCACTCAGGCTGTTGTCATTTGCAGAACCCTGGGGACCTTGCAGGCTGGCAGCCCATGGCTGGCCACTACTACCTCCTATTCTCCTGCAGCTCCTCAGAAATGGTACGCAGTGTCCCCTCACTGCCATGCCTCCTGGCTTCCGCTTGAGCTCCCTCCCTGCTGCCCACCAGAAAAAGCATCCAGTCTCAGAGTTCTGAAGCAGGAGGCCCAGGGGAATGCAGGCTGGTCCCCACCTGGGGCCTGCACACTTTGTCATCTCTGCAAGCATCCCTCATCCCTGATGGAGCAGAGTCATGGCTTCCAGAGAATTCTGGTTTGGGCTTCTTTGGGGACCCAGACAATCTATCACGCTATCAGAGACTGGCAGGAAAAGAACCAAAGATTGAACAGAGCAAAAAGACTGACCATCAGACAACCACAGAGTGACCACAGGCGTCCCCTTTGACAGCAGTACCACTGGACTAGGAAGCCGATCCTGGAGCACAGGCCACTATCACCCAAGACCAGGAACACAGAGCCATGGGGAAAGCTCAGAGCTGGGGCTTCTGCCAGAGGCAGCGCTCTAATCTGGTTATGAACTTGTGACATGGAATGAGAGACTTTGCTGGTCTTGGAACCCTTCACTGAAATCCCATCTCGCCTGTTAGCTCCATGCACAGGGCTCGCCCCAGGGAAGCCCGTCCTAAGGCTCTGGTTGGTGGCCACATGCAGCCCTGGCCCTGGGTGAGTGGCCGGGGTGGGGGTGGGGTGCCCCAAGCCCATCATGGCCCCACAGCCATAGCCTGGCACTCTTGACTGCGCAGCCTCGGGGTGGAGGTGTCCCTGCCTGCCTCAGTCCTACGCTTTGCATTTGGAGGATTCTTTGCCCCTCAAGGATGTGCTCTGACACTGAGTAAGAGTGTCCCCAGGATCCCTCTCCTCTAGATGAGACTTTTGCCCCTTTCTGAATCAGCCATCGGGTTTTCCTTCCAGCTCCTGCCGTGACAATCACTAGTGTGCAGAGCGCAGCCGCCCTGATAGATCTCTCTTGTGATGAGGCTTGATGGGGCTCATTGTTGTGCGTGGAGCTGTCCCTGGGTGCCCTGCGCCGGTGACCTACATGAGGATGAGCACCTCCAAGGCCTGCCTGCAGCCAGGCCTTGGGACCACAGCCTGAGACTCTCGCTCACACCAGGCCAACAGGGGTCCCGACAACAGTGTGGTAGGAGAAAAGAAAGGGAGGGAAGAGAGAGGAAGGAACGAAGGAAGCCCTTCTGTCTGTACACCCCTGAATGCCTCAATCATTCTGACTTCAACTACGAATGTGGCAGGTCACGGGGAACACGCAAGCAACACATTGCATGCTCTGTTGGGTGAAGGCTGTCATGCTTTCTGAGGTCTTCCCTGAGCACCCCCCGCCAAGGGATACAGCTTGTCTGAGGACAGATAAATGAGACCTGAGCACCCCCCGCCAAGGGATACAGCTTGTCTGAGGACAGATAAATCAGATCTTTTGTATGTATTGAGTTTTTATTCTTAAAACAAAAAATCTTGGCCAGCTCACAGTTAAATTTTCACGGGTTGAAAGAGGAGCAAAGTGGCCAAGACAGGATCCAAGCTGACCTAGACTTGTGTGTCTCCAGGGACCCCCATGAAGAGAGAGACTCAGTGCTCATGTCCACAGGGAGTCAGCTGGGCGCTGGTGCCTGGCTGGACATGGAGGGCAGCCAGCCATGCTCAGCGTAGACCGGAGTGGGTCTAGCACAGTCACCTAGTGCCAGGCCACCACTGCCATCCCCTGCAGTGCTGGCCTGCTCAGGCAGGACTGCCACCCTCCCAGCCATCTCTCTGCCAAGGAGGCACGCAGGGGAATAAGTGGCTGCTCCTTGCCCAGGGACTAGTGCGGCTCCTGCTCCCACATGCCCAGCTCTGTGCGCAGTGCTTGCGGGGGGCAGGTTTGACAGTTTGTGGGTGACAGTCCCTAAAGTGTGCACCCACCTGGTCAGCGTGGAGAGACAGCTGCATGCCTGTCAGATTTGGGCAGAAGTTAGAGGCAAGGCCCTGGAGACCAGAGCCATAATGGTGTATCTGCTTGTGTAAAACACAGCTGAAATGTCCACACAGGATCAGGAGCCACTCTGGAACGCAGTACTTCCTGGGGCAAGGGGATAAGTGCCACCAGTGGACGAGTCTCTCACATTGAGGGTAGCATCCTTCTGAAACTGTGCCCATCACCTGACGGGAGTCACTGAACTTTCACCCACCCAGGAAGACCAACAGAAGCTTGCTTTCCCATTTCTTTAGGCAGCAGGTTGGTCTCAGCCTGGTTCTGACATCCTCTGGCCCAGGTTTCTGAGTGTGGAATATTCTGTGTTTGGAATATTTGGCTTCATCTTGTTTTGTCATCTTGGTACCAAAAGATCCCAGGTCTGGTAAGGATGTGGCCAAGAACAAGGACTCGGGATGGGAAGGCCACAGCAGCATGGGAGCTGCAGGATCCCTGGGAAGGGGCCAGCCCGGGTCTGAGCTTGCAGGCAGCTCAGAGATGCAGCCTCCTGTGTAGCTGAAGTGTTCACGCCAGGCCCTTTGGGGAGTATGCACTGTGGTGGTCCTCTGGTCCCAAGTTCTGTTAGTGCAGGAAAGCCTGCCTTCCATTCAGAAGGGCTGAAAATGTCCTCCTGTGGCCTGGGCACTTGGGAGTCTGCCCGGAAGCCTGAGAGGCACAGGCAGAGGAGCTCCTGGGCCCAAGACCAGCTGGGCACTCAGTACACATGTAGGGGTCGCTGGGCGAGGCCATACTGCAGCCTACAGGGTGCGCAGCGAGGAGCAGAGCTGGTGGGGGTGGGGCGCTGTCCAGGTGTGGGGGTCAGGGTCTTGGTTCCTATAGCTTCTCCCACCTTGAAGACATGGATTGTTCCAGAGCTCTCACTGTGCATGGGATCTGTGCCAGAACTCAGCAGAGCTGTAACAGACAAGGTGGGTTTGCTCCGGCCGCTCCGCAGGGGTGGGTAGGTCAGGCTCACCATAACGCAGCAGCCACCAGGGCAGTGTCGCCACTGTGTGCTGGACACACTTGAGACCGTTAGACCCGGATTCCCCACAGGACAGAGATTACATTCTGCCTGCTTGCACAAGTCCAGGACACCCTACAACTGTGGGCTCTGAATGCTGGGGGTGCCAGGGCCTGGGGCAGCCTCTTCCACCTCCTGAGACATGGATCGGGGCTGGCCTGGCCTCTTCGTTGTCTGGGAATGGCCAAGTCTGGGACTCCAGCCCTGGGTCTGGATCTAATTCTTCTCTGAGTGAGGCAGTGGCTGCTTCCCGCCGGTTGCCTGAGCACAGCCGTTGGAGGACCCTGGATGCAGGTCTTGGGAGCATCGCTACAAAGCCAACTGCAGCAGTGACCAAGAGGACCTGGGATGTCGGGACAGCTCACTAACTCCCGCTTGTGGTAAAGTCCCTGCTAGTGACACGAGCAGCATCACTGTCCCTACCAGAAAGTGACTTTGGGAATCCAAGGACCTGGGAGCTTGGGAGGGCCTCTCCCCAGGGAGATAACCCAAGTAGGGCTTCCCACTCACAGGGTTGCCCCTGTCCTGGATGAACACATCTCTACATGTGGTGTGAATCACAGACATTCAAGTCATAAACACAAAATCCACACCAGGGATGATGTCGAAAGCAAATCCGTACACAAATGGTCATACTTATAAAAAAGCTTTGCTGCTATGGAAAAAGGGCCAAGGACGTAAGTAGATTCATAAGACTTTTCCCTATTGGATACTTTGAAAGACAGTGGTTTTTACTTAGTACATGTGTCCAGCACATAAAGACTACATTCCTTGAGGGGCCTCAGACTCAAAGGTCTGAGAGTTGCCCACATGGTCCCCAGGGAACTCTGAACTCGTAAGGAAAGGACAGTGGTGTGTGTGTGTGTGTGTGTGTGTGTGTGTGTGTGTGTGTGTTGGGGATATCGAGCCACAGAGGCCTTGCCAGGTCCCTGGTTCCTAGCAGCAGTGAAGAGATGCCACAGTGTGGGTGGCCCTCGGAGGCCCCGCTGGGCTCTGTGGGTCCCACTTAGGCACAAGACTGAAGTTGACAACAACCAGGCACCTCGGGGGTCACAAAGGTGCTAGGCATGTGTGGGTTGCCACATAGAGTCTCCAAGTCTGGTCTGCACTCTGAAGCAGGACCCCGGCTTCGCACACGTGGTCTGTGTGACGGCGCTGAATGCACCGACCTTGACGAACACACGTGACATGACCTGTCTTGGCCCACCAAAGGATGTTGATTGAGAAGCACAAGACAACTCAGGATGGAGCACACAAGCACCCAGCTTGGCTGCTGCCGCCCCATGAGCCACTCCTTTTTGGGAAATACCATGTCTTGTGGCCAGCAGCTGTGTGTGGAGCAGTGACCTGGGGTTAGGAGGGGGGACCCAGTGTGGCTCTGGGTCCCCCACCATCCACCCCATGCCCTGGAAAGGCACTGCTGGGGCTGGGATTATAGCTGTGGAGGCCTAGGGCAACACAGGAGGCCTGGAACAGGGTTGGCAGCCTGGAAGCTTGGAGGGGTGACCTGGAGCTGCAGCACTGGGGTTAGAGCTCTATGCAGAGGTGCCAAAGTCAGGGCAGTGTGGGGCCAAGGGTGGATGGGTCAGCTCCGAGCAACCCCAGCACACAGCTCCCTGCCCTGCACCTCGGCCTAGCTGTCTCCACCCTGCATCCCAGGTGCAGCTCTGCTGGTGATGGCAGGTGTCCTGGCCAATGTGTGGGGCCAGGGTGTACAGGTCAGGGTGTGCAGGCCAGGGTGTGGGGCCAGGGTGTGCAGGCCAGGGTGTGCAGGTGACTCAAGGGGCGCCTTTTGATCTGTGATGTTGAGCTCCTGCACCATCACTCTTTTGTCCATCATCTTTGGTGCAGGTCCTGCTGTTGGACCTGGTGGAAGCCTGCCAGATTCTTTGTGAGCCTCTGAAGTTGGCCACTGACAGAAGTAGGAAACGAAATACTATGATGGATTGGCAGGATATTGAAACCCGTCTGCATTCTCTTCTGAACCTCAGAAATCAGTTCTATACTGGTGGGAAACACAGCCTGCCAAAATCCACAAGTCCTCTGAAAGTCAAAAGCAAAGGAGACCATTCTTCTCCTAGAATCAGAACCCAGAGCTGGGATGGGCCCCAGAGCAGAGCTCTTGCCTGGTATGCCCGATGATGCCTGTGTGTACTCTGGGGACAGTGGAGAAGACAGTGAGGCCAGAACCCTACCTTCCCAGAGTGCACCGCTGCTCACCCTGTGCACCCAGCCTCTGCAGGACGCTCCTCTGTGCTTGCTTCCCATTGAGCAGCCAGTGCTCAATCGCATGGTTGCTGCGATCGTCCCTGCCAGGTGTCGGGGCCACAGCTCTCTGACCAGTGACAAACAGCTCACTGGCAAGGTATCAACCAAATTCTGGTGGGGCTGCGGGGAAAAGGAAGCTTTCAAATCTACTGTTGGTGGGATGTTGACTGGTGCAACCACTGTGGAATAAGTGTGGAGAGTCCTCAGAAAACTAGGATTAGAGGTACTACTCAACCCAGCTATTTCCCTTCTGGGTATCGTTCTAAAAGAGTTAAAAGCTAAATGTGCAGACCCATGTTTATAGCAGCACACTTCATAGTACTACATCTTGGAAATAGCCCAAATGCCCCACCTACCCGTGAATGGATGAGAAAGGATCCTGGTTTTTTGCAATGGAGTACTACTCGGCCATCAAGAAGGATAAACTTGAGACATTTCTAAGTAAATGGATGTACCTTGAGACCATACTGTTCAGTGACATAAATCAGACGCATGTGTAAACATCACTATGTTTCTCTGGTGTGAGACACTGAAAGAACAAATAAGGACCAAAATGTATAATAGGTATTAGGAAATGGGAAGAAAATGTTCAAACAGGAAGCGAAATTCAGAGGGGGGAGGGGAAAGGAAGGGAAAAATGAGAAAAGGATAAAATGGAAACAAAGCTTTGTAAATAAGGAGGGGAAGTGGCCTTGAAGGAGGAAGAAAAGGAGAGTGGGAAGAAAAGAGGGGTGGAGGGATGTCACACACAGGTGTGAGTTCCCTGGGAAGGATGCAATCATTATGTGTATCTAAACTGTACCAAGAAACTTAATTTTAAAAAAGAAAGTTTTTAAATTACCTTGACTGAAGTTGAGCAATCTTGTCTTCCACCTATTTCAATATGTTCTTGGGTGGTATTTTTTTTATAACAATTCTTATAAACTCTTTTTTAAACCAGGTGTGTTGGAACACATCTGCCACCCAGCTACTTGGGATGCTGAGGCAGGAGGATTTCAAGTTCCAGGCCAGTCTGGGAAATTTAAAGAAAACTTACCTCAAAATAAAAAAATCAAAACATCTGCAGCCATTGGCTAGAGTGTACAGAGCCTGAGGTTCTGTTCTCAGGGCTACAGTGACAAATAAACAAAAACAAAAAGCTTTTTTTATATTCTTTGCCTATACTAGAAACAATGTATTTTTTCTCTTTGTGTGTCACTTATCTTTTTAACTTACATTAAAAATTATTTTTAAAAGTTCCTGATTATTAATTTTACCATATGCATTAAAAAGTTACTGAATTTTTAGATATTGCATTAATTTTGGATTTTCAACTGTAGTCCCAAAGTTTGTCTTCATGCTCCTAGTCGAATGGAATCCAACCCTGGCTTTCAGTGTTCTCAAATACTCTTGCTTCGTTTTTTAGCAGAGTCTTCAATACACTGCGGTTCTTCTGGTATGCAGTGTGCGATATGGACCAAACTTCATCCAAATGGCAGACACAGCACCACCCGTGCAAATCCATTCTGTGCAGCAGCGCTTAGACAGGGCAGCCTAATCTATGACCAGATCTTCATTTGGACCTTGTTTCTGGATTTTCTATTCTCAGGTGATACTTGCTCAGCATCACAGACCCTGACACCATAGAACCAAAGCCCTCCTTCCCTTCCATCCTTTTCTATTAGATAATAAATCTCAGGCCTTCACTCTAAGCTATCCCTCAGCCCTTTAAGAAAATGTCTTTGTTTTGAGCTAGGGTCTCATTAAGTGGTTAAGATGCCCGGGCTGGGCTGAAATTTGCAATCCTTCTGCCTCAGTTTCCCAGAGAACTAGGATTATAAGTCTGTGCCACTATGTCAGGCTTTGCCTGTTTTTGAAACCAGGTCTGTAGTTGCACTACTGTGGTTGCTTTGATGTCCCAAGTGGATGCAAAATGTTTGTTTCCCTTTGTGGTCATCTTGACACTGGGGAGGAGCCGGCAGTCGCCTGGTGCCAGATCAGATGACTAAAGTGGGTGAGGACACTTTTAGCCCCTTTTATTGTATGTTTTGAGACAGGGTTTCCCCACACTGGACTAGAACTTGGGATCCTCCCGCTTCAGTCTCCCAGAGTGCTAGGATGGCAGGGTGCGCTGCCATACCTAATTCATACCTGCCCTTTAGTGCAAACCATCCACACCGATATATTTCTCATTGAGAAACCTGCTTTGCTCAACGAAGAGCACTTTATAAATGGTTTCAACTCGTCCTGTCTTGTTAGCTGCCCTGCTACTTAATTTTAGGGTCAAAAGCACTGATTTGCTTTAAACATCCTGCATTTTAGCACAGTGGATGCTTCTCCTTACAGGTGTAACATGAAGGTTTGCCCTACGTTGCCATGACTATGAAGAGTTGAGTTTATCAGCTAGAGACGACAGCAGACAGTGTGGTGCCCAGGTTGGGGCACTGGGCAGGAGGGGCCCTGAAGTCATTACCCAGAGCCTGGCAGAGTGACTGTCATGCCTTGGCCATGTGGGATCCACCCCAACAGTGGGGCTCCCAGAGAGAGGGGCACCCAGGATCCCAGCCAGTCCAAGGTGACAGACTAACAGATGCAGCAGAGCATCTGTCATCGCAGCTGCTCAGGAGGCTGAGGCAAGAAGATGCAAGTTAGATAGAGCCCAGCCTGGGTGACTCCGCAAGGCAGTCTCCAAATGAAGAGTCAGAATGCTGGTGATGCAGCAGGTGGCAGAGCAGGCCCCAGTTCTGTCTCTAGAAGAGCAAAGGACAGAAGAAGGCAAAACAGTGGAAGAGACAGAGGCGGGAAGGGTGCCACCCGCTGGGAGCCCACGGTGCCACAAGCACAGGAGGACACTGTTTGCAAATCACTCCCTCCCTGAAGTCAGGGCGTGGCCCCCATCGATGCCCTGAGACTCTGGTTTATTCCCTCCGCACCAGAGGATGCTTCTTTATTGGTGTGATTTCTGTTTGGTTTTTAGAAGGAGAGACTTCCAATGATGAGGTGGGTTTTAGTTGAGACTTTCATCTGCAGTGGTTTTAGGGACTTCACCTTAAAATTGCACAGGACCAGCGGGTGAAGTCCTGGAGCTCCGATCCTGTGGCTCTTTTGGGCCTCATCTCTGTGATCTTGCGCCACCAGCAGGGTAGGCCAAGCCGCTGCGCTGATGCCGGGAACAGCCAGGGCGCAGACCCGGCAATCTGCCCTCCAGAAAAGGAGAACACCCACAACAAGACAAGATGCAACTATTTAAAAAATGAAAACCCTGATGTCCTCTCAGGAGGATGTGTGACACAGGTGATAAAGTGATCACAAATTCCAAAAGGAAAGTGAAAGAACGGGAACAAGGAATTCAGTAGATCAACTCCTCACCCCCAGGCTACAGCCACCCTGCTCCTGGAGGACCGCAGGGAAGCCTGCACCCCTCCCACCCCTGCATCCCAAGAGGTGAATCCGAGGAGCAGCTCAGCCCAGCAGTGGCCGTGGCCCAGTGTGACTGACAGCTGCCCGTTGTTGTGTGAGGATTTATCTTAATGGTGGTATTTATAGACTCGGAGGGCCTATCATCAAAGACACTGTGGCTCTAATCATTTTTTAGGAAAGCCTGAATGTCACACATAATACTCTTTCCCTAAGAAAAAAATATCCAAGCAAATGCAGCTCAAACAAGGCTGAGAAATATAAAGGAGAAAAATGAAAATGTTATCATCGCCTTTAATGTTTATTTGGGCGGCCCCTCAGGGTCACACACCTGTCGCGCTCGGGCACACAGTGCTCCTCACTCCCGCAAATGGTAACTTCTCAACGATGGGCAAAAATTAGAAGAAGCTCTCCTGGCTCCACATTTTCTTTTTGGGAAGCCAGCGAAAATGCAAATGGGCCGTGTGGCTTTTGTGTGAAAATTCTCACCCGCTTTATCACTGCTCGCCTACCCTTGCCCTGGAATCCAATTACATTATGGGGCCCCAGCCACAGCCCCGGGCAGAAGGGGAGCTGGAAAATGAGATGAGAGGCCGAGACTTAAATTCTTTTCTCTGCTTCCAGGATGTGACTGCAAGTGAGGCTTCCTTCCATTTTACATCTTGCAAAAGAATTATTAGCCTTAAAATCGAAAAGGGATAGATTTAAGCCCTTTTAGAAGCCAACCTGGGCCAGGAAGGATGAGCAGCAGCCTAGCAGGGAGTGGACCCGGCTCCTCAGGGCGGTGGCCCCCAACTTCTTGTCTCTGGCAGAGTTGCTTTCTTGGGCCGGAGCTCACGGGCATCAGTGGCTCAAAGCTTTGCTGAATTTGGGCTCCTGTTTCAGGACTTTCTGGGGTGGCTCAGAATCCTGCAGGATTCCAGTGCTGCCGGCCACTCAGAGGAGGCCTTGAGGAGGAGGAGGAGGAGGGAGGCCTGGTGTCATGTGCGTGAGGGGAAGAGAGGGACAAGCCGAGAGCTCCCCAGGCCAGGAGCCAGTGTTTGCAGGATGGCTATCAGTTGTAACGATCACAGCAGGGCCATCAATTAGCTCCCTCCTTGCAAAATAACACCTGGGAATCTTCTTCCACAAACTTGTTTAACCTTTTCTCTCCCCTCCCTCCAGTGACAGGCAGAGATTTACGAGTTGTAAAGACTTGCAGCACCTGGGCGATGCTATCTCACTGGGGAGAAATACCTTAGAGGGGCTGCTGCTCATTAAGAAGGAACTTTACCCTACCAATAACACTCCCCACCCTGTAGCTCCCCAGCTGGTCCCCCAGTAGCCGCTGGAGGCAGTAGGGGCCTCTCCCTGTGGCCTCTGAGTAGCCCACTCCCACGCCCAGGAGGGGATGGGGCTCCTGCTCCGGGCACAGAGAGAGGGAAGCCGGCAGCGCACCGAGGCCACCCCAGCCCAAATTTCTCGGTCAACTGACAGCTCGGCCCTCCATCCTGTAAAATGTGGGTTGTTTAGTGTTCCCAAAAACCATGATGAGGGCAGATTAGACGAAGCCAGCTGTCCTGGCCAGCTCCCACCCCATTCTGACCTGGGCATCTGCAGTATTCCATCCCCAGTGGGTAAGCCCACTCCCTCCTACCAGCCCCTCACTGGGGCGGGGGCCTCACAATGCGGGAGTTTGGTGAGGAGCCCAGCCTTACTGGAAATGTAATAATCTGCTGTCTCTGCTGATCGACAGGGGGGCACACTTGGCCTGCATGTACCACGGAGGGCCATAAAGCAGCTTTCTCTGGAGGCCATCGGACACCCCGCCTCAGCTCTGGACCACCTGGACAATGCTGCATTCAGATGTGGCCATGACTCAAGGAACTGCACTCAGGGAAGAGCGCTAAACTTGGCGTCTGGCCTGATCGGGTGCCTTACCTCAGAATGGGAGCTGGGAATGTGAGGCCGGTCAAGGACTGGCGGCCAGCACCGTGTGGTGGACCTTGATCCTGCCTCCACAGAGTGTCTTCTAGCGTGAGCGTAAACGAATTTGCCATGATTATAACAAGTGCAGAGTCAGTGAGGCAGAAGGCAGGAGTCTCCCCAGTCACCCAGCTGACCTGGTTTTCTCTCGTCTGTCTGCCACGTGAAGATCCCACGTCCACGTCTGGAATCTGCTTGCTTCATCCGTTCAGTTCATTTGTTGGTGGACACATCAGCCACAGCCAGGCCTTAGCTCTGAGATTCTGTGCTGTGTGCACACTGTGTGGGTGCGGTGAGATCACCGTGGTGATGCTGAGTGGATGGAGCAAGCGTGGCATTGTACACTAGCGAGTACCACTCTGCCCTAAAGCAGGATAAGCTTTGTCCTTTGCAGAGAAATGGATGTATCTTGAGTCCATCATATTGTGAAATCAATCAGATACACAAGCTTAAAGATCACATACTTTTTCTTATATGAGAAACCCAAAATATAATTAGAGATCAAAATAGGTAACAGGGAACAGGGAGATAGATCCCTTGAAAATGAAAAGGAAACCAAGAGAGGGGGACCCAATGCTGCCCTTTTCCTGGTGGATGGACTGACTCCTCCTGGTTCACATGCCCAGAAGTCCACAGTGTGTCAGCTGGGTCCTGCTTGTCACCCTTCTCATCTACCGGGAGAGGGTCCTGGGGTGGGCTGGTGGGGCGCGCTGGGATCCTCCTGGAGCAGAGGCCACAGAAGAAGACCCTCTGGTTCCTAGCAGCACCACCATGATGGCCAGCGTCATCCAGGAAAAGGGCCTGCTGGGCCATGAAGGCCTGCGTGGGGTGGAAGTGGTGCCTAGGCTAGGCAATTCCTGCTTCTTTGAGGCATATTAATAAGAGCAGTGAAGACACTCAACCAGCAACAAATTCCTGAGCTGCAAGACAGCATGGGGGGCACGTTGTGGGGAGGAGGGTTGGGCTTCCTCAAGCTGTCTTTGCAGGGGACACAGCGGGGTGGCAGAAAGAACAAGATCATCACCTCCGAGCCTTCCTCAGGAAGACCCATGTCCTGCCTGTCTCCCCCCCTCGGCACCACAAGGGAGGGGAACTGCAGCAGGCAGGAAGTGACATGGTAGGACACCCCACTGCTTCCTCTGTGGCTGTTTGCATTGCCCTTTTCTATGAGCAGACGGGAGGACAGGAGGTGGGTTCCCTTCCACAAGGCTCTGAGATGAAGGCTCCGGGTAGTTTCACAGGAATGTGAAGAACAAGTTGAACTCACAAAGGAAATGAGTCAGAGGCTCGGGGCTGGGAAAATTCCCGAAGGCCTCCGGGGGCGGTGATGTCCAGGGGAGCAGAGAAACCCCGGGCTGTGCCCACGCGGGCTTGGCCAGCACCTCAGACAGGTCTGGTCCACAGAGATTTGCATCTGCTCAGCTCTGCCTTGGCCTAAAACCACCTCAGGCTCCAGCCAAAGCCAGTGTCGTGAAGCTGGGTGGCTTGGTGTCACCTCTGCCTCTAGGAAAGACGGAGCCAGGCCTTGGAGCCCTGCAACAGGAGTACTGTTTTCATAGGTACCTTTACTTCCTGCTTGCTCAGAAATCTCTGGGCCCCAGGTAGCCTTCTGCCTTCAATGACGTCGTCACACATTCAGGGGGTCCCAAGAGGGGTGTCCTATTCTCACTATGGGTTTGGGTCTCCTTTCCCGTGGACACCCAGTTTCTCCCCTAGACTTGAGGCTTTTCCCGTGTGCTCTGGCCGCTACCTGTGCCAGGCTCCAAAGGCAGTATCTCCTCACTCGGGGCAGATAATTAGGCAGCTCCTGCCTTTTCCTCCTTTATCTCCTCGCAGAACCAGTGTTTGTTGCTTAAGCAAAGAATAATCACCTTTGTAGGCATATTCTTCAATCAAGTGGCTTAAGGGATCAAAAGGAAGAGGCCCTCTCCGTTTTAACAGAATAATAAAAGGCAGTTTGATTCTTTTAAAATTACCTAGTGTACCTGGAAGGGCCCTGAGGCTTTGGTAAACATAAGTAGTCATTGCTAAAACAATAGAGCAATTAATTCCATGAGGTTTCTGGGTTCTCAATGATGTCATTTGCCGTCTATGCCAGGAACTCTGTCCTTGTACATCTCCGTGTGTTTCCCACCAGCTGCGGACCTCTGCCCTAGATCTGAGAGGGGGGTCCTTTGCAGATGGAACCCCACTGGCAGGTGGAATTGGGGTTGCAGTACCTTAGTTTTTAATAATCTCTCCATTTGTGCATTGGAAATCCAGTCTCCAAATTGTTTTTGCCCATAACCAATTTGTCTTTCACCAAAGTTGAGTAGAATATGCATCTAATCACAGGCCATAAAGCAACAGCATCTTACAACTCCCAAAATCAAGTGTAGAGCAGAGGCCACTTGGTACGTTCTATTAACCCACCACCCCTACTAACAAGCAGGGAGCACAGCTCCTTTACAAACTGCCAAAGTGCAAACAGGCAGTGCCAGCTTGCCTGGTGTGCGCCGCTGGGCACCATCACCTGCCTACGTGGGAACAGGCCAGGGCACCTGCGCCTTTGGTCTTACAGGGCAGCTGGATGAAAGTCACATTTTGCAAGAGTGGTTTCTACCAAACATTATATTTAATAAATCTCAAACCCATAGGCTATTATCAAGTACTGTGAATAAAAAAGTCAGGGTTAATTTAATTTTAAACAAAGGCAAACTACATAACCTGTTTTGAAACTAGGTGTCCATATTTCCTTGTTTGTTTTGGGGCACTAACCTTCCTTGTTGCTCACGGGTGAGCTCTGCCCGCCCACATCACCTCTCTGGGCTGCTGCTCTGTCTGGAACTTGGAGCTGCTCAGCACCTTGTGTCCCAGAGCACTCCTGGGAGCAATGTCTGGTCCTCTCCTGCCTCCCAGGCAAGGGGAGGGACAGTTTTGAAGGTGTATCAGGGACTACCAGCAAAAACAGACAGCAGAAGACACAATCAAAGGTCATACACAGGTACTGAAAGAAGCAGAGGATGTAGAAATGCTTAAAGGTTCGCTTTTGATAGGCAGGAGATTTGCATTTAAAGAAATCAGAAACAATGCAGCAGCCAGGTTCGATTCCCTGCATGGCGTGCCAGCCCCGCCCCTGGGACTCCCTGAGATGAAGATTGAGATTGGGCATTGTGGCATGTGCCTGTAATCCGAGCACTTGGGAGACTAAAAACAGGAGAATCGCTATGAGTCCGATTCACGTAGTGAGACCCTGTAGGCCTTGTAGACGCTGCACTAAATATATAAAGAAATCAGAAGCAGGAATTGTACCCTAAAAACAGTTTACAAAGTACACACTTGAAACTGTCACTAAGGCAGAGGACAGATGAAAAAGTGATCCCCATGGAGAGTGTACAGTCCAGCCCTGGGGCTTGCTCCCAAACAGGAAGCAGAAAAACAGAGGGAAGCTGCCAGAACAAACCAAAAACAGTCGTCTTCTGAGGTGGCAAGAAGGGCGCTACGGGTGTCAGCAGGCCAGCATTTCTGACAGAGCTGCCACGAGCATCCTCTCCCGAAGTGGCCACACCTAGAGGGACTCTGGAACTTTCGTGAAACCAGGACAAAACCATGCCTGCAAGGACTCGGGAGAGAAAGCCAGGTGGTTCCATAAGCTGTAAATCGCACCTTGCAGCCTCTCCTGGGAACACGTGGGACCTAACATTGGAAAGAAGCGCGGGACATCCCAAGGCCCTGTGCCTTGGGCCAGCGCACTCCCAGGAGGAACACCAGCCACAAGGCTGGGCAGCCACAGGTGGAGCCACGGGCCTGGTCAGTGGGAGGAAGTCAGGCTTCACTCGTGAAGCCCCAAATGGGCGATGCCGGCCACAGGCCTGGCCCTGGCCCTCGCCAAGTGCTCTTTCACAGGAGAAGAGCTTTAGAGAAAGTGTTATTTCTAGTGATTTGCTCTTTGTTTACTAGCTGGACTCTTTACCTATTGCTGCTTATTTTTCTTTCCTGATTGGAGTTCGAGGATTAACATTATTTTTCTCAATCACGAGTAAGAAAAAGATATTGGCCAATTTTATGATTGGACTACAAGCTCAGTACTGTGGATAAGACTTCTGGGAGCAGCATGTTCTAATTCAAGTTTTGTTTCCAAATTCAATTATATTTCGTCTTATCTATCCATTCATCCATTATCCATCCGCGTAAAGCTCAATCTAGATTTCCATCTCTGTTTGCGTATCTGATAGCTACTCCTTGTTAATGTGTGGGCTGACAGGTTGATAAGAGTATTTTGGAGCCGGAAGTTTAAGGAAGAGTGATTAGTGGTGCTGTAACACTGTGGAACTGACCCGGTAATGGTGCACAATGTTCTAAGCCCCGTGGCCAGAGGTACTAATAAGACCCTACTATCTGGCCCAGTTTTCTAGGAAATCAACAAATAAGTATCAATTAGTCAATCATTGCTCCCACTGTCTGGGTTGCATTTCATGGGTTCAATATCTTTAAGGTCCATCCCACCCAACCCCGAGCACAGTGGAGAGGACACAAACGCTTGCACAAGGCATGGATGAGAGACAGGTGTCAACTTCAGACAGATACCAGAGAGCAGTGAAGCTCATGGCTTCTGAGGAAGCAGAACCCGGGCTGCTGGCCAGGCAGGAAGCAGAGTAAGAAGGGGGACAGCTGGAGCCTGCACAGTGGGTGCTTGCAAAGCCAGGGTGAACACCAGGGCACAAGGCTGGGCAGCCATCGGCGGGGCCACGGGCAGGGCAAGGGCCACAACAAGGTGTGGCCCCAGGTAGGAAGCAGCAGCTGGAGAAGGCCACCCACAGGGAAAGCCAGATGAAATGATCTTGTGGGGGTGCAAGGAATTTTCCAGTGTCCTCTGTGGTCAGGAGCCATAGAAGGCTTTCAGTGAAATGGGGTAACTACTCAAAGGTTTGTAAAGAAGACACCTGTGACCACCTCAACTAAGGGCAGCCAGGGTGAGGACACAGCTTAGAGGCCCTGCTGCCCCTGGACGCATGTGCAGAGACCTTGGACTCTCAGAAAGCTGAGCTTGTGTTCTGCAGCATCTTCTAAAAAGAAGCTCCTGGTCAGTATCACTCCAGGCTGTGCCTCTGTTTCTACGAAGGAATTTTTGCCAAATGGGATTGTCGGGTTACAGGGAGGGTGGATGCTCCATTTTACCCCTGAACTTCAGCTACACTCTCCGAAGGGCAAAGCATCAGAGACTATTCTGCCAAGCAGGTGCAGCAATTTCAGGACAGAGGTAGCCAGTCACCTTCAGGAGAAGTCTCAGCTGCAGAGCAGGAAGGAGCTGGGGCTCAGTGAGAAGCAGGGTGGGAGCTGTCACCTGCATGATGAGGGAAGTGGACACTGAAGCTGTGCGGTCCCAAAAAAATGTTGTCCACTTGCCACATCAGGAAAATGACCACGAGCCAGACGCATGGTGGTGCATGCCTGTAATCCCAGCACTCAGGAGATGAGACAAAAGGATAGCCATAA
Source organism: Octodon degus (assembly GCF_000260255.1). Taxonomy (NCBI): domain Eukaryota; kingdom Metazoa; phylum Chordata; class Mammalia; order Rodentia; family Octodontidae; genus Octodon; species Octodon degus. The sequence continues at coordinate 19,558,735 of NW_004524584.1, read as the reverse complement.
GTTCGAGGCCAACCTGGGCTATCTATGGAGTTTGAGGCCAGTCTAACTACCTAGCCAGACCTGTCTAAAAAGAAAAAAAGGAAATGGTCAGGAAATGGTTTGCCCAGCAACCACTGAGCCAGAAGCCTCTGTACAGCAATAGTGACCGGACTTCTAACATGAACCTCCGATCTACAGGTGGCAGGCACTGGCCAGACATGTGTGACCTATGTGCCCACAAAGTGTGCTGGAAACAGAAAACTATGGATTTTATGGAGTAAAGATTTAAAAAAAGGCTCTCACAAAACCTATGAATGTGGGAGGTGGAAGGTATGACAAGAGGTCACCATCTAAATGCTTGAGTGGACAGAGGGCCGGGGGGCCAGTTGACCTGTGGGAGACAAGGCTCTTCTTACTGGCTGTAACTTACAGCGTGGCCACAGAGTACACAGAATGCTTCTAGGACAGTGTACAGGAACACACACTCATAGCTGTGCAAACAGCTCCCTGGATAAGGCAAACTGCCTGTGGAGAAGGGCACCCGGCCCGTCTGCTGTTGAGTAAACCCGCCCTTCCAACACCAAGCTGTTTGTGAGAAATTCCTACAGTCCAGTGATGAGGGAACACTGAAAATGAAGGGCCAACACACAGCACAGAAGTCAAACGTGTCAGAGCAGACGTGGAAATGGGCACTCCAAATACAGCGGGCAGCGCAAACAGCAGGTTGGCAGGCAAAGTGCGCGAAAAACAAGGCAGTCCTAGTGAGCCTGGGCTTGCCCAAACAAGCAGTACGGCAGCCAGGAGTGGAGCGGGGTGTGTGTGTGTGTGTGTGTGTGTGTGTGTGTGTGTAGTCACAGCCCTGCATCTCAGATCTGTTCCTCAGCCCCACTGCTCCCCGGGGAGCCCCCCACTGCTGCCTACCCGAGTCTGACTACCAGGCTACGCATCCGAGGGTGCTGTGTCTGTGGCTACGGTGTGCGCACCTGCACTCTTATGTAAATGAAGTGCTTTTCCCAAGAACCTTTGGCACAAAACTGCTACTGTCAAGAGTGCATAGAATAGGCAAATCTATGCACAAAGTCCTCTAACTGTGTTACCGCACGGGGTCGAGCTGCAAGGGCGGCGGGTGGCCGTATGTGCTTAGTGGCTGCCCATGAGGAGGATCAAGCGCGACCTAGGATCCTGTGACAAGCGACCAGCAGGCTCTGTGGGTAGGGTGCAGTCTGGAACCCCTTGCCAGCCACGGGACCCCCGGTCAAGCATTTGGGAAGCCAGGCTGGACTAGATGGGCTTCTGGGCTGGGCAGAGTGGGAGCAGCTTCTAGGGCCCCATCAAGAGAGCCGCTTTGTCGGGACTTCTGTCACACAGCTGAGGAGACCTCTGGGAGGAGAAACGCTGCTCTCAGGTGTGACAGCTTTCTGAGGCTCCAGAAACGAAGCTGGAGAAGCAAGCACGGAAGGCGCCAGCCAACACCCTGGACCCGGGACCGAACATTCTGCTACTCTCTCCCTGTCGCACTCCCATTTCCCTTTTCCCTCTTTTCTTCTTATGAACTGAATGATGTCAGGTGAAATAAATGAGACACTAATGCTGGACAAGGCCATGTTTTCTCTTATGTGAGAAATGCAAAGATAAATAAAAAACAAAACAGAAGATAGACAATAGGAAGCAGGAAGGGAGATCTTTGGCAAATGGGAGGGACTGAGAGACGGGGGGAGAGCAGAAGAAGGAGATGAGCTGCCCACAAGGACTGTGACTGTTCTACACTGTGAATAAGGGTTCATCAAAATAAAAGTGGAAAATAAGCTATTAAGGATAAGATGATAAGCTCCTGCCTGGCAAGTGCAAGGTCCTGAGTTTGATCTCCAGAACTACAAAAAAAAAAAAAAAAAAATCAAAATACAGAATAAAGAAGTCAATTTTTTTTAAAGGAAGCATTTAAAGAAAAAAGATCAACCCCAAGGTCACTGAGTTTTGTCATCTTACACTGAACAGAGTCTGTCTGCAGTCATAAGGTGGGTATCATCCTGACCTGGCCCTGAGGGTGAGGAGGGTGGGGAGGACCGGGGTGGGCAGAGGCAGCCCAGGGCCCCACGCTCACCCTGGCTGTGCATTGCGGAGCTTGACCTTCAGCTGTGCCTAAGCACAGGAGCGTTGGCTGACGCCGCAGGAGGAGCCCCACGTGCAGACCGCAGGACCAGTGTGCTCCTCCCAATCTCCAAGCTGTCCCTAGATTCATGACACCATAAAACCACAGAAAGAATGATATGGGCTCCATATGTGATGTGCCTGCATTAAAAGCCATTCTGTTGCAACCAACATGCTGGTTCCAAATCTCCTCTCCAGCCCCCTTTTAGGGGGAGCGGTGCCATCTCCCCAGTCCTCGGAGGTGATTTGAGCTGGGAGGGTGGCGGGCCACTCCTGCTGTCTGCCGTATGTCACCACACTCTCTGTCCCCCTCCACCGGCTGCAGGGAGAATCGGACAGGTTGAGGGCAGCTGCAATGTCAGGTCCCCTGTGCCCCCCTCTGGTCTTAGCGGGCTCTCAAGTCACAAGAGCTGGGCTGGGAAAGGCCTGAGTGCAGGGTCCTGTTTGCAGAGCCAGGTCCACCCCTGGGGAGCCGTGCAGCGGTCAGGAGGGTGCAGGGACCGGCCCCGGAAGTCTGCAGGCACAGAGTGCAAACAGCCTCTTCCTGCTGACCAGCACCTGCTGACCCCTGCTTCTGTGGCATTTTGAATGCAGGACAGCGTGTATGATGTGACTCAGAACCAGAGCAGAGAGGCCGATGCTGCAAGGGTGCTGGCGTTAGCCCTGGAGGAGCGGCCCAGCTGAAGAGTAGGGCTGAGCACAGGCCGAAGCCACACTGTGCATCTATCCGTGCGGCTTTTCCTTATTTCCTCATTCTGAAGGACACCAACCGATGCCAGACATGTGAGACCAGCACCTGCAGTCCAGAGACTCGGAGTCCATATCCAATCTCCTCCAGGCTCTTTGAACTCACTGAAAAGTTGGGTGAAAATTTGACATTTGTATTTGATCAGTGCAATTCGATCCTGCCCCAACTCACGTTTTGCTGTGAAAACAAAACAATACTCAGATAAAGTCACAGGCACATCACCGAAATCTGCACTGTACTTTACTTTAAAAAACACAGTTTCCTAAAACTAGTGGCTTCCAGCCTGCTGTACTTTTTGGGGTGATGAGTGGAGGTTGGATGGAAACCAGTTTATCAGAAAGAAAGTGCCGGAGCGGGAGATGTAGACACCTGTGGGGCCAGGTCCCTGCTGCCCGGCAGATGTCTGACCCGGTCTCCCATCACAACGCCCCACTCAGGCATTGCTAAGTGGTGATGACCCAGCCAGTCCCTGAAGGATCAGAGAAAGGAGAGTGGTGGCCCCTGCATCTACGTGGGTGGGGACAAAGGAGCAGTAAGGACATCGTGAGGTGGATGCTGCCGGCCTAAGGCCCTGGGCCTGTGAGTGGGGAGTCACCGTCTCTCTGCAAAGCTTGAAGAAACTTTTCAGAGGTAGTGTCTTGCTGCTCTCGCCTCCCAGCGGCCTCCTCCTGGGCCCAGCCTCGCCATCGCTCACTGCCCACCAGGCCGGGCAGAATCCCACCACTTCGCAGGTGGGTAGAGCTGCTGCCATGGCAGAGACGGATGACATATTTATTAGCTTGTCAGAACCCCCCTGTTTATAGAAGACTCAACCAGCTAAACAAAACAGTCTGCTTCCCATTGGCTCCTCCAGGGCCCCCGCCGAGAGCCTCGGCAAAGTGCTTGATGAGGCATAAAATGATGATTAATTAATTTACTGCTCAGTCGCTCTTCACACTGCGAGGTTTATGGTTCTCCCAGCGGTCAGCCTCGCGCTGCAGCGCACAGGGCCTCTGCCTTTGCTTTGACCTAAGCGGGGCGACGCCAGGCGGGGACGGCGGAGGAGGAGCTGGTCCCCGGAGACCTGGGCCTTGGGTGCAGAGCCTGGGATGGAGGCGCCGCTGCTGGTCATTAATCAACGCTCACTTGCCCTGGGAACCAAGCGGGCCGAGGCCGCGTCTCGGGGTCTCCTCCAGCGCTAAGAACCGGCAGCTTGCGGCTCTGCGTTCCCTCTAGGAAAAAGAGGCAGCTCTCCGCCATTGCTCCAGGCTGAGTCGAGTGGCAGGGACAGGGATGCTGGCCCTGCTGCCCATGTTGGGTGGGAGGGGGGCACACGGCCTTGACCCCACTGGCGCCCAGCTCAGGGTCAACATGCAGCTGAATGCATCCGAGTTCCAGCTCAGTGAAGGGAAGGCTGTGGGAACAGAATTGCCTCCTTTTGTTCTCAATTTTTTTTTAAATTTATTTATTTATTTATTTATTTATTTATTTATTTATGTGGTACAGGGTTTTGCTACACAGCTTGAACTTGTACTGATCCTCCTGTCTCAGCCTCCCCAGTGCTGAGATTACAGGCATGTACCACCGTGTTCAGTTTTGGTGGCCAGCTTGGCATAGGGCCAGCACTCCATGCAGTACTGGGGATCGAACCTGGGTGCTTACACTTAGCATGCAGGCACTTAGACCTCTGAGCTATCTCCCTGGCCCTCTTTCTCCATTTTAATGTCTCCTGTGACTCACGTGACTATATTGGCTGGGCTTGAAGAGTACAGGCACCTACATCTAAGATAATGTTTGAGATACGTCCCTTCATGTTCTTCGAAATGGCAGTGAAGATCTGGTTTACAGACAAGACTCAGCCTACGACATGGCCCATTGGAGGTACCATTGCTGGGCACCCGTGAAGAAATATATCCATACACTTAGCTCCTGTGTCTGGGGTCCTACGCTGGAGCCTGTGCTCACCACAGTGCAGATCATACGACCCCGCAGGGGCTACTGACCAGATGAAGGGTGCTCGGGTCCTGCGGGAGCCACGAAATACTAGGATGCGAGAGCCTCTGGGCTGTGGCATTTGCTCCTCCCTCCTCCATAGCCTGCCCCTCCTTCTGCTCTGTCCCTGAGCCTCTAGACCCCGCCTCTCCAGGACAGGCAAACACTGTATGTCTACTGGTGGGAGAGGCTCCTGCCCCACACAGTGCCCAGCTCAAAATCTAACTTCCCTGACCCCAGGCCAGGGCTGGGACACCCACACTTCACACGCTGCTTTCAGGGGGAAATCTCACCTGTCCAGCTGCTGCACATGGCTAAGGCTGGTGAGAGGGACAGGGCCACCTGGAAACAGCACAGCGTCACTGTGGACCTATGCTGGCCAGCCTGGGCCAGACATTGCTCCCAGCTTCCTGGCTCCAAGCCTAAGGGGTGCAGGTCTCTGATTAGAAAAGCTCACTTTCTTAGGATCACAAGGCACACCCCATGTCCATGATCTCGAGCAAGTGTGGACTTCTCCAAGTGTGTGAACTTTTGAACAACTACTTTTTTTCTTTTAAGAAATTAAAAATTATCCTTTGCCAGACTCCCCCCTTCCGTGGTTTGAGAGCGCTGGGAGGCGGGCGGCAGCTGCACGGTGAGGCCGATTCCAACAGATCACGGGAAACGCTGGTGAGCTGGGCTGTGTTGGCTGTCCTGGAACATCAGCCCAGTTTTAATGTGGCGAAGAAGCCCAATCTGCTTGATCAGTTCTCTAAGAATATCTTTCCTCCCAACTGTTGGCCGTGTGTCCTGGACACTTGGGCTGGTGACTGCCACCTTTCCACTGTGCATGGGTAACTGCACTCTCAAGTTGAATTATTATTATTTTTTAAATAGACCTTAGATTGTGACCCAATCATGAAAATGTTTTTACAACATTTATTAAAAAAACTATATTAAACAGAGTTTAAGGGAAATTACAACAGACCTATGAGAAGTACAATTCATGCAAGTATAATATCAAATTTCTATAAAGATTTTATACCCTAGTGGGGAAAAATAACTGATTCCAATAACATTCATTTTGTTTTCATTTGTGAAAAAAGTAAATAAAATAAAATGGGTCCTTGTCTCCTTTTCCCAGAATGTTTTTTTCTTTCCATATTTCTATTGAGAAACAAATAACAATGAGACAGTTTCAAGTCTGATTAGTAGGACAGTTTCAATAATTAATACATTGTATATTGTTGTCTTAGTGGTTATTCATTGTACAAGGTGCAGACATGATATCCTGTCCACAAACACTATTAGAACAAATCTTTCTATTCATTGAATTAAGAGAATGTAGCTGTGTATTATCCTATTTTGAATATACAGATACAAATTGGTCGTTCATTTGTATCTCCTTTTTTTGTTTAGTTTTGTCATTTAAATATTATATAATATATCTTGTAATTTGGCATGGCAGGGAAAATTCACTCAAGTACAAAGGCCCTGCTGCCAAGGCCTATTGCTGTCCTGCAGCGGGTCACATGCCACAGCAGGGCTGGTGGCTTGCAGCTCCATAGGGACCCCTCTGCGCTGGCTGAGCAGCACTCACCTTCCTGACTGAGGGGACCCATAGACAGCTTCTGTCACCTTTGCAGCAGATCTGAGCCAGAAAGCCAGTGGCCAGGAGGAGGAAGTGGGGGGCAAACTTCCTCTGGGGGTGACAGGTCGGGTGCACAGCATGTTCGCTGCAGAGGCATCTCCAGCTCGAAGGCCTGGGCACTCCAGTTTCCCTGAGGACGAGCTCTGGGCCTCGCAAGCCTCTGCCTTTTCCTGATCTCCGACTTGGGCCCTTGTGAGGTCATTTTTACAGATGTGAGTCCCAAGAGCATTTCCTGAACCACTGAGATCTCCCCTCTCTCCACCCCAGTGGCCAGGGGCCCAGGCCTCCTGTGCCTGCTGGAGGGGAAGGCTGCTGCTGTCCACAGAATGTCTGTCACCTCCGGTGACTTGTGTGGTACTCTGACCAAAAGGTCAGAAAGCAATGTCCATTTTCTATGTTTGATGTGTGAGTGCTATGGTAACAAAGGTTTTTTCCCAAGGCAAAAATAAAAGCTTTCTCTCTTTTATATGCAGCCATGCCAGACATGGTAGTGTCTCATGGTGAAAACATCAATGAGGTGTTCCCAGCAAGATGAGGAACAACAGCACAACCGCTGAGTGCACGCTAACAGTCACCTCCGGTTGGGGCCTCATCCAGTCCCTGGCAGTGACAGCATCATGAGCCTCTGCAGCCTCAACTCCAGGTGTCACCAGGACCCTGCAAGGTCCAGGGTGGCCAAGAGGGCTCCCTCTCCGTGTCCTGGGGCAGGGTGCCGTGAGGAAACAGGTGTGGGCAGAGGAGAGAGTACGAGAGCGACGCAGGCTGCCTTGCTGATGGCCGAGGTCCGGGATCCGCTCTTCCCCTGGATGTGGCAAAGCCGCTCCGCGCTCTGTCCCTGCAGGGCTCTGGGCAGTGCCGCCTGTGATGTGGAGTGGATCTGTGTGCAGGGCATTAATAAAGATGCAAGGCTGCCTGTTAGGCAAAGATTTATTTGTATTGATGTAGATTTACTGCTCCAGAGGAAAGAAAAGAAGCCTTATTGTATGATCAAAGTTAATGAAAAATAGAAAACAAATGACGCCAAGGACGGACTGGAAGCGACGGGCTGTTTAATGAACACTTATTGACCAGGAGCCTGCAACTGATGTAGCTATGGATTTTTACTTTGTCTGTTCCTGCTCTGAGAGGCTGTGCTCGGGGCCTCCCTGGGCAGGCGGATGAGACCAGTGTGAGCAGAGCTGTATTTTATTGAGTATTAAGCAAAGCAGTTGGTTTAAATTTGCTGTGGCAGGGAAAGCTGTCCCTCTGGTTTGTGTAGGCTACGCAGTCACTTGAGAAAGGGCATGTCTGGGTGGCAGCTTGTGAGACATGGTGACTTGTAGTGCAAGGTGATCTCTGACCTTGCAGATGAGAAGGGACAGTGGCCAGTGCCCAGCATCCCTGGGTAGGGGCTGTACAGGCAGCATCTCTTGTATGGAGTGATTTTTAAGGGATTATCACCAAACAGTGCTGAATGCCCTCTGCTGAAACTCAGAGGTTGACTCCAGCGCTCAGGATGGAGAGGGAGGGGTGGGTTACGTTATCCTCCCAACCCGAGAAGCATGCCCTCTGTGCTCCCTGACCGGCCACGGGAGGAGCTCGGAACGGGAGCAGCCCCAGGCTCAGGGCCACTGCTGCCTGTCTCAATCCCCACAGGGTCTTTATGGCAATCCCTGACCTGAGATGGGCAGCTTGTCACCTCACTGGGACCCCATGTCAGCATGAGCTGAGGTGAGGTCTAGGACACCCCCACTGACCTGGATCCAAGAGTCTGGTCCAGGATATGAGGCAGAGACCGCCTGCACGGCAGCATTGCGGGTGCCTGCCCTGGGTTCTTTTTTTTTCTTCTTTTTTCTTTTTTGCAGAACCCAGGATTGAATTCAGGCCCTTGCACTTGCCAGGGAAGTGCTTATTCCACTGAGCCATCTCCACAGCCCCTTGCCCTGGGTTCTGCTGCTTCTCTTGGTCTCCTTTTTGGGCTGTGCCCATTATATGTGGGGACACAGGTCCATGTGCTTCTTCTCTAAGGACAATGGCTGGCCTGAAGTCTCTGCTCTCTGCTCTCTGCTAAGGCTCTGTGAGGTATGGGGGCCTCACAGGCCTGGGAGGTCCCCCTGAAACCTGGGTCCACCTGGGGACAGACCTCTGCCACTTGTCAGCCCATCAGTTTCACTAGCACTACCCATTGGGTTGTTCCCCAACTCGAGAAGGGGGACTCATGTAGGGTTCCAGAAGGAAAAACGGAGGCCCAGCCACATTACTAGGCATACTTGGTCGCTCCTGGAGGCTGCTGTGTGCAGGACACAGTGCCTGCACCTTCCAGGGACCGCCATGTCCCAGCTCTGCTTCAGCCACAGGGCAAGCTCCTGGCTGTCCACCACTGGACAAGTCAGCTCCTATCCATCAGCCCAGGGACCCCCTCCCTTCAATTCCTTTCCTTTTCCCCTCTTCTCTCCCCTCCCCTCCCCTCCCCTCCCCTCCCTTCCCTTCCCTTCCCACAAAGGCAATGCCTCTTGTCTGCTGCAGATGTTTCCTGAAGTGGGCTGGAGAAATAGCCCCATAGTCAATGGTGATTGCTCAGGTGCACAAGTGATCTCCCGTACTCAGGACTGCCACCTCCCCCAGACATGGTGTGCTGTGCCACTGTCAGTCAAGGCTTGCTGTAGGTCCTCCACCCAGAGATGCTGGGTTCCAGCCAGGAGGTGGGGACCTCCAGGCAAAGGGATTCAGGGAGGAATCCGGTCATTAGCAACCCAACCCCCAGGAAGATAAAGAGGGGATGAGCTCTTCTGGAGAAGGGACAAAGTGGAAGCCTGAGGGGAACAGTCAATAGCAGCAGGGGAAGGAGACCTCCAACATCCAAGAGCTAAAAATAAATTGACATTTGAGAGCAGAGCCAGAGAAAGGTTTGGAGGCAGCTCCTGCCCTACACTGGTGTCCCCGTACCCCACAGTGGGCCCCATTGGTACCTCCAGAACACAACGACCTGAACTACAGTCTGGACCACCTCACCCAGTAGACAGTGTCCTGTGTCCCTGGCCAGATCTAAACCCATACCTGGACATCCTGGGCTTGCCGAGGGGCCCTGTCCCTTCCACCAGGGGAGTCCTGGGGTAGCTGGTCACACGGTCTGGGTAGCAGCTGGAGGAGCTGCATCCTTCACTGACTGACTTCTTGCTCAGAGAGGGCTTGTCAAGACTGGACCAGACCCAGCAGGAAACCAAAAGCACAGGCCAAGGAAGATGCGGCTCCCAACAGCCCCCGCTTGTGGCTTACTCAGCCCCATCAGGCTTCTCGGGGTAAGGGGAGCCCTCGCCCCAGTGGCTCTGGGCTAGGTGTGTGAAGTTCAACTGAAGGTCAGCTAGGAGGACCCATCTGAGAGCTTGCCTCCTGGTCAGTGCACAGTCCCAGCCCCATAGTGCATGCAAGACTGTTCTCCCATCCTTAGCTGCCATCTCAGAAATTGTGGGCTGGATTTCTGTTGAACTTTCCCAGGGGACAGCCACTCCCCTGCAGAAAAACCAGAACCTGGTCACAGTGTGACCACATGGGATAGCAGGTGTTGTCAGGAAGAAGAACAAATTTGCCCGTGTTCAAGGTGAATTTTGTGCAACTTGTGAAGAGTAAACTGGAAGCCCAAGTGAGTCACAGACCCCACAGGCTTGGTGGGCACAGGCTCTCTCTCTCAGTCCTCCAGGAGGCCTGGAGGGGCAGGTGCAGGCAGCGCCCTCCCGCCAGCCATCTGCAGCTCGATGTCACTGGAGCAGACAGGGCATAGAGGGAAGACTCACTTCTGAAACCTTATGGAGAGCTCTGGCTTCCAAAAGATTTTTATTCTTGTTCAACAGGCACAAAGACACCCTTGTCCTTGTGATGAGCCAGGGCCGGGCACCCGCTGACCTCCACTAGGTGACCTAATCAGCTCTGGCCAAGTCACTGTCCCATGCACATCTGGAATCCTTGGCTCCCTCTCAGGTGTTTTGTGATAAGTCCCCAGACATCCTAGGCAGAGCTGTGCAGCACTCTGATACTTATTTTATAAGTTCAGACCCAAAGTATAGTTTTACGGAAATAAATCCGATGGCAGGAAGAGCCACCTCCTCTCTGAGCCTGGATGGGGTCAATGGAGACAATTCCAAGGAACAGGAAGCAGGGACCACTTCCTGTCCCACTTCTTAGGACCTGAGTGTGTGCTTCCCTCCCCGAGGGGACCCTCACTTCTCTGGATGTGAGCCCCAGGCTCCCTGGTGCCCACTGGGGTCCACCTGCTAAGAATCAAGGAATGTGCATGTCACATGCATACCTACAAGGTGACTCCGAGGCTCCTGCCCAGCTCCAGGCTTCAGCATTGCTGGACCCTCTGTCCAGACAGGAGCGGCAGGACAGGACCTGCACCATGGTCCAAGGCAGCAGCCTCTGGCCCAAATCCTTGAGCTCAGTTCTGCAGACCTTTGATTCTGGTGTTGCTGGCACTCTGCACCCTTGGGGGTCTGGTGTGAGAGGGACTCCTGGTGGCAAACAGTCAACAGTTCTGATGGCCATGCCCATTCCAATGCACATGGCTCTCTGGGAGACACTGGAGGCCTTGGGTTTACTTGCCCATTGCAGCGATTCCAGTCAAAGCTCACACACCAGTATAGTCTACAGGGCGCCTGCTTCCTCCCCAACCCAGCTGTTCTCTTCTGTGTCCCAGAATGTGGCCCACACTCCAGCCCACACACTGGGTTCCAGGTTCACCAGGAGTCAGCTGGGAATTTTCCTAGATGTTGTCACACCAAGTGTCCCTGATATTGTCTAATACAGCCCAGTTAAACACCAGGCAAGTGAGCTCTCAATATTAGTTTAACACCAAAGAGTAATGTAAGCAAGGGTGAAGATGTTTTCTACAAAACCTAAGTTGCATTTTGTGTAAAGACACACAAACATTCTGCAAGTGGCTCTGTAAGTTCTTTTATTAAAAACAAAATACAAAAAACAAACAAAAAAAAAAACCCAACTGTGCTGGGAAACTGCTCAGGAGCTTTGCACAGGTTTTAATGAATCACTGGACTTTGCAGAAATAACCCCCAAAACTAGAAACACAGCAGCTGCCTGCCTTGGATAAGTTACTCTTCTCCAAAGAAGGGATTGAAGGACCAGCAAAATAGCTCAGTGGACTAAGGGCCTGTTTGGCAATTGCAGGGACCAGAGTTCAATTCCCAGCACCGCATGTAGTCCACCCCCCTCCCCTTGCATGTAAAGTTGGCCCCTGAATTCAGGCGTGCTGGTGCATCCCTGTAATCCCAACACTGGGGAGGCTGAAACAGGAGGATCACTACAAAGTCCAAGCTGTGTAGTGAGGCCTTGTACCAAATACATAAAAAATTAAAAATAACAAATAAAACAAAGAAAGGTTTGAACCTAGATGGAGATTACGGATTTGTGAGCATTTCTGTTCTAAACGCCAAAAGGCAGTTTTAACCCTCATGATTGACCTGTTTTATTTTTTTTTATTTGTACTTATTTATGCATTGGATACAGGTGTACCCATGCAGCAAGGACTTGTAGTGATCCTCCTGTCTCAGCCTTTCCAGAGCTGAGATTACAGGCATGCACCACCAGCCCGCACAGCACGTCCAGGGCAGGGCCCAGCACAGCACGTGGTTTCAGGGATTGAACCTGGTTCCTTGTGCTTGCCAGAATGGCCCTTAGTCAACTGAGCTATATCCCCAGCCCCTTGACTTGTCTTTATCGGAGACCCAAATGCTCACCCATGCCAGTGAAACTGAGGCTGGCTCCTTGCTCAGCTCGGGAACTTTTCAGAGCATCTCCTCCATTCCTGCGCCCGCCACAGCTAAGCCGTCCACGCAGAAGCAGGCATGCTGTGACTCCGGCGTCAGCATCGTCTTTGAGGTAATTAGGCACGCGATCTTCACCCTGTGAAAGGTTAGGAGACATCAAGGGCTCCCAGCCAGCTCACTGACAGCGCGTGGAGGAGAAAGTCCGCATCCGCGCACAGCAGACGCCCGGCAGTGGTCGGAGACAGCGGATGGGGAAGACGGCGGCTGAGCCAAATGTTAGAGGTAACTGTTTTCCAATATCATGCGAGCAGCACGTATCTAATTAGTGATGAATCTGTTTAAATTCGCCAGTAAAATAAGCTGATGAAAGAAAGGAGGAAAAGTAGGTCAGTCTGAGATTTGTGTTAAGTTTGGTCTCTAATGGCACAATCATTAAAATAATTTCAATTATTCACATGTGAATGGCTTTAATATGAGGCTTTTTAAATAACGCAAAATCTGCTGAAAGAGTCAGGGCTGGAACGGTGGAGTTAATCTCTGACACACTGTCTGAGCTTGTACGTAGGGAAAAAGAGCCCCCGAGAATGTTAAGTTGCGTGTAAAATATTCTGATTTCCCCCGGTTTATTTCAGAGCTGAGGTGTCATTTATGATTACGTTTTATGAGAAGATCATTACAAGGCGAAGTCCTTTTCTCACAAGCAAAGGTGATGTCGCCGCTGAGATGAGCGCACCGGGGATGGGGGTTAATGGCGCGTCCTCCTGGGAGCCTTTCCGCGCGGGGTGGGCTGGGTAGCCTGAGCCCGGAGCAGCTCGGTGCACAGTCCCCTCCGTCCCCCGGGAGGAGGGAGGCGCTGGGCTCAGCGTGTAATGCGATGAGCCAGGACTCAGCGCAAAGCGGAGCCATAACACGGCAGTACCAAGAGCTGGGGGCCTTGCAGTACCACGCCCGCAGTCAGGCAGAGTGGGACCGGAGATGCGTGTGCCCCATGTGGCAGTCGCGATGGTCCTCACAGATGGACAGACTGAGGGTGGCATGCGGAAATCTCTGCAGAAGCAAAGGGAGAAAGAGAAGAAGGGAAAAGCTTAAAAAAAATGAAATTAAAACTGCAAGGTACTTTGACAGAAGTCATGTCTGAGGAAGCGTAGGTGCGCGCGCTGGGAGTTGCGCGTGCTGGGAGTCGGTTTCCCTGCAATCCGGCAGCTGGGCTCCTCCCCCTCTGGGTCTCGGGTTCCTGCCTGTCGGAGGCCGAGGTCTGCGCTGCGACAGCACATGGTCTGGTGCCAGCTATGCGCGGCTCGCTGCGCAGGGGAGCTAGCGAGATAACGTTTATGGTTCGGGATGCACCACTCACCCGCAGACTGAGATATTTTTCAGTTCGTCTTCAAAACCCCTTGTGACAGACACACAGGAACAAGTGGAATTACTGGGTAGTCCTGTCAGTAACTCCTCCACGGCACAGGGGGTGGGCTGGGGTGTGGCGCTGAAGGCACAGAGCTGCCTGCCAGCTGACCTCACTGCAGTGTGGCCCAGTTCCTCCTCAGAGCAGAGAGCCTGGGGTTGTTGCCTACATTTACCCTCCAGGCCTTTTCTGGGCTGATGTTTCCTGTCCCATAGAAAGCATGATGGTGACACTTGGTGGCACGATTGGAGAGTCGCCAGGTGCCCAAGGCTTGGTCTGTCCCCATTGTCCAGATGCGAGCACTTCTGTTCTGATCTTCGTGGAACGCAATTTCTGTGTACTGTGCAGAGCAAGCAGACAGAAAGGCCTGATTTGAGTTCTTGAAATGCTAGGAGATTTGTGTCCCAGAACCCAGGGTGGTTCAGGAAGCTGGCGTCACCTGATGCCCCACACTTCTGGCTCCTGCATGCCCGGTAGAGTTCGGTCTCCCGTCCTGATCTGGGAACCAGGTCCCTGCTCTGCAGGAAGTTGCTGCAGGCACTGCAGCTCCTTTCCCATCCCTGACCGCCCTGCTCTCCCCGTGTACCCTCAAGCTAAAGCCCAGCTCCCTCAGACGCTTTCCTCTACAGGGTCATCCCTGCTGCCTGCGTGTCCCCCAGTCACCCACTTCATGCACCGCACCTGCACCAGAGGGTTCTCTAAACAAGAAGTGCTTTGTGTTGCATAGTGAGCTAATTACACTCTCTGGAAGGCAGTAATGAGGAGGGGCCATGTCGGCCTTGGAAGAGGCCCATAGTGACCTGGGCACTCACCTTAGGCTTCATCAGTGAAGTTAGGACTACCTGCTCCTACACACACACTTATACCTCTTTGCTTCAGAGCTTAAATGAAGCAAAGCTAAAACTGCCTCTCAAGCCCACCTGTTGCAACACTCACACCCCACGTGGAGCTGAGAAACACGAGCTCACACTCGCCCCGCCCCACCTTGTTCACCTCTGCAGTCAGGCAGTTGCTGGAGAGGTGTCTTTTGGAAACAGCCTTTGCTGTCTTTTAGAAATAGTTTTGTCAGCCTATTTGTTTTCTCCTAAAGGGCAAATTCTGTGCTCTTTTCCTTCCACACATTCCGTCCACCTCCGCACTGTAGATATCCACTCCCTGCAGCCCACTGCATCTGCAGTCTGTGATTAAACAGCTGAGTGGACTCTGCCTGCCAGCTCCTTCATACATGTGGCTACGGGACACTGCATCCTCAGGACCCACTAGTGGGGGACACAGCAGCCTCACTCCCTCATCCTGTGCACGTGATTCCCCTCATTAGAGCAACTGTAATGACGAGCGTTCACTCTCTAGTCTCAGATCTTACTTCCTGGCTTGCCAGGGGCATCTGTGGAAAAGGTAGGGAGAGGCACCTGCCTCCCAAGGTCTCGTTCTGGAAAAGGGTCTGCATCCATTGCATTTGGCATCGCTTGCCACATGCACGGCCTCTCAAAAGCACCAAGGCAGTTGGGAGTCATGACCATGTTCCCTAGACAGTGCCCACCACCCTCGAGAAGGAACAGGCAGAGAAAGAACAGGGCCAGGCCCAGCAGTCTCGAGCTCCTGCAGGGGTCTCACATTCAGGGACTGCTCTGTGCTGTCCATTCATATCCCTGAGAGTCACACGTGGTCTCTACTGCCTAGGCATCTGCGCCGCCAAGAGCCAGCGATGTTCCCAGCTGTGTCTCCTGAACCCCAGACTTCCACAGAGCACCTGTCATTGCCTGCAGACGCACCCAGCAGTCCTCCAAAGAGCAGCCACTAATTTTAACATTTTATGATTTAATGGGCTGTGCACAGGCCTGCCGGCGCTTGGAAGTGTTGGGATACTAAGTAAAGACAAGCTCTTGCAAACCTAGACAAGATGTGCATCTCCCTAAATATGGAAACTGCACCTCGCAGCCCAGGGGACAGGTCACCAAGTGAGGCTAATGATGGCTGGCAGTGTTCCCTCCGGGAAGGAGACAGGCTTGCCCCTGGAACAGGGGATGCTCTCTCCTCCTCCTTCCTGGTCTGGGCTTGAATATGGAAGACGCAGCTTCCCGCTGCATTCCGAGCACACTGTTCTGAACATAATGCCAAGACACCCCTGAAAAGTTTTGGAGCCTCATTTCTTCCCTCTAAAACAGAAAATCCGCACCTTCCGCGAGATACCGACGTTCGCCTTTCTTATCCCTGGGGCTTTTCAAAGCATTTTTCTGCAGAAGTGCAAGAAGTATTTTCGTTTCCTAAAACAGGCTCCAGTGCCTATCACATGCACACAAGAGGTGATTTATTTTATGCAAAGGTAATAAAAACCTCCTTCAGGTTTTCGGGATGACGAGGATCTTGGTTGTACATGACAAATGTGTTTATCTACTTTACTTATTATTATTTATTTATTTATTTATTTTATTATGCTTTACTTTTTTTTTTTTTGGCAGAACCAGGGATTGAACTCAGACCATGGTGCTTGTCAGGGAGGCACTTATTCCACTGAGCCATCTCCCAGGCCCTACTTATTTTTATTAGCCCATGCTTGTGGCGCACAATGTTGGGGTTCCTCCTTTGGAGCTGGTACCTGTACGTGCCACGTCTTCATTCCTCTCCTCCTGCCCTTCCTCCCTCCCCTCTTCCCTCCCTCTCTTGGTCCCCTGCCCACTTGAGAAAGCCCTCTCTGCCCATTTCCTGTTGCCCGTCTTTTACCTTCTCTCTTTAATGTACTTACATTTGGAGTTTCTCTGTAAGACAGACCCGTGACCGCCCTGCTGTGCAGGTCTTATTTTGTGTAGCACCATGGTACCCAGGTGTGTCCATTTTCTTACAAACAGCTGCCCCAATTTATTCTATTTTATTTTTCTAACTAAGCCTATGTATATAAAACAAATTTAGTTAACAATCTAAAGCATTTATGGGCCAGAGACGTAGCTCCATTGCGTAGTGCCAGCCTGGCAGGTGCAAGGTTGGGAGTTTGCTTCCCATTATGCGCCTCCCCCAAAGGAACCAAACACCAATACTTTATGCCTGCTTATGCCTGATGATTTCACTGGTTAATTCTGTCAAGCATTTAAGAGAAAGAAAAGAATAAGAAGACCGCCCATTTCACTCAAGCTTCTCTAAAAAATTAAGGAGGAAATGGTTAAAATTTATTTTACTGTTTGGGATGTGGCTCAGTGGTAGAGAGATCTTTGCCCCAATATTCAAAATATAGCAATTAATTAAAAATTTGTCATTGCTATGAGCAGGAACGAAGTCAGGCAGGCTGGGCCTGGGCAGCTGGGTGGTCTGTGGGTCTGCACTGCCCAGTGGGCAGCAAGAGCTGGGGACTGCTCTCTGGGTGCTCCTGGCTGAGCCAACCCTGTGGGGACAACACCATCTGCCCCACACAACTGTCCTAGGCCTGGTGTTCTCTGTGCTGTCCCCACATGGCTACCTGCAGCCACCCACCTCCATTCTTCTCAAGGGGTCAGTGTGTGACCCCGTGCAGGTGAGGCGGGAGCCAAGGGGCTGGAATCAGGGCATCCAGCCAGATCCAGAGGCACCAGTCACAGGGACACGAGGTGGCCCAGGCCAGGACACAGGCCTGGCTCATCCCCCCTGTGCAGTGAGAGGCAGGGCTCTAAGTGCGCAGCCCCCAAGAAAGCCTTGGCAGCAGGGAGCGAGGGGAGGAGAGGACAGGTCCCATGGCCCTCACTGGGGAGCTGAGGAGGGTGGGCTGGAGGAGGCTGGGAAAGGGCAGGAACAGCTTCAGAGTTCATCCATGTGGTGGCATAGATGCCCCAAACTACTCTTTTCCTTTTCGCTTTGTTTGTTTTCACTACTGGGGATTGAGCCTGCTCTGAGCTTCATCACCAGCTCTGAGCTTCATCATTAGCCCTCTTTTTTTTTTTTTGCGGAACCAGGGATTGAACTCAGAGCCTTGCCTTTGCCAGTCAAGCGCTTATCCTACTGAGCCATCTCCCCAGCACCACCAGCCCTCTTTTGAACTTTCATCTTGAGGCCTGAGCTCCCTAAAGTACTTAAATTACCATGGCTGAGCTTGAACTTGTGACCTTCCAGCCAGGGCCTGCTCCTGCAGGTCCTGCCCAAAACACTGGGCAGATGCTTTCCTGGCTCCTTTGGGCAGCTTTGCCTCCCAGCAGTGACTTACTGAGCTCTGTTCTGCCTACATCTGGGGGACATCGGGGAGTGGCACAGACAGAATCCCTGCCCTACTAAAGGAAGGTCATTTTCACTAGAATAGGGATCAAAATCCTCAGCATCACAGACCAGTTTTCTGTTCATGAAGACAGCAGCTTCTTTTTATTACATCATTCACATCTGATTTTTTAATTAAAATTCATGAGAGAAATGATTCTACCTCTTATAATTGTTAGATTTAAGAATGGGCAGTGAGGGCTCAGGTTCCTACAAGGCTCAGTGTTCCTGGCCAGATTTCTTTCTTCACCCCTCACTTTGAAACTCTTGGAGATTAATGCATTGAAATACTTTGTATAGATAGATTACTGTCACCTTTTTATCGCAGGACAAAGTACCCATGCCAAAATTTAAAAGAGGAGACGTTTACTTAGGTTCATAGTTGGTGGAGGTCTCATTCTGTAGTTGGCTGGTGCCAAAGCACGGCAGCAGGGCAGAGGCGCAGGGCAGAGGAGGGCTGCTGCAGGCATGGGGCACAGGAAGCAGAGGGATCAAGGGAAGAGGCAGGAGATGGCCCAGGCCACGCCCCAGTGATCCCTCCTCCACCAGGCTCCACCTCTCAGCATCACATTGAGCTCTGAGCTCATCAGTGGAAGACTCCAGCATCCAGGCTGGCGAGATAACTTGGTGATCTAATTGTCTGCCTGGCAAGGGCAAGGACCTGAGTTTGATCGCCAGTACCACATGCTGTGTCAACCTCACCCCAGGAATGCTGAGCCAGCCGCTGAGACCTGGCATGGTGGTACATGCCTGTAATACCAGTGCTGGGGAAGCTAAGACAGGAGGATCACTATGAGTCCAAGCAAGGTAGTGGGACCCTGTGCCAAATCAATCAAAAATCAATCCAGCCTCGTACACCCTTGATCCACTCAGCTCCCAAAGCCCCACCTATCCAACCTTAGTCAGGTCCACTTGATTTCCAGCTACCACAGAAGCTAAATTCTTTTGTGGCTCTGTGGCAGGGCTGGGGGTGGAGCCCAGTGCCTTGTGCATTCCACGTCGGTGTTCTGCCGCTGTGCTGCACCTGTAAACCCTACCCTAAGTGTGTGCGACTTCAGGAATCTGAGCACAGTTTCTGGGACAACTGTTTTAACTCCAGATAAGAGGTTTTGCTGTCATTTTCAGCTACACATGTGCTGTATATCACCTAATCTGGAGGAAAGTTAATTTTACATTTTAAAAGAAAAGGACAATATATGTTTTACTTTTCTCCTAAGGCAATTGTAGATGTTTCTTCTTTTCCTCTTCATCTTAACAGTTATCCAGAAGCACTGGACATTAGTCAGGTGGCGTGACATTCTTGCCACCTGCTAGCGCTGGCTGAGCTCGGAACACTGTTCCTGTGGCTCCCCCGTGGC
>NW_004524584.1:19524653-19538958 GCF_000260255.1 Octodon degus | reverse complement strand
GGACCCATTTTCTGAACACAGTACTACTGTGGAAACTTTGCACTTCATTTGGGAGGCTGTGAGAGTTAAGTCATAGTGGTCAGCTGAAGCAAGAAAAGCCCCATTGATTGAGTTAGCACAGTTTTGGCTGTGGCTGAAGGGACTGGCTGTGACAGGAGAGCCCTGGGTGTGGCTGGAGCAGGTGACAGGCTTGTACCCTGGATGGAATGAAAAGGGGAAGCAAAGGGAGGCTGCTCGTTTCTTCAGGGGAGCTGCCGTCTTCACCCTGGCCTTGGAGCATCCACCTCCAGGGGTCCAGCTCTGCCTCCTCAGCCCCGCAGTGTGTACTCTCCACATCTCTGCAGCAAGCCCCAGGTCATCCCCCCTTTGGCTGGATCATCTGGCTGTCCTGTGTGAAGTGGCCCTTCTGCCTTCTTCCTGATGATCCTGCAGGTGGATGTTGTAAGCCTCCCTGTAAATTACACGTATTCTATTAAATTTGTACTCAGTGAACCCTGATGAACACAGGGGCCAACTTCCTCCTTAGAATCAGTCCTGTTCTTTCCATTGCCCTGATCTGCCAGCCATCAGAACAACAGATACCAGTCCAAAGCCATTAGCTGTGGGGCCAACGTTGTAAGATTTCCTGCACTCATACAGAGTCTGAGCACACTAGACTATCAGGGCAGCCGGCTGACAGATCTTCACACTGTTGCGTACTCTTCTGTGGGCATTTCTAGGATCAAAGAAATGGAAATGAGGCTTATTTATGAGTGGAGTCAATCTCATTTTTAAAAATTTTAAAGAAACGTTTATCACCGTAGCCAAATTGCACACCAAGAAACACTCTCTATAGCCTGGAGAATGTCCATTTATCACCAAGATTTATCAAGCGCAGAGATTGATGGCTTTCCTGCAGTGATAGCTTAGCTCTCAATGAAATGAGTTTTTTAAACTTAAAGCTTCAGTGTACATGTTGAACTTGCTCAGATTAATCCAGACTATGCCCAGAAAGCTCTCTGCTTATTCAGTCCCCTCCAGTTCTGCCTGGAGAGACCGTCACAGCCACGGGCACAAACGATGCCCCTGCCTCCAGTGCTGTGGTCTGGGCTCAGCTGAGGGCCTCTCCAAGGACTCCCCTGGGGCCGCTTTGCCCAAAGGACTAGGCTAGAGGTGCCTGGGCAGGTTCCCGCCTGCCTTCCTACGCGGCCAGGGTGGCTACGAGGAGCTCACACTCTACCCTGGGACGGAAGAGGCTCAAAGACACTCCACTGTGTGCTCTCGGGCACTGTGGGCTTTGTCTGTGTGTCAGCTTCCGGAGCGTCCTGAGCAGGCGCAGTGTGCACACCCTCCTCTGAGTGTCTCGGAGGATGTAACCAAGGAAGCAGAGGCCAAGCATTCTGAAGTATTTCTTACCACTGTCATGATCGGTGACCCCGCAATCCACCAATGTGACACATGCTTAAAGAATTAAGTCAGAGTGAACTGATAAAAGTTCAGCGCTTTCAGACTTGCTTACCTTTGCGTGTGCCAACAGAGTCCTACCTGGTCGTGTAAGAGACGTGTGCTCTGGCTAAGCCTCTGGGAGCCCATGGGGAACCAATCCAGCTGGGCTGTGGGGCTCACAGCGCCTGAGGCTCGGCTCCCCACCTGTGTGCTGCTGTCTGCGGGGTGTGGAGAGGCCTGCGAGATTGCAGAGTAGGCCAACATAGGCTCAGCCCCCCAGCTCCTCCCTTGCAGAGAAAGGACAGAAGTGCTAGGTTTCTGCAGACCCAGAAGTGTTTTAAAGCAGGGCCCCCAGAGTGAAAGCTCCACCTTTTGAGTATGTGAGGTGGTCGCTTTCCCCTCCTGTGTGGACAAGCCCCATTGCCTGGCTCTAGTGCCAGCCACCCCAATCCTAAGGAGGACTCCTGTGATCCAGCTCAACTGAGTAAGCTGACCTGAAACACAACACATCCTCTAGTGGATGCTGGCTATCACCCAGTGCCAAAGGCAACTGAGAACTTGGGGGAACAAAGGGCAGATTGGAGGCAGATGCCAGCCCTCGGTGTGCACCAGCAATGCAAAGGCATCAGCCACCTCTCCTGACTGCTCCGCCGCGGTGTGGCAGAGCTCAATGCCCCAGAGGCCCTTGGAGCAGGTGCAGAGAGGCCAGCACTGAGCTGTGCTGCCCTCCTCTTGAGGGACCCAAGGAGCCCAGAGGGAAGGACGTCGCCCTCCTGACCTTAGCAAAGCGAGGCTTCAGCATGCTGCTTGCAGCAGGGCAGTGAAAGCCAGAGTTCTCTGGTCTTCACCTGCCCACCGTGGGGACCTCCAGGGCTCTTGCATGTGCCGGGATGCATGACCTCTTCAACACCTTGGAAATGACAAGGAGCACTTAAGCTGAATGGCCATCTGGATGGTTTTGTCATCTTACCTCACCACTCAACTTGTCACGGAGCCTCGTGCCCTTCTTCCACAACAAGGACAAGCTTGTCCTTAAGATACCTGGGTGAAGGTCCTGCGTGGAGGCTGAACAGTTGTACACTTGGTCTCTTTGCCACCACACACACTGCATGTCAACTAAGTGGGCCCCTCCTTCTCTATACCTGCTACTTTGGACCAAAGTCTAGATATGGATGTTGGTGGTCTTGCTCCCTGCCCCTGAAGGACCCCAGGAATTTCCGTTCAGCACCTCACAGTCCACAAGCCTAGTACTGAATCACAGCCCCTGAGAAGAAATGCCCGTGGGGTACCAAACCCAGGACCAGGACCTGGGCTAGAGGTGTATTATTTCTGGCCAGGCTGGTTTCCTCCCACTGTGCTGATCTTCACAAAGGTCACCTTCTGAGTCTTCTATCTTCAGAGCGGGCCTGTGCCTCCAGAGCTGACAGTCTCACCTGCAGGAAGGCTGGATGGATTCTGCTGCTCACACTCTCGTCCCTGTGTTCATGTTAGGACCTGCATGTGACCCACCCCATTGCCACTATGGCCCGGAAAAAGGTCATATGCTGCTTCCCTGTGTAAGGCACAGACATGGCAGTTGGGGGGACAAAAGGCAGAGACACACACTAGGTGAAATGCAAGACCCACCACACTGCATGAAGCCTCACGTGTGGTTCTTCCAAGTTCATCTGAGCACCAATTTCTGGCAGTGGAACAGGATGCCTGCTGCAGAGGGTTACACCTGCTAAGCAGGTGCAGCCCAAGATAGGAGCAGACACCCCTGTTGTAAAGTTGGTGGTGCTACCACATCTCCTGGGTGGTGACCTCCAGGCTTGGACCCTGTGACTACATTACAGAGAACTTTTGGTCCTGCTGTGGTAGATTCAACACAGCCACAGATCTTTGGCCACCAAAACTGCAAGGTTAATTACAAGAAATTTCCCCAGTCATAAGAGGCCTTCCACATAACATGGCACAGGTTCCCAGGCTGGATCTGAGGACCTGGTATCTCAAATCTCTTCTGGGAACATTTTCTGCAGAGGCCTAGAACCACCAGGAAGGGCTGCTGTAGCCTAAGTCTGAGAACGTCTTCAGCAAGGTCTTCCCCACCACCAAGATACTAGGCACAGAAAGGAGCTATCCTGGGTCTTGCCAATGGTCTGGACTTCACTGCACACCAGGCACTGAGCAGAAGAACCGGAGGGCTGAGCCCCGACTGGCCCCCTGAGGCCAGTGTGGGGATGTGGAACCGAGTGGGGTGGCTTTAGGCTGTTAAGTGAAGGGTGATTTGTTACTCAGCAGTGGAGGACTGCCCACTCACCAGGACCATCGTCAGTTCTTCGGCTTGTGGTGATGACTGTTGATGTGCTCTACCCTGTAAAGGTCAACCTGGGCCCATGTCCTGGAAACACAGCCTTCCCTACTCACCCACAACCTGGGAAGTCATTCAGAAAACCACAGAATGATGTTTACTTCTTAATTTTTTTTTTTTTTTTTTTTTGTACCAGGAATTACACTCAGGATTAACTTCTTCCCAAGCAGGCATTACATCACTGAGCTGTATCCCTGATCCAACTTCTTCAATCTTGGGCAACCTTTGTTTGTTTCTTTGTTTTCAATACTAGGAATTGAACTCAGGGTCCTTCCTCAGTCCATTTTATCTTTTACTTTGAGATAGAGGTGCTAAGTTATCCATGCTGGGCTTGCCTATGTGATCCTTCTGACTTAGTCTTCCAGAATTCTGGGATGACAGGCCTATGCTACCATGCCTGGCAGTCTCAGATAATTTTTAAATCATTCATTTTCAGTATTTTTAATGTATTTGATACAGAGTCTCACTACACAGCTCAGACTTATAGTGATCATCCTGTTTTCAGCCTCCCTTGTGCTGGGATTACAGAGATGTGCCATCATGCCCAGTCTTGGTGACCAGCTTGGCATACCTGGGGGCAGGGCCAGCATGGCATGTGGTATCAGGGGTAGAACCCCATTCCCTGCAC
The DNA here is from genome assembly GCF_000260255.1 of Octodon degus. Classification (NCBI taxonomy): domain Eukaryota; kingdom Metazoa; phylum Chordata; class Mammalia; order Rodentia; family Octodontidae; genus Octodon; species Octodon degus. Next base: position 19,534,555 of record NW_004524584.1, on the reverse strand, counting down.
TTGTCTAAGCAGGCACTTAGTCTGCTGAGCTATCTTGCCAGCCCAGTCCTCAGACTTTTTATGGGCTCTTGTTTTCTACAATGATCCACTCCATATTGATCCTTAATTCCAGGGATATGAAGAGAGAGAAGGCTGCAGGGAAATGTGGCTTCCTTCCTTGACCTGGCTGTGCTTCCTGTACGAGTTGGGATCTCAGGACAGTGTGGGGTACAGGAGGAGCCAGTCTGTCCATCTGGAATCTTTACAGTCCCCCTTCCACCTCTCTGGATGGTTTGTAGGACACAGAGTCCCCTCCTGGAGGGAGCTCTAGGTAGTGAGGGAGGGTAGAGATCTGCATGCTGAGGCCCTGAGAGTTGCAGAGTCGAGTCCTGTGCACAGGAAAGGGAAGGGCCAGACATGGTGGGGGCAAGAAGCTGGGTCCCCAGGAGCTTGGCCAAGACACGGGAGCCTGCGTGCAGGGGAAGAAGGAAGTCAGTCTGTTACTGAACTCAACAGAAAAGAAGGCTGAAGGTAGACCTTCTGTGGGCCTGGGTGCCATGTCACCCTCAACCCAAAGAGAAAGGATGGAGGGACAGCAGAGGCGAGATGAGGGTGCTCCTTCTAACCTCTTCTCATTGCTGGGTGCAGGGATGTCGGATTCATTTCCTCATAGAATGACAGTATGAATTGGGACTCTCAGGGAAACAGAACTGTGGGAGAGAGGGGGTGGGGGGAAGAAGGAGACAGAGACTCATTTGAAGGACGCTCCCCACTTGGCCCCTCCCCCAAGCATTCCTTGTGGCTGGCCAGGCTGAAGCCCCCAGCAGCTAGCGCACTGGAGATCCTGGGAAGAGCTGGTTCCACCTGCCAAGTCTGAGTCCCACAGGAGAAAACTTCTGCAGCAGCTGCTCTCTTGGGAAACCTGTCTGTGCTATTCAGCACTCACCCACATGACCAAGGACCACCTGGATAGCCACTGGAGGGACACCTGCACACCCCTTCGTGGGACATCTGCACACCTAGGGACCCAGCCTAACACATGCAGGGAGCCACCCCCCCCCCCCCCCCGAGCATGCCATGTGCGCTTGGACTGTCCTGTCACCTTGGGAACAACTCCCAACATCCCTGGAGAAGGGCACCCATCCCCCTCTGGGGAAGGTCGGGATTCCATGGGACCTGGAGAAAAGGTTTCAGGAACTTCACGCCTGCTTGTTAATAAGGTGCCTTAATAGGTTTCACAGGTGCAGCCTAATTGACTCTAATATTTGCTTGCATTATAAGCTCATTATGAGGTTAGGGGAATGAGACAACCAGCCTTCTCCTGCCGCAAGTTTTCCACAGTGATACCTATGGAGAAGAGCCCAGTGCTGCCCAGCCGGGTTGGTGTGGGTCTCCTGCAGTGGCCGCCCACCTGTGACCCTCCCACCAGCACTCCCTCTCCACACAGAGCTCGGGTCGTTTGATTCTGCACCGGCCAACTGAGGGACAGTGGGTGGGAGACCCAGCACATCTCCAGTGGCTGGCCAGAGGACCGAGGAGACTGAGACAAGAGTGGTTTTCTTTCCAAAATGATGTATCTTTCACTGGTTTTCTTTGGTTTATGCCCTTTTTGTTCTGTTGGCACATGCTGATGGGACACGTGGTCGCTTTCTTTGCACAGAGTTGGCGCGTGTGCATAACGCACGTAAGGGAAACCATGTGATATTTGACACTGTGCGTCTGTCTGACTTAGCACACAAATGATAGTCGTGCGGTGCACGTCCTCCTGCCACTGCTGTGTCCCCAAGCCTTCCTTCTCAGGGGGGGGATGTGTCCCAGACACTCCTCTGTGCTATAGGGCCCTGGTGGGCTGCTCTTCTTTGCAAATCTGGGGATGCATATGGCTCGGGCCTTTGCTCTTGCTGCCAGAGCTGCTGTTTGTGGAGAGTGTACCCCCTGGCAGGTCCACACCCACCACACCAACTCCTCTGCACCGAGGAACCATGGCTCATGCTTGTCTGCCAAATAAGGGACTATCTGGCTGACCCACTGCCTCATGTCTGATGCTGGGAGATATTCCTGATTCACAGTGGTGCCTGGGTCAACCCTGGCCATGTGGTTGGGGTGAGACTGAGGCCCTGCACCCCTTGTCAGCTGCAGCGTGTTCACTTCCAGTCTGCTGCCTCTGAAGAGTGGGTCCTTTCACAGGTTGACAGTTAAACCCAGAACTGCAGCAGCGCATAATGGCATTTCTTTTCCAAGAGCTAAGGTTAAGGCTGCCCCTGGGTGTCTCTTGGGTCTGGTGCTCTGGGCATCAGGGACTTCCAGAACCTGCTTAGAAACTCTTCCTCCCTGGTTCCCAGCTCAGGGGCAGCTGCCCTGGCCAGGCCATGCCCACCCAGCCTGCTCCCACTTGAGCAAGTCTAGTGGAGTCTCAACTGAGGTAAGGCGGTGTAAACGGGCCAACAACAGGATGTGACAGCCTCACCCCGGGCACCCCAGAGACACACCCACCATTACACTAGTAAATGGCATCTTCCCAGACTCACAGCTGGACATTTCTGCAGCATCCATAGACACGGTGAAAGTGAGGGCAGTGACAGAATGCTGATTAAGATTAGAAGGAAAAAACTCCAATAACCTAAAAGGTCCTGCAGATGAGAATGTTGAATTTGTTGAGAAATGCGTTCTGTGATTAAAGGATCCTCTAACGTTCCTCACTTTATTATCATCATCACTAAACTTTAATTTGCCTTTAAAACAGGTGGATGATTAGTCTGAGAAGATCCCCACTGTGGGTCTGAGATTAAATGTGTGTACTTCATATCCGGGAGGCAGCTGGTGTACCCCATCTCTAGGGACTGAACCGGGTGCTCCCGGGGACTGTGACCCTGGGATGTAATGGCCCCGTGGAGCTTCACCGGAGGAAGCCCAGTGCTCCGCGCAGGCCTGTACTTCCCCAGGGCTGTGCACTGCAGCTCAGCAGTCGGCGTCATTTATACGGGATCGAAACTAAATTTATGAGGGGAGGGGACATGACTATCAAAGGCGAGGCCATCACAAAGCATTAAAGATGAAATTATGAGCCTGGCTCTGCCCAGGGCAGCTCAGCCAGGAAGACAGTTGTCCGTGGGCGGGGACCCGCCCTGCCCCCCGGCGAGGCCGGGCCAGCCGTGGGAGGATCGCGCTGCGCCCGGGTTTTACAGATGATGTGTCTAGAAAACAAGCAGATGTTCTCGCAGCTCTGTCTGTGTGGCTGGCTCAGCCACCGGACGCGCTGGCCTCGGGAGTGGCTGGGTGACATCTGCTGGCTTGTGTTAGGTTCTGAGTCCAGCAGCCTGGTGGGAAATCGCCGAAATCGTCTCAAAGGGAGCACCACTCCTCCTCCCCAGCGGGCGGCAGCACGGCTGCAGCGAGGACAGCCCGGCCGAGCACCCGCTGCATGCCAGGCCCACTGCGAAGGAGCGGGACAGACCAACCTGTCCTCATGGAGCCGGGGAGCACGGACCCGAGCGAGGCCGCGAGCACAGCGCTCAGCGCGGTCAGCCAGGGGCAGCGGGGAGGCGCAGCCGGGCACTGACCCATTCCAGCTCTGCTACTCTAGCAGCAGCAGCAGCAACAACAAAAATGGCACCGGACTTCCACAAATACTTGCTGCGACGGCCGCAGCGACAGCTCGGACAGCAGGCGCTGGAGGATGAGGCTCACAGGGTGCTGAGCAGCGGGAAGGATCTCTGGGGAAGCCCGGCAAGCTCCAGGCGTCTTCTGAGACTGCAGGCTCTGTTCCCGCCCCTGCTTGGGGCGCGCGTGAGCCTGGAGTCGGGTTTGATCCTTCGCTGCGCAGCGCTGCAGTCAGCTCCTTTCCCAACTCCTTGGTCCTGGAAGGAATGTGAGGAGGGAGTGCGGCCCGCCTTAGCTCTCCCTCCCCAGGGGTGCAGTGCCTGGCATTTTTCCTGCGGAATTGCTAGGTGCCTGTTGAAACCTACACAGGCCTTTGGCTTTGGGTGCAGCGTGTTTCCCTGGCCACACCTGCCTGACAACTCCCCAGGGATCTAACCAATAGGAATGAAGCCTTTTACATACACGTACCTAGTGTATTTTCTCAATAAGTGCTTCTCAGACCCTTTATGTGTTTAACTCCCAGAGGAGTCTGCGATGCAGGGTTGTGTGTATATGTATGTGTTTGTGTTGTCTCTGTGTGTATGTGTGTGTGTGTGGTGTATTTTAAAATGAACTTTCTTTTTGCAGTGCTGGGGATCGAACTCGTGCACCAGCAATTACTGTACACACAGAAGAAAAGCCTGTTTGGCAACATTTATGCACCATTTCCACCTAAAAGTTTGAAGAGCAATGTAGATTTACATGGGGAGAACGTCACTGGTTTGAGACGGGCTGCTGGGATCCAGGAGGGGTTTCACTCTAGTGCTGGCAGGGTCATGCATTTCTCCCCCTCGGAGTCCTGAGGCCTCAGGGAGGGCCCCTCTGCTTCCCACATCCACAGCCTCTACTTGGGACAGAGCAGCGTGAAGGAGCTGTGCCCAGCTGGCTCCTCAGCGAGCCAGGGCCAAGGGCCGCTGCATCCAGCTCTGTCCCATCAGCCCCGCGCTCTGTAGGCCAGGATTAGCTGTGCACATTTCCCTGAGAGGTCAATCCTCAACCACCTACAGGGTCTCTTTCCTGGCCTAGGCACCCTTGTCATGCCAAGAGCCACCGTAGCCCCCATGGGAGGGGAGGGTACTGGGCCAGGATTCACTCCCAGGGGCTGCAGAGGACAGCTGTGCTTCCACGACAGATGCAGAATGCATGTGACTTCAAGTTCATCCTGGCTACCCATACCATCCTGAGCCGGGACAGGAGCAAGGCCCTCAGCCTGAGCTCACTGCTCAGCAAGGGAGGCTTCTTAGAGACAGTGGGAGTGCTGAGCCCTCCCGTTACGTAGGAAACAACTGAACTGAGGAGGAGGCTAGGGCTCAGCAGAGGAAGATGTCCCTTGGAGCAATTGGAGGACAGAGAAGAGTCCTGAGCAGGACATGCAGGAGCCAATGGCAGCACCGTCTGGACCCTTATGAGGAGCAGCACACACGCAGGTGACAAGCAGCCCAGGGGAGGCCTCCCTCAGCCTCCTAGCTCGGGTCTCACTGGCATCAGGGCACCTGTGTCTGGCTCTCATGCGGAAGGTGCCCTTCTGTCCACTGTCACTTCCGGTCCTCAGCAGCTTGACCCCAGCTCAGCTCAGCTGTTTTTCTTCATATTTGTGCTTCAGGGGCCGTGAAGGTGGTGAGCGTGGACCCCAGGGGCTTCAGCGCCAGGATGAGCTCTGGCTGGCACTTCCTCACGGGGCTTCTTGCCCTCCCTCAGTGGCTGCCTCCTCTGCCTTCCCCCAGCTTCAACCATACACATGTGCAAGCCTGTGCGTGACACATGCCTTAACCTCTTTTAAGCTTTTCCTCTCAATTCTTAAGAATTATTGCTTTTAATTAAAAAAATAACAAAGAATAATTTCTGTCATGCTCATCTTTTTTTTTTTTTTTTTTTAAATTTAGTATAGGGTCTACAGGGTCTTACTACCCAGATTGGAGTCATACTGATCCTCTTGTTTTCAGCCTCCCAAGCACTGAGATTATAGGTACAAGCCACTATGCCCAGTCTCAATCTCTGTCTCAGCATGCCCTGGGGGTGGGGCGAGCATGGCATGCTGGGGATTGAACCCTGGTCCCTGTGTCTGCCTAAGCAGCCACCTTAGTCCACTGAACTATCTGGCTGGTCCTTGTTGTGTCCATCTTACTATTGTCTATTCAGTGATTTTTTAAAAGATATTTCAGTATTGCAATTGAGCTTTCAAATTTTATGTGTTTTAGTTTGTGTTTCTTTATGGATAACTACTATCTTCACGCTCACTATAAGCATGCTTTATTTATGTTCTTGAGACATAGTTGTAGTAGTATTAAAAAAAACAACAACAACAAAACAAACTCATGTCTGAGTTGGGACTGGTGGTGAGAGACTGTCATTCTAGCAGTCTAGAAGCTGAGGCAGCAGAACTGAAGTGAATTTGAGGGCAGCCCAGGCTGGGCGTCTGGAAGACAGCGCCTAGCTGAGCCATGTGCTCTGGGCTTGGCTGAACCCTTCCCCAGTGAGCTGGGGTGTGCTCTGCTATGGGTGTGGTCCTGTCATGGTAATGGTAGTGGTCAGCTTAAGGAGTAAAGCAGCCTGGCCACCCAGGGGGTCAGGTAAAGAACAGAGGCCCGGCCCCTAGATGCACTGAACCAGCCACGGAAAATGAGTGTGATGGCACATGCGTGTAATTGCACAACTGGGGAGACTGAAAACAAGAGGATCACTACAAATCTGAGCTTCCTAGTGAGACCCTGCACCAAATACATTAAAAAAAGAGACAGCAGACAGGAAAGCTTGCTCTCCAGAAGGCAGAATGCTCCCCAGCAGCCCCAGGCTTGCTACCAGCGCTGGTGGGGTTTTGAGTTTTGATTTTCCTGAAACTGGGCCTTAACCCTGGAAAGAAATGCAGGAGAGACTCAGGTGCCCTCCTTTCCTTCGGTTTGCTAGGAAGTGGGTGGCACTGGCTGCTTCCTGCTTTCCCAGGGAAGACTTTTTATACATGGCCAGGAACTAAGTTAATCCCTATTTCTAAGCGCTTCTAACATGAATTGTATTAAGTATCTGCTATACACTCCCTCTTCTCTACTTTTCTAGTACTACTTACTTATTTTGTCTGTCTTTCTTTTTTTCTGTATTTTAGGGAAGGGTCTACAGGGTGTTCAGGGTGTCACAACTAGATCGACCTTGTAGTGACCCACCTGTTCACAGCCTCCCAAGAGCTGGGATTACAGGAGTGCGCCACCTCACCCAGTCTCAATCACGATCTCAGCACACCTCAGGGGTGGGGCAGGCAGGGTAGGCATGGGGATCGAATTCCCAGCCCCTGTGCCTGTTTTCAGGTGCTTTAATCCACTGAGCTATTTGGCCAGTCCTTTATTTTGTCTTTGAACTTTCCATACTGACCATGATCTCTTTAGAATATATTTTACATTTTGCTACATTTCCTCATGAGGATTTTTCACTAATATTCCTAAATTAGATCATTCTTTAGTTTTGTTTTGTTTTGTTCTCTATTTTCTGTTGACTAAACACTTTAAGATTTTCAATCAGAGCTAGAAATCATAAAATACATTGGCAAGTTTTGCATTCATTCTTTCTTTTATTTTCTGTTTTTAAATTTTATGAATTCATTTTTTAATTTTTATTGAGAAACAAATAGCAATGAGACAGTTTCACAACCGATTACTACACATTGTCAATAATTAATGCATTGCGTATTGTCTTAGCGGTTATTCATTGTACAGGATGCAGACATGATATCCTGTTCTCAAACACTATTAGAACAAATCTCTCTATTCATTGAATTTAGAGAATGCAGCTGTACATCTATCCTAACTATTTTGAATATACAGATGCAAAATGGTCATTCATTTGTATCCCCTTTTTGTGGTTAGTTTTGTTAAAGAAGGGCATTCCATTGTTATTTAAATACTGTAGGTGCATGAATTCAGCAAAATATCCCAATATAGTCCAGTAGTCCATAATAGTAGTGAGTTTTCCGTAAAACTATCAATGTCTGAAGTTGTTGACTTGAGCATTTTACAGCTCACCATATTAATATGGCTTTACTTTTAATACTTAATTTTTATACTTTTCTGCTGGATGGTTAAGACCAAGAAAGAGCAACACCTATATAACAAGAAATGTTACTTTTGTATCTCATAAGGTCAGTCAAAGCCCCTCAGGATTTAACCTGAAACCCTGTACCTCAGTTTTTAAATCCTTTGTTAGTGTCAGTCATATGGATGAGTCACAGCCATTGCTTGACCCATTCGCTCTCTATGAAAGCTTGAGAGAATGTTTTCTCTCCATGTGACTCTCCTTAGGCACACTCTACATCGTTGATTACTTTCCTCTGTGGCTCCAAAATTTCCTTGATCAGAAGATTTGGGACACAATTGAGTTACAGGATGTTACAGTACAGGTTTGCCTATTTCCTGAGTCCTTACTAACCATGAAAGGCTAGGGGCAAAATGATGGCTGTCCTTGTATTGCTTCTTCTTCTTTAACTTTTGGTCTGCAAACAAGTTGTTAACCCTCCAGGAGAGAAGCTTAATGATATTATTACTCTATAACATAGGCAGTTGAGCTTAACCTCACTATCTGTCTGACTATCAAACATCTTAGATATAACATGGAACAGGTACTTTCCATCAAGTATTGATATGTTAAAATTTTAGTTCCTCCAGAATATGAAAAAAAGATTAAAACAATAAAGAATAAAAAATAAGAATAAGCATTTACATATTTTTACATAGAAATTTAAAACTCGAATAATATACAGCCTTGTAGAAGAACAGTTCTGTGACAATTTTTGTCTCATGTTGTCATTTATTACACTTTTTTGCTTTTTTAAAAACAAACCTTTACTTGAGAGACAGTATGGCCATAATTGGTATGTCATGACAAGCAGTACATAATTAGAAGACCAGAATGACAGGCATTCCAAGCATGACCCTACCATTACACATTGCTTTCTTCAGTGCAGTTGCTTCATTCACAGGTATCAGCATATACAGTCAGGGTGAGAAACCTACCAATTAACTGCTATTTTCAAAAACATGCTGAAGAGTCTCAGGACCATTGCCTTACCCATCTTGTGCATATAAATCTATGACTTTGCCCCTGTCATGTTTCCTACCTTTTCTCCTTGCCCTTCTCTTCGTTGTCTAATCCTCAAGTTCTCACTTTCCATTTAATTGTGTTATGCCTATTTTTATTTCTTCCTTTGTGTTCTTATACTAGGGAGAATATATGTTATTCAAACATGTTGGTCTGGTTTATCTCACTTATTAGTAAATCTTCAAGTGGCATCCACTTATATATAAAGGCTTCGAGTTTATCATTCTTTATAACTGAGTAGTACTCCATTGTATAAAAATACCACATCTTTTTCATCCATTCCTCAAGTGATGGGCACCTTGGTTGTTTCCAAGATTTGGCTATCACAAATTGTGCAGCTTTAAACATAGGTACACATATCCCTATGATATGATCTTTTCGGTTCCTCTAGGAAAATTCCCAGTAGGGGGATAGCTGGTTTGAATGGGATTTCCAGTGCTAGATTTTTAAGACATCTCCACACTGATTTCCATAATGGTTGCACCAGTCTACATTCCCACCAGCAGTGGAGAAGGGCTCGTTTTTCCCCACAGCCTCTCCAACATTCGTTGTTTGGTGATTTCGTTATGATAGCCATTCTTTCTGCAGTGAGATGTTATCTCAGTATTGTTTTAATTTGTATTTCACAGATTGCTAGTGATGTGGAACATTTTTTCATATATTTATTCGCTTCTTTAATTTTGTCCTTGAGAAATGTGTATTCTCAGATGCCCATTTCTGGACTGGGTCTTTAAATGTTGAGGCCCTAATGGTTTTTAGTTCTTTACAAATTCTAGAGAACAGATCTTTGTCTGAGTGCTTATTAGTAATGATTTTTTCCAAATTCGTGGGTTGTCTTCTCACTTTGTTGGTAATTTCTTTTGAGGTACAAAAACTTCTCAATAAGAGGAGGTCCCAGTTGTTTATTCTTTCAAGTGTTACCTGTGCAATTTGATTTTCGTTCATGAACTCTTTGCTTGTCCCTATGTCTTCAAGAGTTCCTCCTACTTTCTCTTCCAGGAGATTTAGTGTTTCTGTTTTAATGTTTAAATTTTTAATTCATTTTGACTTTAGCTTAGTGCATGGTGATAGACCTGGATCAAGTTTTAGTTTTCAGCATGTAGAGAGCCAGTTTTTCCAGCACCATTTGTTAAAGAGCCTATCTTTCTTCCAGTAAGCATGTTTGGCCCATTTTTGAAGATAAGGTGGCTGAGTGTGTTCATACA
>NW_004524584.1:19515001-19515890 GCF_000260255.1 Octodon degus | reverse complement strand
AATCCATCAGGACCTGGACTTTTCTTTGTCAGCAGATTTTTTATTACATTTCGTATTTCATTGGCTGTTATTGGGTTAATGAGAGTTGTTATATCTTCTTGATTCAGTTTTGGTAATTTGTAACTTTCTAAGAATTTGTCTATTTCTTGTGTGTCTTCTATTGTGTGAGAGTAAAGATTCTCAAAGTAGCTACTGATAATCTTCAGAATTTCCACTGGGTCTGTGGTAGTTACACCCTTTTCATTCCTTATTCCTTGTATTTGAAGTGTTTTCTTTCCTCTTTTTGATGAGGTTAGTTAGGGGCTTATCATTTTTATTTAATCTTTCAAAGAACCAGCTTTTTGATTAGTTAATTCTTTGAACTGTTTTCTTCATCTCAATTGAATTAATATCTGCTCTAATCTTTATGGTTTGTTATCATCTTTGGGCTCTGGGTTTGGTTTTCTCTTCCTTTTCTTGATGTTGGAGGTGCAACTTTAGGGTGTTTATTTGTTCCCATTCTGTTTTTCTAATGTGTGAGTTTACAGCTATAAATTTCCTTCTTAGAACTGCTTTCATTGCATCCCATAAGTTCTGATATGTTGTGCTTGAATTTTCATTGAATTGTAGATATTCTTCGATTTCTTGTTTAATTTCATCTGTGAGTCATTGGTTGCTGAGTAGAGTGTTGTTTAATTTCCATGTATTTAGGAGGTTTTTCTGGTTTCTTTTGTTGTGTGTTTCCAGTTTCAATGCACTGTGGTCAGATAATATGTATGGGATAAATTCTGGGTTTTTGCATATACTTAGGCATGACCTATGAACTAGTGTGTGGTATGCTTTACAAAATAACCCATGTGCAGCTGAAAAAAATGTGTATTCAGCTGTTTTGGGATGGAACACTTTGTAT
>NW_004524584.1:19487400-19513500 GCF_000260255.1 Octodon degus | reverse complement strand
GAATCTGTCATTTTTCTAATCTCCTCTATTTTTTTTATCTGTGTCTTCTTGAGAAGCAGTTATTAATTCTTTTACTATAGAGAGTATTTCTTATCTGATTTCCTTTATATGTTTCTGCATTTGATTCTTTACTTCAGACTCTATTAATTCAGAAATTTCTTTCTTTATTTCAGAAATTATTTCTGATCTGAGTTGCTCTATACCTTTTTGCCATTGTTTCTTTTCTTCAGAAGCTATTGTTTCAGACATTTCAGCTGTGTGATTTCCAGTTTCTTCTGTGTTAGTGTCCTCTACACTTGTTCAGGGTGGGTTTTGGGCCTGAGATTGCATTTTGCTCCTTCTTTTTGTCATTTTGTATAGGGGTAGAGGGTTCTGGAGAAAGCGCAGCAGAACTGGTCCTTCAAGTACAGCAGAAGGTCTCACTCATGGCCTTGGCCTGGGCTTGATCCGAGGAAATCCAACCAGTGCAGGTGAGTGCAGGAGCTCACCCCGACAATCGCCAGGCCTGAGCTTGGGCTCAATAAGAGGGTGGAGGTTTGCCGAGAGAGCAGGGCAGAAAGTTTCCCAAGAGCATGGCAGAAAGTGTTCCGAGAATGGGGTAGAAGATCTCACTCATGGGGCTGACCTGGGCTTGATCCAGGGAGATCCAACCAGGCAATTTTATGTGTTTGGTACAGGGTCTCACTGTGCAGCTCAGACTCGTGCTGATCCTCCTGTCTTCAGCCTCTCCAGTGCTGGGATTACAGGTGTGCACCACCAAACTCATGCCCATACTCTGTGGCTGGCTCAGGGTCTCACTCTGCCTGGGGGTGGGACTAGCATAGAATGTGGTGCCAGGGTCGAACCCAGGTCCCTGCACTTGGCAGTCAGTTGCTTTGTCTACTGAGCTATCTCTGCGGGCCTTGCTTTGTTTCTATGCTACAAAATTATTGATGTGATGCACTCCTAGGTTTAGCCCATGTCTCCTGAGAAACATCATGGTTTCCATTTCGGGCCCCAGATATTTCCTGTTTGCTTTTCTGTGTCTCTAGCCTCAATTTAGGTTAGCAGTGTTTTTTATGAAACCCTATGTCAGCTTTTGAATTTTTGTTGATTTGTGTAAAGCAGTTGTTTATGCTTTTTGCAAATATTATTGTGAATATTATTTCTAGTATTTAATTTTGAATTTCTTTGTTAGTATTCTCCACTTTTTTTGAGCACATTAGCTAATTCACTGCTTTAAAAAGAGAGAATTAAAAGTAAAAAAGAATATTAGAAATGATACAAACTTTTACTAAATAAAATAATAGGAATTTAATAATGGTCATTATCAAAGGATCTACAATCTGAGGTGCAGGATCTCAGGATAAATCCTGAGGGGATTTCACTGACCTTATCAGACCCAAAAGCTACAACTCTTGTTGCATAGGTCCTGCTTTACCTTGGTCTTAACCATCCAGCAGAGAAGTATAAAAACAAAGTATAAGAAGTAAAGTTATGCTGTTATGTTGAGCTGTAGGGGACTCAGGTCAAATTTCTGACATTGCCCGTCAAGTGGAAGACCCAATACTGTTATGGGCTACTGGACTCTTTTAGAATATTTTGCTGAGTTTACATACCTATAATATTCAAATGACGGAACTAAACAAAAAAGGGGATACAGATGAATGTCCATTTTTTATCTGTGTATTCAAAGTGGTTAGGATAGATATATAGTTACATTCTCTTAATGAATAGAGGGATTTGTTGTAATAATGTTTGTAAATAGGATATCATGTCCTCATCTTGTACAGCAATTAACCACTAGGAAGAATGTATGCAATGTGTTAATTATTGAAACTGTCCTGCCAATTTGGTTTGAAACTGTCTCATTGCTATTTGTTTCTCCATAAAATTATGGGGAAAAAGTAATAATGGTAGTTATATTGCGTGTTATTGTCTTCACGTTAGTTGTTCAGATTATCAGATATAAGCATGTATAGTTGGTCAAAAGCTATAAAAAATTAAAGAGAAGAAAACAAAAATGTAAGTAATAACTGCTCCTTTCAATAGACAGTAGAAATCAGCAGTACAGTTATCCAAGCTATCGTGTGTGTGTGTGTGTGTGTGTGTGTTTACATGTACATACACATATATATTTACTTTTTTCTTACTTGCTTTTATTTTCTTTCTTTAGTTTGCCTTTTTTTCTCATCCCCGTTTTTCCTTCCCTTTGAACAGATTCTTTTTCTTTCATAGTATCTACTATACCTTTAGGTTTTATTTACTCTTTCAGGTTCTTACACTAGCAAGACAATATGACGTTTACACATGCAAGTATGATTTATTTCACTCATGAGAATGCTTTTTAGTTGCATCCATTTACCTATAAAAATCTTGAGTTTATCTTTCTTATAGCTGTGTAATACTCCATTGTGTAAAAATACCACATCTTTTTATCTATTCCTTAGTTGATGGGCATTTGGGTTGTTTCAAGATATGGTTCTTTGAAAGAATAAATAAAATTGATAAGCCTCCTAGTCAACCTTACAAAAAAAGGCAAGAAAAATATCAAATTCATGCAACAAGGAATGAAAAGGGTGAAATCACTACAGATCTTATAAAAATTCAGAAAATCACCAATACCTACTTCAAAAATCTTTACTCTCACAGGCTGGAAAACACAAAAGAAATGGACAGATTCCAAAGCTTAATCAAGAAGATATAAAAATTCTGAAAAACCCAATATCAGTCAATAAAATGGAAAGCGTAAGGGCTGGCCAAATAGCTCAGTGGATTAAAGTGTTTGCTTAGGCAGAGGCAGAGGTTGGAGGTTCGATCCCCAGCCTGCACTGTCCCTGCCCCTGGGGGGCATGCTGGGTCTAGGCATTGGGGCACATGCCTGGAATCCCAGCTCTTGGGAGTCTGAACACAGGTGAATCACTACGAGTCTGATCTATGTATTGACACCTCATAGACCCTGTAGACCCTTACTAAAATACAGAAAGAAAGAAAGAAAGAAAGAAAGAAAGAAAGAAAGAAAGAAAGAAGAAAATATAGTAAAAAAAACTTACCAAGGAAGAAAACCCCAGATCCTAATGGATTCACAGCTGAATTGTACAAGAAATTTAGAGAACATTCAATGCCAACTCCTCTCAAATGCTTTAATGAAATTGAAAAGCAATCAATTCTCCCAAACTCATGCCTGGAGGCAAATACTACCCTGATACCAAAACCAGAGAAGACCCAACCAAAAAAGAACAACAGGCCAGTCCCCCTCTGAACACAGATGCAAAAGTCCTCAGTAAAATACTAGCAAACAGAATGCGGAAAATCATCCAGTTTATATATCATGACCTAATTTGTTGCTTTTCACATGAGTGAATTTTAGGTTTAATATTTGACCGATTTTATTATTTATTTATTTATTTTTGGTGGTACGGGGGTTGTAACTGTAGGGTTTCGCACTGAGCTATATTCCCAGCTCTGTTTACTTATTCATTTTTATTTTGAGACAGGGTCTTGCTAAATCACTAAGCTGCTCAGACTGAACTCTGAGTTGTGACCCTCCTGCCTCAGCCTCCTACAGTGCTGGAATGACAGTCCCGTGCCAGCATGTCTGGCCCTTCTTTATCCATTCCTCCATCTTGTAAATTAATTGGATGTTCCTTCTCTTGCATTTTGCACCTTGTCCTTCATTGTTTTCATTTAAAAATGTTTGTTAATGACATTACTTAGTGTTTTCATTTTTCATAACTGTTTTAGCCATGGGTCCATTGATTCTAATATGTGATGCTTTCAAGACATTTTGCATTTTTTAAAAATAAATTCCTGTTGATTCATAATTTATATAGTGTAGTTTTGTAAAATGTCAAAATCAAGCCAATTTTAAGATTTGCTTTGAGGAGCTAGGGAAATAGCTCAGTGGTCAAAGAGCCTGCCTGGCAAGCACAAGAGCTGGGGTTTGATCCCCAGTATGACATGCCATGCCAGCCCAGAACCCTGGGTGTGCCAAGCCAGCCACTAAAACCGGGTGTCATGGTGCACACCTGCAAACCCAGCGTTAGGGAGGCTGAGACAGGAAGATCACTATGAGTCAAAGCTGTGTAGCAAGACCCTGTTCCAAATAAAAGAAAGAAAGAAAGAAAGAAAGAAAGAAAGAAAGAAAGAAAGAAAGAAGAAAGAAAGGAAAGAAAGAAAGAAAGAAAGAAAGAAAGAAAGAAAGAAAGAAAGAAAGAAAGAAAGAAGAAAGAAAATAAAGAAATGAAATTTGCTTTGTTTATGCAGCACCACGATCAGGGAAGTCAACTGCACTTTTCCTATCTTTTGGAATTCGGGAGTTTTCCTGCGGAGGATGGATGCTGTGTTAAAGTCAGGTGGCTCTGAAGAGAGGCTCGCCCTTGTTCCTGCACACTGGAAGCCCGTCCCATGCATGCGCCTGTCCTGCCAGAGCTCTGACCCACACCTTCTGCACATCGTTTTTCCCACTCCGCTCACTGTGCTGCCTGCACAGGCACGGTGCCCAGCGGGGTGCACAGGGCCGCCCTGCTTCTCCTCCCTCTGTGCCCATTCTGCAGTGTGAAGGACGCTCAGGACACGACCATCAGGATCATCAGTTGCTGCGTTCCTGGGACACAGAGTCGAGCCTGGGTCCTTACTCTTGCCAGGCAGGCACTTAGACCCCTGAGCTATCTCCCCGGGATTTAATGCTTACAAGT
Organism: Octodon degus; assembly: GCF_000260255.1. Taxonomy (NCBI): domain Eukaryota; kingdom Metazoa; phylum Chordata; class Mammalia; order Rodentia; family Octodontidae; genus Octodon; species Octodon degus. The sequence goes on along the minus strand of NW_004524584.1, from coordinate 19,508,824 downwards.
AGCTCTTTTTTAAAAATGTGTTTCGTTGTTACAGGGTCTCACTATGCAGCTCAGACTCATGGTGATCCTCCTGCTTTCAGCCTCCCCAGCTGAGGGATTACAGGCATACGCCGCCACTACACCTGAACTCTGACCAGCTCATCCTGTCCTGGGGACGGGGCTGGCTGCAGCATGTGGTGCTGGGGATCAAACTGCAGTCCCTGCACTTGTCTAAGCTTGCCTGTACGCAGGCACTTTAGTCTGCTAAGCTATCTCACCCGCCCCCGCAAATAGCTCTTACTAGTAATTTTGCCTGTCTGAACTCTTAAAAGAGTTGTCAGGAGAATAATACATACATTTAAATTTTTTTAAATATTTAAGTACCAGGTTGGCCGAATATCAAATCTATGACTCATTTTTTTCTTTTAATATTTAAAATATATTCTGTTACATGTCTGGCATAAAATATCATCATAAAAATTCTTGGGAAAATCTAATTTTCATTTCTTATATATCAAACATTTTTTTTGGGGGGATGGGGCAATCAGGTCTCACTATGCAGCTCAGAGTGCCCCTGAACTCACTATGTAGCCCAGGCTGGCTTTGAACTCACAATGATCTCGTGCCTCAGCCTCCCAAGTACTGGAGTACAGGCCTGAGCCACCATGTCTGGCCTTGAAGCATTTTTTTTTTTTTTTAATCAGCATTGGTGAACAAGTTTTGCTGTTTCTTGAAATTCCGATGGTTTTCCATAGTAAAGTCTCTCAATTTTGAGTTCAGGAACCTGTATTACTGTGCTGAGTCTCATGGATTTGTTCTGGCCTCTGTTCCTACCCCACAGCAAAGTGTTGTTACTCTGACTCCCAGCCCTGGGGGGCCGGGGAGATAGCTCAGTAGAGTATGTGCCTGCCTGGCAGGCGCAAGGCCCTGAGTTCAATCCCTCATACCACCAAAAGTAAATAAGTTAATAAATAATAAATAAAAAGAACAAAGTGACTCCCAGCCCTGGCCCTGCCCTAAAGGCGTGCCCTTCTTCCGCTATTCAAATTTAATCTTCTCTCTCCCCCTTCCACTTTCATCTCACCCAAACTGTTCTCTATTAACTCAGTGTTATTCCTACATTTGTCATTTACTAGAAACACGTTTTATTTTTCTTGTCTTTTCCTGACTGTATCCCCTGGTTTCAAGTTAATTTTCCTTTTTGGCGGAACTGGGGATTGAACTCAGGCCCTTGTGCTTGCCAGGGAAGCCCTTATTCCACTGATCTCCCTGACCCCTCAAATTAATTTTCCAAGACTTTATCCCTGGTATTTTCCTTCACTGGCTCATTGGGGAGGGGGGAGTGACAATGCCTACAAGGAGCGCAGCTTCCGGTGACGGGCTTCCGGGGTTGGGCTGCTTCCGGGATTGGGCTTCCGAGGTCGGGCTTGTGGTCATGGCTTCCGGTTTAGTCATACCCTGTGCCAAGTTGTGGGTACTGGAGCTTTGCTACTCTACTGAGAATTTTGTTTAAGGAAAGGGATGGAGATGAGAACAGATTTTTCAGTAAAGATAGCCTCAAGCTTGATATTGATTATAAATAGCTATGTAACAGAATATTCATTTCAAACATATTGAAGACCTCCAAATAGACTAGCATAAAATAGCAAAATAATGTAAAAGCTAACCCCTCTGTCAAAAAATGATACAGTTACACATCCACAGAAGAAAAAAGTACTTATAATATATTTATATTTTCTAGCAAAAATATTCATAGAAATAATATAGAAACACAGAGTTTATTTTGTACATACAAATCAAATAGTTCAGAGTTACTTAGTGCGAGATGCGAGCTGATTGGAGCCATTTATCTCTTATCATCATGCTTCCTAAATTTCTAAGCTGTGTTTATAATGAATTTTATTTAAATGACCTGTCACTGCCTGTGTTTCTGTATCTGTGTACCTGTGTATCCGTGCACTTGTGCCTGTGTTTCTACCTGCATACTTAGGAAGAGGTAGTGACTGAAACGAATGCTTGTGGGGATGATTTTCCCTCTTTAGGCTCCTCTTTGCCACTCCTCTCAGAAGAGCCTCTGCCACACCTATTTTTCGGAGACCTCATTTGTGATCACGCCATCCCTTGTGCTACTCTCAGGCTGCAGTGAAGTCTGCCCTCTCAGCATCACCCCTGCATCTCCACCAACTGGATTTAGTGCCCAGGGCAGATGTCCACTCACTCAGGAACAACCCACGCATGCAACTTCCCAGGTGTGGGTCTGTCTGCCTCTGTGGGTGCTCGCTTCGAAGTCCAGTGGTCAGTGCAGCCACGGGGGGCAGTGAAAACTTCTGAGCTCTTTCCCGGGATCTTGGAGGTAGAATCTGTACACCTGGCAAGTAAATCAGACCTCAGGGCCATGCACTGACAGTGAGTGCAGGTGCTGTCCCTGGTTGTCCAAGGTGCTGCCCAGCAGATGACAGGACAGTGAGCAGACAGCACAAGTGACCTCTCTCTGTTCCTTTAGCTTCCACTCAAGCCCACTGCAGAGGGTCCCAGTCGAGGTCTCCTGCTGTGGATGTGGGCAGGGAGGAGCAGACACCAGGAAGACCTGGGATGCTGTCAACACAATGGGCACTGTAGACATTGGAGTGTGACACAGGCCATGCACACACACACACACACACACACACACACACACACACACACACCACTCAGCACACACGTGTGTGTGAAAAATGCAAAGCTCATGCTAAGAAACTGCATTGCAGGGAAAGACAAATTGTCATGGGTGTCCCCTCTCCCCACCCTTATCCCGTCCTTCCTGCCACTTTCAAAGCAGCTTACTGCTTACATTAAGGGGACTTCTGTCAAATAAAAAATTACCAGTGTCCCCACCCACCTTATACACTGGATCTGGCACCATGCAACTCCTGAATCTTCTCCAGAGTCAAAGCAACCATGAAGCAGAAATGTTTTGAAGAAATTCAGGACATTGAGGCAGCCCAGGCAACTAAAGATCCTCAGGAAAGAGGACTCCAGAGCTGCTACAGGAAGCAGCAAGAATATGGGATGAGTACACTCAAAGTGAGGGAGAGAATTTTGAGAGAGTTAATGAAAGGAGTCTTTTAGAAAAATATGTTTAAAATTTTAAACATTTGCCACATGTTCTGAGCGTCCCTAGTGCACCATGTCCACAACACACACCACCCACAATGGGCACCACACCCTCCAGTACCACACACAAACCACACACACGCTGCAGCACTCCCAGACATCACACACAGGTGCACGCACATGCACATACCTGGGGCATGCCCAGGTTCCATCAGGCCAGCAGATTCCAGGTGGTTGGCCTTGCAGCCAGGATCCAGGTCCTACTCTCTCCTTGTAAGTTAAAATCATTTCGTTCAGTGCTTTAGTGAGAAGCCTTGCTCCCAGCTACACTTGAGCTCTCTCTGATGCTCCTGGTCCTGGGGGATCTTGCAGGCACTGGGCTCCCCAAGGATAAAGCCCTGTCAGTGAAGACACAAGCTTTGTAAAAATGTCCTTTGTGTCACCCATTCCTTCTCAGATTACTTAGAGATCTTTTTTTTTTTTTTAAATCAGGCTCTGTTTTAGTTGTTATTCCTACATGGTAGCTACATCAGTTAAAACTCAAAATAGCAAACAAAACCCTAAAGTAGACAGAAAGAGCAAAGTAAATAATGGGGATCAGGGGAGAGGTTTTCCTCAAGTGGGCAGGGATCTAGAGATGGAGGGGAGGAGGGGAAGAGGGGAGAGAAGAAGGAGACGAGTGTGTGTCCATGGACGAGGTGCTGTGCACTGCGGACAGCATGAAGGAAACTAAAAGAGGTCTATGTGGAACTGCAGACAGTGCCTGAGTGTGGGTCACTCCCCGAGTACCACCCTTCATGAATCCAGAGTCTGTACCTGCCAAAGCTTGAGGTTGCACCCAGCACCCTACAGGCTGCAGTCTAAGAACCTGTTTGTGGTCCCCAGTAGGCCTGGCCAAAGGGTGCATTGCACTGGGCATGTGTGTATTGGCTACTTACCAGGGGACCCACTGATTGTAGAGCCACAGGCTAGACCAGCAGCGGGAGCCACTTGTCCTTTCTGACATCTGTCCAGGATGCTGGACACAGAGCCACCCTGACACTGCTCCCTGGAACTCTGTACTGAGGAGTCCACAAGGCCTCTGTGCTCCAGGATGGCACTGGTAGACATGCCAGCTCAGCTCCAATCTGTTTCGGGGAGTAAGCTGTGTGCTTCTGGCTGGGCAGTCCAGGGCAGCACCTCCTGCTAAGCCTGAAGCCCAGGCAAGCAACTGGCCCCTCACTCCACCCAGAACCTGGGTGTGAGGGGCACTGCTTCTCTAACTGGGGCCATGGGGCAAGTTGGGCTGTGACCAAGGACTGCTCTCCACCATGCCCCTCAGGGAAGGGACATTACCCCAATTGTTAGAGTCTGAGGTCCTCTGTGCACACAGAAAAGCTCTGGCATTGGGGAACATCGTGGAAGGAGAGTGTCCCAGCATCTCAGCCCCTCTTCCAGAATGCAGTTGGTTGTCGTGGCTCAGGCCTGGAGTGACTCCCACATCTATGCTCATCTGTAGAGGCACCAACAGCTGAGTCCATGGTTGTGAGGAGGGCCACCTTGGTAGGGGGAGGTCACTGGTACTGTGAACTGGAAGGGTGAACTCCTGTCCCCAGCTCCCATCCCCAGTCCCTGCCTCCTGCCTCCTGCCTCCTGGCAGCCATGGCCTGGGCAGCTTTCCTCTGTTCAAACCCTTCCACCAGGCCCTTTGTACGCTGGAGCACCTGACCATGGACTGAACGCCCTGGCAATGGAGCCAGCTCCACCTCTCCTGTAAGTTGCAGGTGTCAGGTATTTTTTTGTCTTGGCAATGGGAAAGTGCCTAAAACAGCCCTGTTACCTTCCTCCTCGATGGCGCCAGCTTACATTGGCCTCCCTGTCCCCAGGTGAATGCTTCCTTCCCTCTCTCTGTTACCTATATTGCCTCCACTATCAAGCCCACAGTGTACTGTGGGACTCAGCTCAACACCCTCCTCCAACCAATATCCATCCATCCATCCGTCCATCCATCCATCCATCCTCCAGGGCCTGGAGTTGGCCCTGCATCTCATCTGCTGCTCAGACAGGCAGATGTACCCACGGGGAGCCCTTCCTGTGTCCCTATCTCACCACATGTCCTCAAGCTCAGCTACTCAAATCCATAGCGGCCTCTGGAGTTCTGACTGAGACTCCTGTTCCCCCAGGGACCAGGCTGCCGGGGACTTGTGCACCACTTCAGGAGAGGTTGCGCCTGGCCTATCTGCCCTGCCCCACAGGCTCTTCTGGCACCTAGGCTTGCCCATGCCTCCACGGCACCTCTATTCCCAGGTCCCCACAGCCTGTCTCCTCTTATTCCAGCTCTCCTGCCCCTTCCTGCCACCTGTCCTGCCACCTTTCTGCCCTCCTCCTCCCTGTGGAGATCTTCTAGTCAGAGCACCAAGATCTTGTGCAGACTTCCTAACTCCTCAGTTTTCCAGGTCCTGGAGAGTCATGGTTCTCCGTAATGTGTTCTCATGGGTGGCTATGCAGGGACCCTTAGTAGTCCTGTGTCCGCTGTGGGCTCCACTGCTGCCTGTGGGTCCTAGGCCAGGCCCACTGTCTGTAGCACTGCAGTCTGCTCTGCCGCACAGCTAGGCAGCACCCAGCAGCTGGGCCTCGAGGTGCAGTGGCTGGTACAGGCCAGCCTGCTGAAGGGGTGGCCACACATCCAGCCCAAACACACCCTGGGCCCCTCTAGCCCCGGGCACCATTTGGCTCCTGAGTCTCTGCTCTGTCCTGGGCATGGTCTCCAGGCAGCTCCAGCCAAGCTGCACTAATGGAACTCTCCTGCACGTGCAAGGGAGGCCCATGGTGCTGTCCTGCTGTCTCTGTCACCAGGTGTGGTCTGACTGCCCCCTACAGGGAGGAAACTGCCCCTCCTTTGCCCCGTCACCTCCACCTGCTCTTTCTCTTCTGCTCTCAGCCCCTGCCATCGCTGACTTCATTCCTGCCCCGTCTGTTCCTCGTGGGGCCTGTACTACACCACTGCCCATCACAAGTTCCCAGGCAGAGGTGGTCCCAGCCTTGCAGGAATCGCTGAAGCAGGAACGGAGCACAGAACATAGCCAGTTGATGAGTCAGGGGAGTGGACAGGGAAAGGGAAGCCTGTGTGCTGGTAGAAACAGAGGAAGAAGATGAAGATGGGATGAAAAGCCATCGCAGGAGACAGAGAGTACACGCAGGCTCAGCTGCTCAGGAGACAGCAGAACCACTCGGGACAGCAGCTCCGTGGCTCTGAGGACATGCAATTTGTCTTTGGTTCCTACATTAGCTCCTATAAAAAACACCTGTGTGACAGAGGTTGACCGAGCCAGCTCTGGTGGACGTCCTAGAGTGGACACATCTACTGTCCCTTACCTCAGGGTGTGACCCTGTCTCCTCTTCCCCATCCGCTGCTGGCTTGGGGAATTCAGAGCTCCTGCCAGGCCCCTGCCTCTGAGTGGATCTAGACAGTAGATGTGTCCCCATGCAGGACAGCCTTGCGCCTGGGATGTTCTGGCCTCCTCGACTGTGTTCAGGGCGCAGCTCCTTCCTCCTGCAGAGCCTGCCAGGTACTGCCCGCCACCAGGGTGCCTGCTCCGTGGAGAGCAAGGCTGTGTATGCACCCAGCGCCGCTGACACAGGGCCGCCAACTATGAGGACGCAGGCCTCCTCCACACTGCCCTGTGAGCATCCTTGTCCCGGCACGGCTCTTCCTCAGCTTTTCCAGCCACCTGAGCACACGGGCCAGGCACCCTCTAGCTGGGCTTCCCCTAGACCCATCTGTCCAACCCCAGGAAAGTCTGTGCTTTCACTTGGCATTCTACTGTCCTGGACCAGAGCAACCCTGCTACCACCTTCAGAGCTCGAGCGGAAGCTGCAGGAAGGGTAGACGGTCCTGCTTTCCACCCTCCTGGGTTCTGAGGCAAAAACATGACTCTGGTGGGCATGGCCTCGTCCAGCGAGCTCTTAACTTGCAGACTTTCCTCAGAAAAGTGGGGGCCGACTCTGGCTGCCCAAAGCAACCCATGCTAAGGACCACTTACAGGCCACAGGGAAGGGGGCAGAGGACCACTAGGGCCTATACAAGAACCCAAGGTGAGGGACATTTCTGTCCTCCACCCTCCAAAAGCGATTTTTCTGGAAGAAGTGGGCTCCAAGAGGACACTGCCAAGGGCCTCCGCAGCTGACACTCAGCAGGCAGCTGGGCCCTTGCTCCAGCTTGCAGAATGCTGAACCTGCAGAAGTCACCTGCGCTGTGTGTATCTGATGCAGGGACCATAGTCTGTTGCTCAGCCATGGATGGGATCCTGGCTCAGTGTGCAACCAGGGCACTGGAACCATCCCCATGAGCCTGACTGGAAAGGTCTCACAGAACGGACAAAGGAGCTGCAGCTGGCAGCCATGGGAGGGTGGACCTGGCAGCTTTCCACCACCGGACATAATACCCAGCACCCACAGCTTAAAGAGGGAGAGGTTTAATTCGGCTCACGGTTTCAGAGGGCTCAACCCATGGCTGAAGAGTGTGGCAGAGCAAAGTTGCTTACTTCACGGTAACCAGGGTAACAGCGCCAGAGAAGAAGGAGCTTCCCTGAGGACACACCTCCGTGACGCATGCAGACACAGGAAGTCTGCCGCAAGATGTCTCCCACACCCATCAAGCTGAGCACCCAGCTGCGCTGTCCCCAAGGCTGGTTACTGTCAGACCCGTGGACCACTCCTGACCCACACTGGCTTCCAGGCTCTTGCGACTCACTGAGATCTCTGAGGTGGGAGGAGACAGGCTTGTTTAGAAATCTAATAATCATAGCGAATCCATGTAACGTATTGTGTTACAGCACGTTACAAAAACAGCTCTGTTCTTGGTGACACAACTTGAAACTTAATGAACGTCTTAGGAGGATTAATGAGGACAGACGTGTTTTGTGTTTCAGGATCTCCAAGAAGATGCAGAGGGTGATAAAGTTGGATCAAGCTGTGTGATGCATCAGTTGAGGGTGCCCGGCGCGGGCCTCTGGACTCTGTTGCTGCCGAATCACCCAGGGTGTTTACAGCTCCACCCAGCGGCCCGCAGGAGAGCTGCAGGTCACAGCCCAAGAGGGTCTCCTTCCTGTAGCACCTGGGGCACCCTTCTCTGCTGTGCCGTTTCACCAGAGCCGCAGTGGCTCTGTCTGCCGGGGAGAAAGTGGTCCCTTCGATTAATGTGTATCGATCAAGTCTCACGCAGAGGACGTCTTCCATCTCATCATGGCTCTGTCTGAGAGGGAGCGCGCGTCCTGGTCCTGGCAGCATCTTTCCTGGTGGCCCTTTGCTGCTACCTGGCGCAGGAGGACAGGCCCCGTGCACCACCATCCTATCTCCCTGTGTCCAAGCTGATGCCACCAGGAGAAAGCCAGCACGCACACACGGAGCTTACTCATTTCAGGGAGAAAACAGTGCAAGATTCCTAATTAGAAGGCACCTGCGCAGGGAGCTGGCTCTTCGAGGGAACTTGGGGGCCGGAAGCTCATTACCAGCCTGTGGGTGGTGAAGGTGTGTGGAGCAGGCTGGGACGCGGTGTCCTCTAACTCGCTTAATGTGGCTTAAGCCGGTCTCCTTGAGTAGCTGCCAGCAAAACTCTGGGTTCCTTCCCAGGCTGTGCTCCGGGGAGAGTCCCTGCCTACTGTGGAGAGCATTTTCTCAGCGGCTGCAGCACAATCCGCCCGGAGCGCTCCCTCTCTCTGCCTGTCTGCACCTTCAGCTCAGAACCCGTGGTGTTTCTGAACAAGCCCCACCCTCCAGCGTTACATCTGCTTTGAGGCCTTATCTCTGTCCGTCTCTGATGACAATCAGACATGGTTTCCACCAAGCATGACTTCAAGTTCTTCCTGTTTATTAATTAGGCTTCAATTTGTTCTCCGGGCCAAATTTTCGAACCTCCTACGTTCTTTAATCTGCCTCCTTTTTTTCTTTCCATCAATCACCCATGGCCTGGATTTAATGAAATGTTTATGAAGTGTTCAGAACATTGTGTGGTGTGTTGTTAAGAGACAGCAGAGGGGGTGGAGAGAGAAGACAGAGGTGAGAGGCAGAGAGACAGAGACAGAGACAGAGACAGCGAACGGCCATGCAGACCGGACACAGGCCTCGCATGGACGCATACCCGTGAACACAAGGCATTTTCTGCAAACGGCATCTTGATAAAAGGACCGGCGTTCCTGGGATTACAATTTCAGTCAACTGGCAACCGTGTGTGCCAGAAATCCACAACAATGACTTTCTAAGAGTCATCTCCAAAGTCTGAAAATTTCCCAAGCAACCACAGGGAAAATTGCAGAAGAGAAATCTCTCCCATCAGGCTGCAGGGCAAACCGAGAGCACTCATCTCGTCTTTTCATCTGTTGATGTAAGGCAGTTTACGAAGAATTTCACAACCCCAGTCCCTGAAGATGCTGTAGAGCCAGCAAAGAGGGGCTGGCTGGAGAGAGGCCTTCCAGGGCAACCGGCCCAGGCATGCCAGGCTGCCCGTGCTCCGGCACTGTGCTAGGCAGAGACCCTGGCAGGAGGGGGAGCACAGGGCGGTCTCCCCAGGGCTACTGGAAACTCCGACCTGGGCCCTGGGAGCCGCACGGGGCCCAGGCCTGAGAGCAGTTTGTCCTAAGTGCTCCTTGTGACTTCCTCTTTTTAAACAGTGAGGCTGAATTCTAAAGGTTTGTTGAAAGGAGTGCAAGTCCAGGTCTGGACCCTGGGCGCCTCCTTCTGCCACGAGCAAAGGAGAGCCCACAGTCGGCAGATACCTACGTGAACAGTTGTGTTAATCCAAGCCACTTACTCAAATTTTCAGAAAAAAAAAGTTGGAAATAATCCAAGCATTCATTGTACAGTAATTAAATCCAGGAATTATTCATAGTTTCGGGGGCACAGTGAAGTTTTAAAACCTGTCCTATGATGTCATTCTCATTAAAGAAAATAATTTACATACTTGTAAAATTAGCCTGTGTAGTAGGACCAATTTCTTTTTCTGCTTTTATGCCTCTCTCTGGTTTTGGACTCTCTCTGGTGAAGCGCGCACACACACACATGTGTACACAGACACACACACACACACACACACACACACACGTATACATACATACACACGCCCACTTCTGGGAACAGATCAGACTTTTTTTCCAACTGGAAATGGAGTTAGATTCCAGCCAGGCTCCATGTGCAGATGTGAGTCACGGCTGGGGTGCCCCGAACGCTGGCTGTCCTTGGTCCCTGTCACCCAGGTTGTCCTAATTCTGAGCATAGAGGGACTCAGATATACTCTGTCATGGACCCCTCTGCTTCATGAAGCCAAACCAAGTTAGGATTCACTCTTCCTCCCAAATGCCTAGCAAAAGAGGAAGCGCTCCCGCCTGCTCACTGTCTCACAGGCTCAGGGGCCCCTGCTTTTGGTTTTTCCTGAGTTTCCCTGCCAAGATGGCTGCCCGTGCTTTCATTTGGCCGATTCTTGAATCACTTAAACCAGGAGACTTTGAGAAGTGTGGAGCCGAGGAACAAACATGTTGCTAGAAGAGAAGGCATAGGATGAGGTGGCAGCCGTGATTTCCAAGCAGCTACCTCTCTCCTGTACCTGGAGATGCTGGGTAAGATGTTCCGGAATGCTTTCTCCCAGCTAATGAGGAGGAGCAATTAGCCAGCGTGCACACACAGGCGGCATTTCTCTGGCTGTGTGTAACCGAGACAGTCACCTGGCTGGAGAGTGACACCCTCCTGAGTGGCGACACCCACAGGCGTGTGCTGACAGGAACACGTGGGTGAAGCTGGTGCAAGACAAGCAGAAACAGGAGAATGTTCTGGAAAGTCCTTGTTGGAGGGACTGTCTGAGAGCCAGCACTGGCCCTGGATTGGGTCTCTCGGCTCCTGTGTGGCTCCCTGGAGACAGGCTTCGTCCGGGTGCAACACGAGTCTGGGGATGCATGCAGAGAGCGGTGGTGCCGCTGACAGAGGGCACCTTGGAGCCTGGCTTCCTTCTCCCTGTTAGGTTCAGACTGAAGGGTCCACCTGCTTCACCACAGCCTACAGCAACGGGACAGCTGGGGCCAAGCACAGCCATCCCTGGGAAAAGGGGCCATCCAGAGGGAGTGGGCAGCCTGGACCTGAGGGGATGTAGCTTTAGAAAAGCCTCAAGTAGAGCTGGAGGAAGCCCAGGACAGTGGAAGGGGACACTGCTATACTGTCTGAGCCCAGCACCAAGTGGTGTCAGGTCAGCGCCGAGGCTCCGCCTATACCCTAATGTGTGTATCAAGGATCCTAGTCACTGTCATAACCACTCTCCCTTGTCTGTAACAATCAAGGGTGACCAGCTGCCTGTGGCTTGCTGTTCTAACCATACCCAAGGCCCAAGAGGAGTGTGGAGGTGAGAAGCTGGTGGATTTCCCTTTCACGTACCTCATGAACCCTCACCTACCCTGAGCACTTCCTTTGGATCCCTGACAACTTCCAGTGTAGAAGCCAGAGGACATGCAGGGAGGACTCGGGCCACAGGTCCCGAGTGTGAGTGTGGAGAGTCTTGGGGCTAGCTAGGGGGGATGAACAGGGTAGACAAACTCGGTCAAGATTGGAGATGTCCTGTATGGAGAGCTAGCCCCACGCTCCAGGTGACAGCGAACACAGCATCCATTCTTCCCTCCATTTTATTGTCATCCCGCTCTCTGACAACCTCTCAGTGCACTTGTGACTTGCCTTTTCCTGATGACTAATGCTATTAACCGTGTTTCTTTATTTTTGCTGTTTATATTTCTTCTTCTGAGAAAGTCTGCTCAGATTATTTTTGAAGTTTTGACCTGGGTTATTTCCATCCTCTGTTTTTGAGTTCCTTGTATTCTCTTGATATTAATCCACAATCGGATGAATGGTTGGCAAATATTTTCTCCCACTTTGCATGCTGTATTTTCCCTTGATTATCTCTGGCAGTGCAGAAATTGGGTAGTTCGATACAATCCTGTTCACCTGTTTTTGCTCAGTTGCTTGTGCTCCTGGAGTCCGCCAAAATATCACTGCTATGCCAACATTTTGAAGGGTTTCCTGTGTGATTTCTCCCAGGGTCTCGTAGTTTCAGATCAGGCACTTACGTCTCTGATTGATTGTGAGTTTATATTTGTGCAGAGCAAGCGAGTGGAAGAAGTCTTGGTGTTGCGTGTGTGGATATCCAGCGGTCCCAGCAAGACTTGCTGAAAAGGCTAGCCTTACTCTAGTGTAGGTTTGGGGGCACATTTTCAAAGAACCAGGTGGCTGTGGATGTGGGGGCTCGTTCCAGGGCCTCTGTGCTCCTGCATGGCCTGGTTTGATGCCAGTGCCCTGCCACTTTGGTTCTGGTAGCTTTGCAGTCTCTTTTGAAATCAGGATTTGTGTTGCCTCCAGCTTTGCTCCAGCTCGGACTCTCCTGAGTCTTTCCCACTTCTGTGTGAGTGCTGGGATTTCTTTCAGTTCTGTAAAAAACATCAGTGGTGTTCTGATGCAGACTACATTAAATTTGTAAATCTGCTTTATAAATTATAGCGATTTATTCTTCTGGTCCATAAATATTGAAAGTTATTACCATGTTTGCATCTTCTTCAATTTCTTTCTCCAGTGTGTTTTAATTTTCATGGTAGTGATCTTCTGCTTCCTTAAATTAATTACTATGCATTTTACTATTTTTTTATAGCTCTTGTGATTGGGATCCCCTTCCTGATTTCTTTCTCAGCAGCCTCATTATTGGTGGGTAAATATTCTAACGAGTTTTGTGTTTTGATTATCAATTGTGCAATGTTACTGAAACCATTTATCAGTTTTAATAATCTCTTTTTTTAAATTTTATTTATTTATGTGTGTGTGTGTGTGTGTGTGTGTGGCCAGCTCAGCCCATCAGGGGGTGGGGCTGGCTGGCATGTGGTGCTGGGGGATTGAACCGCGGGTCCCTGTGCTTTGCTAAGCTTTTTCTAAGTAGGTGCTTTAGACCACTGAGCCATCTCACCAGCTCAGTTTTAATAATCTCTTAATGGAGTGATCAGGCTTTTCCGCATACAGAATCATATTGTGTACAAAAAAGGCAACTTCCTTCTGATGGGTATGTTTTATCTTTCTTTCTGTTCCATAATTTCTCTGGCATAAACTTGTAGAAATGTACTGAAGGAGAGCCGCGAATGCAGAAGTCCTCATCTCATTCCAGATCCCAGAAGTTCATTCAGCTTTGCTTGCTCAGTAACATTGCTGTTTTAGTCATTTATAACCATTTTTATGTTGAAGCATATTCCTCCTCTCCCTAATTGATTCAAAGTTTTAGTAGTAAATGGGCGTTGAACTTAATCAAATGCTCCTCTGTATCGGTTGGGATGATCAGATGAACTTTATCCCTAATTCTGTTGGTGCAGTGTGTAATGTTTTGAGATGTTCATTTATTGAACCATCCTTGCATTCCTGGGATAAGCTCCACTTGATTATGGGGAATGATGGTTTGGTCTGCTGTTTGGTTAGATTCAATAGTACTCTGGTGAGAATTTCTGTTCATCATAGATGTTGGTATGTATTTTGTGTGTGTGTGTGTGTGTGTGTGTGTGTGTGTGTGTGTGTGATTCTCTGGCTTTCCTATCAATGTATTGATGACCATCAATAATAGGTTTGGAAGAGAAGGCTTATTGACTGTATCTTTTTTTTTAAAAAAAGTACTCATTTCATTGATATTTTGTATATATTTGTCTGTTTTCATTTCACTTCAGTTGTGATCACTGCTATTTCTTTCCTTCAAATTTTAGGTTTGATTTGCCTTTCCTTTTCTAGATCCTTGAGACACATTGACAGGTTATTTATTTGAAATCTTTCTCTTTTTTGATGAAGACTTTTATCACAATTCTTTCTTAGTCCTGCTTTTGCTGTATCTATAAGTTTTGATAGGTTGTATTTCTGTTTTCTTTTGTTTCAAGAGCTTTTTAAATTTCCAGTCTGATTTCTTCAGCAATCCGTCATTTGTCAGAAAGAGTGTGTTAAGTCTATATGAGTTTGTACAGTTTATTTTGCTGTTGGTCAGCAAAGATACATGATGTGGCTTCAGTGCTTTTGAATACAGTAATTCTTGCTGTGGCCTAATACATCATTGATCCCAAAGATTGCTCCATGTGCTGATGAGGATGGGATCCTTGGCATTTACTGAATGAACTGCTCAGTAGAAATCCAAGTACACCTAATCCATAGTCCAGTTTACTTCTGATGTGTCTTGGAGTTTGTCTGAGTGAGCCCTGTACTGTAGAAAGTGACTGTTGAGGCTCCCAAACATCCTTGTATTGAAACCTGTCTGTCTCTTTAGATCTGGTAGTGTTTGTTCCATAAAACTGGTAGTGTTTGTCCTGCCATGACATGCATCTTCACTTGTGATCTTTATATCTTCTTGTTGAATTAACCCCTGATCACTTCTGGGTGACATTTTCTTTATTTCCCTTAGCTGGCTCTACATTTTTACATAGATCATGTTCCAAAACTTTGCCCATATGTATGCATCCTAATATATGTTTTTAATTTTATTTTTTATTTATTTTTTCCATAATTTTATTGAGAAACAAATAGCAAGGAGACAGTTTCAAGTCAAATTGGTAGGACAGTTTCAATAATAACACATTGCATACTCTCTTCCTAGTGGTTATTTGCTGTACAAGATGCAGACATGATATCCTATTTACAAACACTATTAGAACAAATCCCTCTATTCATTAAGAGAATATAACTATATATCTATCCTAACCATTTTGAATACACAGATACAAAATGGACATTCATCTGTATCCCCTTTTTTGTTTAGTTCTGTCATTTGAATATTATAGGTGTGTTAACTCAACAAAATATTCTGAAAGAGTCCAGTAGTCCATAATAGTATTGGGTCTTCCACTTGACTGGCAATGTCAGAAAGAGTCCCCTACAGCTCAACATAACAGCATGGCTTTACTTCTTATACTTTGTTTTTATACTTTTCTGCTGGATGGTTAAGACCAAGATAAAGCAAGACCTATGCAACAAAAGTAGCTTTTGGATCTGATAAGGTCAGTGAAATCCTGTTAGGATTTATCCTGAGATCCTGTACCTCAGAGTGTAGAACCTTTGTCAGTGTCAGACATGTGGATGAGTCACGGCCATTGCTTGGCCAATGTGCTCTCTGTGAAAGCCTGAGAGAGTGTTTTCTGTCCATGTGACTCTCCTTAGGCACACTCTACATCATTGATCACTTTCTTCTTTGGCCCCATAATCTCCTTGATCAGAAAATTTGGGACACTGCTGAGTTACATGACGTTACAGTACAAGTTCTCATATGTCCTGAGTCTTAATTGATCTTGGAAGGCTAGGGCCAAAATGTTGGCTTTCCTTGCGGCCCTCCTTTTTCTCTACTTTTGGTCTTATGCATCCTATTATTTCCCAGCACTTCCCAAGGTTATTTCTGTCCTCTTTACTCATTGGTCTCCATGTCCCCTGAGGACCAGGGCTGAGTCAGCACCATTAAAGACCCCATGTCAGGCATGTTGGATGTCATGCATCAGAAAATGGGCTTAGAGATTTTTAAACCAACCCCAAGCATATGTTCCTCCAGGTGAAGCAGGCTGCCATGTGTGACAGGGGAATTAAGTGCTGTCTCAGTATCCAAGGTCTTTTCCGACTTTATCTGCATGCACTACCTATCCATCCATCTCTATCTTCCATCTGCTGGGTAAAGAAGTCACTTGCAGTGATCTGAGGGCCTAATGGGGAGGCAGACCTGGAAGTTGGCGAGGGCATCAGCTTTCTCGAGCTCTATGGCAGGGTGCACAAGTGTGCAGAAGTTTCCAGAAGCCATATGTCTGCCATAAGAGCCAAACACCCCGGGAACTTTGCTGAGGTCATCCTGGCCAGGAATGTTGGTCTTGCTGCTTCTCTCTGGTGTGCAGTACAGAGAAATCACCTCCCACTGGGTCAGCGCCAGTGCCTGGAACTTGAGGTGGCTAGGCTGGGGGACAAGAGTGCTGCCATGACATTCAGAGCCCAAGCTCTGAAATGGAGCCAGGGAAGAAGGCTTATGTATAGCTGTGAATATGTTTTGCACTTTCCCTGTGAAAGGACAAACACAACCCCCTCTGAGTCTGATTCTTTCTTTCCACAGTCACCTAGAATCTGACTTTCACTCTGTTAGCTGCTTAGATGACAGGGAAGGTGACAACATGAATGGAGATGGAGGTGTCCATGTTGCTGTGGACATGCCCACCGGTCGGCCACAAGAGGCTCATCAGGCACTCAAGGCTGTGGCTGGGGCGGTGCTACACACAGCCATGAGCACACACTCCCATCCCTACTCTGTTCCCCTGGATGGGAACAAGTGTACCTGGCTAGGTCGCTCTGTGCATGAGGACGGCTCTTCTCCCAGAGAAAGAGAACTGAATCTGGACAGTGCCCCATGTGCTGGGCAGGGCATGGCAGAGGGAGGGCACTGGTGACTCCAGCGAAGTTAGAGGCAACGAAGTGTGTTGGGGGTGTGTCCCTGGTGCAACTCTGGTTGCCTCTGCATGAGCAGGTGCTCCTAGTGATGTTTTCTTGATGGCCGTGGCCAGGCAGGGGGTGTGAGGGCCTCTTCTCTACACTCAGCAGCTCTACTCATGCATTTTGTTAGGGCTGTGCTGGGTCCTGGGCATACAGATGGGCTCGCAGGGCGCAACTGGGAGCCAGGGTCACCACGTCTGGCTCCCTGGAGTCCTCTCACACATCCTCTGGCTGCAGCTAAGAGAAGATCTACAGGCTGCTCTGGACACACGTTGGCACATTGTGGCTGTGGCTAAGGGTAGAGGACAACGCGCCCAGCGGCCTGGCTTCAGATGTGGATGGAGCTGCTCACAAGGGTAGGAGTCACCAGGAGACCTGCTTCTCCAGTGGGTGCAGGGGCGGGAGTGGCCCCTCAGGACCTCAGGCAGCTCCCATGGACACTCTGGCTCAGTGTCATGGAAGTGTAGGCGTGAGCCTCTGAAGCCAGTGCAGTTGGTTGCAGAGCGTCTCAGTTTAGACAGTGATGATTTTGCCTTTTCTTGGTGGTTTTTACAGCACTGACAATCAAACACAAGGTGGCACTGAGCTGAAGTCCTGCTGTTTTATTTTGAAATAAGATCTTGAGTTGCTCAGACTGGCCTTGAAATTTTGCTCCTCCGGCCTTAGCCTCTCCAGTATTGGGGTGATAGGCATGTGACATCTAGCCGGGGAACCCCAGGCTTCTCCGCAGCTCTGAGGGGCAGGGCCACAGCAGGCCTTGCTGCTGTAGTAGGAGAGGTATGGACAGTCATGGAGTCTCTGGGTCCTCAAGGCCAGCAGAACACAGCACACAGGGCTGGCTCCTCCCAAGGCCTGTTGCTGTTACACAGATGTCGCTACTCTGTGTCAGCCCTTGGTCATTCTTCTGTGTGTGTCTCTACCCCGTCTCTTCTGTTCACATGGCTGCCATGGCAACCACATTTGATCTGCATCCACCCTGAAGTCCTTGTTCTGCCCAGAGTCAGATCTGAGGTGCTGGTCCCTAGGTGCAATTGTGCAAACCAAGTGGGGACCCCGCCACAACCTCAGTCAGCATCCATGTGACACCACTGCATGGTAGAGCCAGGCAGTCATAATTTTATTATCCCATCAGCAGTGGGTAGGAGACAGACTTAGGTTATTATCCCAGGAAAAGGACTAGATAAGCAAAAGATGATTTTTTGCATCACCAAATTCGCATTACATTTGCTTTGATGTTTTATTGCTAAAGTCTTTTGTACATGGTGATTTTCTGATTTAAGAAGAGCAGAAAATACCCACAGCAGCCAGGAATCTCTCCCAGCCACTCAAATGCACTAGCTGAACTTTCCCTTCCCAAATTATTTCAGTGATAATTGAAGTGCATAGTTTATGGCCACACCGACTCCAGCCTAGGGAAGGCTCGCCAGGAAACATGGCCCTGGCGTACCCGCAAGAGCCAAACCTTTCCTCTTGGTGAAATATCAGGCTCATTTCAAACTTTCCAACAACCAATATGGGCTTCAAATCCTCTACGTTTGATTCAGGGGCTCAGTAGCCTATAAAAATATGAGTCCAATATGAGTCAAATAATTTCGTAAGTAAATTATGAAGTAATAAAACAGCTTTCTCATTGTAATCCCTCCCTGGGATACCTAATCACACAGAAGAAAATCAGTGCTTAGTGTTGCAAAAAGAGGCAAAGATCCCCGAGACAAGCGCAGAAGCATCTGGGGATCCAGAGTCCTAGGGACGAGTGGGCAGGAGGCAGGGGCTGGAGCGAAGGTTCATTTGCAGGCCAGAGCATCAGGCAGGTGCGGCCTGACCACCACTGAGTGTGCCGGGGTAGTTGTTGAGGATCCTCGGGCCCCTGCAGGTGTCCAGGGCTGTGAGCCTTGGAGAACAATGTTTGCACTGGCTGCCCAGCGCCACCGGCCAGAAGCAGAGGGGCTTCGAGCCCTCCAGACAGACAGGCGGTCTCATTTCATCCTGAAAGGTGGTACAGAGTGCAGCTGGTGTCACTCAGGTGTCTCACTGTCAACAAACCCTGGGCCCCTGCATGGTGGTAGAAGGCCCCTTGCCACTTGAGCATGGCCTGGCTCAGTTCACCGGAAGTGGAGCTCTCAGGTGCCTTCCTTAGAGTGGACAGAGGCAGGACACACAGGGCTGGTGCAGGGTGTGGGTGACCTGCTGGTTTCGCCAGCACAGAGATCAGGCTGTGTGTGAACCATGCCTTGAAGAGGGATTTCTAGCCAGATGGTGGTGCAGGCCTGCAGTTCTGGCACTGCGGGACGCTGATGCAGGTGGATCCGAGTTTAAGCCCAGCCTGAGTAACTTAGCGATTTAGCAAGATTGGGGTCTCAAAATTCAAAAGTGAGAAGTGCCAGGGATACAGCTCAGGGCCAGGGCAAAGGCTGCTTGCTCCTTCCTTGGTGAGCAGTGTCCCATCATCTGAGTGAGTTGCAGCGTGACGTCCCCCCCCCCCCCAGAGTAGGGCTTTGGGGTTGTCCCAGTCTTTGGCATTCGGAGCACAGTGCTGCATGCATCCGAGTGCAGCTGGTCATGCTGACCTGGTCTGCTCTTCTGTGCCGGAGTGAGAAGAGTGGGTTCTTCACATTCATAAGGCATGGGCTCTTCTCCTGCAGAGGAGCTGCGCCACCTTCCCTCCCAGCAATGTGAGCAAACCAGTCAGTCACTCCACACCTTCACCCACACTTAGGATGATCAGACTTTTTATTCTTTCACAATCATTTCTAAAATTCATTTTATTTTCTTTCTGCTTAGTTTTATGACTAGTAAGATTGATTTTTTAAAAAAATTTTAGTTATCGCTTTCATATTTCTTTTGTTTAGTGTTTCTCCAAATATTGTTTCCATCTCATTTCTATTGGGTTGTCTAGTATTGATTATAAGATTTCTTTATATTAATGGAGGAAATATTTTTTATTTTTTCAGGTAAATTTCTTCTTTTGAAATTAATTTTATTGAGAAAGAAGTAGCAATGAGACAATTTCAAAACAGGTTAGCAGGAAAGTTATAGTAATTAATACACTGGATATAGTTGTCTTTGTAGTAGTTGTTTATAGTGCAAGAAGCAGACATGATATCTTGTCTAAGCACTAATAGTTCAAAGCTTTCTTCTCACTGAACTAAGAGAAAGCAGCTGCATATTTATGCTATTTTGTATATACAAATACATATATATTTTTTCACTACTGTCGGGCGCCCTCCTGTCCAGCAGGAAAGCACTCAACACGATTTGTGCGGCGGAAAGGCTTTAATTGTTCTCCTGAGTGATGCGCCCCGAGAGAGCACAGTTCCTCTCTCCCTCCCTCTTCCTGTCTCTGACTCTCCGCGTCGCGGAGCATTTCTTTTATATCCTCACACTGTCCAATCGAGGGTTGATACATGTTACAGCGCCATTGGTTACAATCTCAGGGAAGGTATCTTACATCATTATAGGCGGGTGTATAGCGACTGCGGAAGCAGGAAATGAGCGCCATCTTGGCACACTCGGTGGGAGGGGTAATCTAGCGCAGGCTTCAAGGGCTGCAGCAGGCCTCACCCAATGGTCCCTAGGAGTTTTGGTTCTGAAGCCGCGATTCGCGGCATGGGCTCTCTACACACTACAAAGTGTTCCTTCATTTATATCCCCCTTTTTTGTTTAGTTTCATCAGAGATGGGTGTTCCATCGCCATTCATATATTGTAGGTGCATGAATTCAGCAAAGTAATCCAGTATAGTCCAGGAGTCTATAACAGTATTGGGCAAGAAAATATTTTTAAAATACAAAATATGCTTGTATTTTTTGGGAATATTTTCCCAGTCTGAGATTTCTGGGTTTTTTTTTCCTTTAAAAAAAATCATTAAATTAATTGCACATGCATAGATCTGTTTCTGTATTCTCTAATATTTTCATGTATCTTCCTACTTACCTTAATGGTACCGTCATGCTGTCTTGACTGCAATAACCATATTTAAGTCAATTTTTTATCTTCAGATTTAAATTTATTAAGACATTCAGTTATATTTGTCTGTCTATATCCAAATCTGCTACAAAAATAAAACAAAGTCACATCCCACATTAGGATTACCAAATCTGAAAGCCTCTCTTTGAGCCAAGCCTATTGCATAAATAAATGACTAGTTTCTTTTCATATCAAAATTTCTGGGAAAATGTACATTCCCCCCTCCCTGATTCTACCGGTAACCATGATGAATGTAAAAAATTAAATATAGTGCATCCTTGTTAAAGGAAGGTGCAAAATCTACTAACAACTTTGAAAGTGGCATTCTGCAAATGCCGCCACTGTGTAGAGATTCCTTTTTGTTAGTACACGCACACTGCTTACACTCCGCTTGGGCACTCGGCACCAGCGCTTCCTCTCCTCGGTTACTGCCACTCCGCCAGCATCCCTCCTCTGTGCTCTCCTCTCCCTGCCTCTCCAGAGCCCTCTCTGGCACTCAGAGTCAGCCTCCTTGCTTCTTTACTGGTTCTGCAGCTTTCTCTTTCAATTGTGTGCGGCAGGGGCCTCTTGTGTTAGAGGTGCGCAGTTCTGAGCAACCCGCTGACTGATTTGCTCAGCATCACAGTCTCAGGGGATGCCATGGGATGGAAGGCCCCTTCTTAGACTTGAAATGGATATGAGAGGTCCATCTCATGGCCCTGTGAGATTTTCAATAAACTGTAAAGCATTTTACTTTTTCCTAAGTATTTCACGAACAGCCTTCACTTCGTTTCCCTTCCCTTCCCTTCCTTTCCCTTCCCTTCCCTTGCCTTCCCTTCCCTTCCCTTCCCTTCCTTTCCCTTGCCTTCCCTTCCCTTGCCTTCCCTTCCCTTTTCTTGCCTTCCCTTCCTTTCCCTTCCTTTCCCTTCCTTT
>NW_004524584.1:19470576-19487300 GCF_000260255.1 Octodon degus | reverse complement strand
CCTTCCCTTCCCTTCCTTTCCCTTCCCTTCACTTCCCTTCCTTTGCCTTCCCTTCACTTCTCTTCCTTTGCCTTCCCTTCCCTTCTCCTCCCTTGCCTTCCCTTCACTTCTCTTCCTTTGCCTTCCCTTCCCTTCTCCTCCCTTGCCTTGCCTTGCCTTTTCTTTTTAATGTATTTGATACAGGTTCACATTATGGAGCTCAGACTCCTAGCGATTCTCCTGTTTTCAGCCACCCAGCACTAGGATTACAGGCATGAACCACCATGCCTGGTCTCAGGGGCCAGCTCAGCACAGCTGGGGCCAGGGCCAGCGTGACATGTGGAGCTGGGGGTCGAATCCCTGTCCCTTCGCTTGCCTAAGCAGGTGCTTAGCTGAGCTGTCTTGCTAGCCCTTCAAAGTGTTTTAGTACTATAGTAAAGTACATTTTAAAAGATGTCAGTTCTTTGCTAATTGCAGCATAAGGATAATTTTGGCTTTTATATTCTGTCCTTTGCTTGCTGAACTTGTTAGTTCTTGTGGGGCTTTTGAAAAGTGCCTGACATTTTCTACACACGTGGTCATGTCTTTTATGAGTAGCCGCGTTCCCCTTCCTTCCCCAGTGGTAGCCTTTCCTCTCTGCTTCCCATTTCTGAGAGCTTGTCAAGAATGAATGTTGAATTTTGCCCACTTTTCTTGGATCTATTAATATAATCATGTTATTTTCATATTTTATGCAAACACATTAAATATTTTGGATAATTTTCAAGTGCTGGACCACACTTTCTCTCCTGGAATGTGCCCAAGTTAGTTTTGATATAATTGTCTTTATTTTTATTGCTCGGTTTGATTCACTAACATTTTTGTAAGAAATTTTATGACTGTACTTACTGTCTGGAGTTTGGCAGCAGGTTGCTGGAGTTCGAATCTCACAACTCTCCCGCAAGATCCAATTTTGGAACAAGTACATGGTTGGCTTCCTAAACCACGGGTTAAATGTTCCTTCGTGTTCCTGGTCTTACAGCGCTTCTTCAGAGTCAGGATCATCATTTCCTAGAACAGTTACAGAATTCGCCACTGGAGATGCTTGGAGGCGCCCTTGAGCATGGTGTGAACTCAGGCTCTGTTCCCAGCCTGGGCTGCACCTGCCCCCTCAGGGAACCTGGCCAGTTCCCCCATGCAGAGCTCTACCCTGTCACCCAGATGCTGGCCGCTGGCTGGAAGTATCTACCCTGTGCACGTGCTCTGCAGCTCTCATGGAAGTTGTGAACGAGCACATGTGACCTGCACCCCTCCCTCTGTCTCCTCTTGAGACCGTGCAGTGCTGAGACTCACAGTGACTTTGGATGTGGGCTGAGCCTGTGTTTTGGATTGCAGAGTAAGGTGTTCACAAGGAGATGACCCAGGTGCCAGGACTGGAGGCGGTGCCCTGTGCCCAGGGCTGTTGGTTGGCTGGTCAGTCTCCAGCCAAGAGTGCCCTAGAAAGCTCTGTCCTTCAGAGATCACCAAAGACTCACTCCCACCAAAGTAACAAAGGCAAGCAGGGTTGACCTGAAGCAGCACGTGGACAGACATGGAGGTCACCAGCCACCCAGTGACAAAGCTCACATGTGATGTGGTAGGGAAGCCCCAGTTGCTGGCTGAGAGCTGCACTGAGGTGTCCAGGAGAGTGACAAGCTTTCACTGAGCACCAGGTGCCGCAAGGACCCACTCTACAGGATGCCAGCGAGCTGGGCTCCACCCTAGCAGAGATCTGGACCACGGAAGGGAGACGGCTCCACTTCTCACACTGGAAAGGGAGACTGGGTTATCCCAGAAGGTTTAACATGGGTTCTGACCAGCAGGAGATGTTCAGCGGAGACTGGACCTTTCACAGGCATGTCAAAGGCCTGCTACACACCAAGGCAGTTGCTTTGATTTTCAGGCAGGTGAAGACATTCAATTAACAGCCTCATGCTGTGTTTAATTTTTAAAACCTCATGTTTGCCTTATCAATAGAGTACGTGAACATTGCCAAGACGAGGACAGGAGAGCTGTCCTGGCCTTTGTAGGAGCTTTCCCAGCACAGCAGGTAGCATGTCTGTGACGTAAATGCCTCACCCGTGCAGAGTGACCCACAATTTCCTGAAGAAACCTGTGGCCTGGACCAACTGGATGCTGCCCATGTTCAGTTGATTTCAAAACAATTCATTTCAGCCAAAACTTGGGGACTGTCTACCTTGAGATAGGTTCTGCATGGAAAATATAGAGTTAGCCAACTCTGGGTCCCACCTTCTAGTCACCTGAAAAGGTGAGCCATAAATAGGCCCAGTGCTAAGAGCCAACAATAAACCTGACTTTGTATTCATTTTCTGCCATTTTTAGTAGCAAACATTTTAGGTTGCTTCACTGTGTTTGAAGTTTTATTATTCTACCTTATTTTTGTCTGCTTTTGCTGGTTTGTTTTAGAGACCAGGTCTAGTTAGTTCAGGCTGGCCTTCAGCACGTTATGTAGTCCACGCTGGCTGTGAGCTCAGGGGGATCCTCCTGCCTAAGTCCCCCTTGAGCATTGGGATTACAGGCTTATGGCCACCATGCCTGGGTTACAGAACAGTGAACCTCGTGAATGTCTGTGGCTGGTGGGCGTGGTATAGAGTGGCTGTCCCTGGTGCTGTGGCTCTCAGCCTCCAGCCCTATCGGAGCTGCTCCTCTTCTTACTGGAGAGAGAACATTGCAAAGGCCTGCTCAGCCAAGGGCAGGTGGATCAGTGTCTCCCACCCTGTGGTGTCAGGACTTGCCATCTTACTAGGCTCTCTCACAAGTGGGTGACCAGTCCTGTAGAACCCTCATGCTGACCATCTCTGTGTGGGCCCCAGGGCCCCTTTCTCCTTGCAGAAGCCCAGCACTGCCAGAGGGAGGGCCCAGATGCAGGCGGAGCCCCGAAGCTTCTGTCCTCTGAGATGGGATTTCACACGTCTTAGATTACAAGCTTAAATTAGTATGTCCGATAAGGAGGTCGCTTCTGTTCTTGTCAGAAGGGCAGCCTGTGCGGCTGCCACAGCCAGGGCAAGGACCACGGCCAGGGTGGGGACCTGGGCACAGGCAGCGACAGTAAGGCGAGTCGCCCCTGGAAATTATTTATCACCTGAGTGGGTCATTCCGTTTCAGCCTCTGAGGCCCAGGCATCTCAGCCACACAGCAACAATGGCCTGTGAACTTTTGATCCGATGAATTGTTCATGAGAGGTTTGATTAGCAAATAAAAGGCCGATGAGGTGAGCTCATTGTCTTTCTTTCATAGAACAGAGGCCTGCATTTTGCAAAAGGAAAAATAAAAGTACTGTCAGTGTTTCTGTCTTTTAAATAAGTCCCTTTATTCCCTGATGTTAAGTAAAGATAGCAACAGACAAGTTAGCTCATTGCTAGCAGCTCCCCATAACCTCAGTTGTGCTTGGGTGTATTTCTGAAGGGTGCTTAGGAATGATTTCAAAACCATAACAATCCTTGGGATTTAATGTGCTGTTTGCTCTCTCCAAATATAATTTAAACATCACTGGCCCAGCTTAAAGCTCAGAAAACATTTAGACTTTTATCTTAAAGAATTGGCTCCATTATTTTTTCTAGAATTAAACAGAACTTATGCTTTCTGATGACTACAGTAATATATGCTCATTGTAACAGCCGTGAGAATCCAGGAGCATGTGTTCAAGGACAGGGGCCTGCCTGTCTGTGATTCTGCCAGAGAGAGTGGGTCTCAGCATGAGGTGGTTGGGTGGGGGGTACCTCCAGGGGCACTGTACTTGCCGCAGTTTTCCTCATGGTCTGGAGTTGTACTTGGCATACTCAGCATGCCCTGGTGCAGCCTGGGTATTCAGTTTTGGTACACATACTATATCCTAAAATGGGCTCCTGTTGTTTTGCATGCTTCACTTTCTGCATAGTTTGAAATTTAGCGAGATCTTTTATCTTTCAGAATTTTTAAAAATCATTTACTTATTTGGTGCACAGTTCAGACTCATAGTGATCTTCCTGTCTCAGCCTCCCCAGTGCTGGAATTACAGGTGTGCACCCTCCACTCCACCCAGCAGGTAGTGCCAGGGAGTTCCAGGGCCTTTACCGCTACAGTACTGGGGATCAAACCTCAGTCCTTGTGCTTGCCAGGCAGGCACTTAGACCACCAAACTATCTCCCCAGACCCAGATCTGTTATTTTTTTGAATCCCCAATCCAGAAGGTCAAATCCTAAACAACAAGAAAACCAGCTCCTGTCATTGCTGCCCAGTGGGTGGATATGGGGGCTTTGTGGTCAGTGTCACAAGCCAGAAGTGGACAGATGAGGACCGTGTCTTTTCTCATCCTTGGCAGAAGCCAAGACAAGGTCCCTGGTATGCTGAGGTACAGGTCAGGGCAGGCCAGGTGGCTGCAAGGGTCCAGGACAATGCTGTTCCTAGTCCCTGAACTGCTGCGGACTTCAGAAATCAAATGCCAAGTTTGTGACCTTCAATCCACCAACCTGGGTGTCAGGGCAGGGTCTGCTGGAGAAACAACAGGTATGATCACAAGGCAGAACCTCGAGGTCACCTGGGGCCACCTGGAGCAGTGGTGGCTGCTCATGACACTTGCCTCACTATGCATTCTACGTTTTTAACTAGTGTGTACTCATTCAGACTCCGAGTTCCCAGTCAGACCTGCTGGCCTTCTGTGGAGAGACAAGGTGCTGTGCCCTTAGGACCTGGACTAGCAGGACAGGCCATCAACGTCATGAATGTCCTCAGAGTCCTGGAAGTGGGTCCAGAGGACAAGGGATGATCAGAGTGGGGAGCAGGTGAGGTAGGGCTGACCCATCCTGGTGGGCCTGGGCCTGGTAGGGGTCAGGAGAAGCCTCACATCATCATCACTTCCCCCATGGCTGGGAAAAGCACCTGATACCCACAGCTTTAGGGAAGGGGGCTTAATTAGATGCACATTCCGGTCTGCAGGGCCAGCTAGGAGGCCAGACACCAGGCAGGGTTGCATCTCTCCATAATCTTCTCAGTACCGAGGCAATATCCTGCTTGGGATGCCCATCCTGAGTGAAGCCCACACATCCTCTCCTTCAGTGCTTCTGGCCCACCATGGCCCTCCAGGATGCTCACGGGGAGGCAAACTTAGGGCTGCACACCCGCCTCAGGGCTGAGGACCCCACCTGTCCTCAAGCTTAGCTCTGAGCATCTCACAGCCTGCTTCAGGTGCCACCACCTGCTTCAGAAGCTTCTCCTTTTCCCCACCCCTCCGCCTCAGTCCCAGTGCACCCAAGGCCCTGCCTTGACCTCCAACATCCTCTCCCCATGCACTGCCCCCAGTTCCATCATGATCCCTCACTCATTTCTGGGTCCCAAATGGGACATTCTCATGCCTCACGTCTGTCTCCTGCTGTCCAAAAGCTTCTAAAAGAAAGGGGTCACAGTGCAGGCTTAGGTCAGGATTGTCACCAAGATGTGTCTGAAGTGACTGAAGGAGGGACAGGGGCCAAAGGAAGCACATGCAGAGAATTTTGGACTTTTACGTGTGAAGGCAGAGCACCAGAAAAGCAAGAGGGAGATAGAAGGTGTCAGGGGCACCTGGGGGAGGTGGGGTTCTGTTTCAGGCTCTCCATCCCAGTCCTACCTGGAAGCATTATGGGGACCCCCTGGGAAGCCCACACTGCCTAGGGCTCTCATGTGTCACCCTTTCCACAGGACCGCCACCAACCACACTGAGAACAACATGTGAACCCAAGAGCTGGGAAATATACTTGTGAACAATTAGGTTCCATACAAATTGTGGTTTCACGTGGACAACACAGAGTTCTCAGTCAAGAGAAACAATTTGCCTAATGACATCTACAAACAAGGGCCTGATAACAAATTAACGAGAGGACCACATGACTGTGTGGAGATGCTGTTGTGTTCTCACGCAGAGATTCCATCTTCAAATAACGCCATCATGATTCCAGGTGAAGTGGAGATTCAGTACATATCTTGTTATTTAATTGCAAAGAGTCCACTTGATTATTTCCAGCCAAACAAGTTGTAAAAATACGATTATCTGCACAAGATAAATTAAGCAGCTAATTGTTAAATTTCTACCTCGCTTTCTCTTGGTGCAGCCTTCGATTAGTTAATAAAGCAGCTAGCACTTGCTGCATCTCAGGCCGTGGCTGTACGGCACAGGGAAATGAAGCAATGCGTGGTCAGAGTGAGACCACAGAGGTCACCGCAGCAGAAAACGGAAACTCAGGAAGAAAGACTCCAGAAGGGCTGGCAAGATAGCTCAGCGGACTAAGTGTCTGTTCTGGCAAGCTCAGGAACCAGGGTTTGATCCCCGGTCCTTCGTGCCATGCTGGCCCCACCCCTTAGTTGTGTTGAGTGGGCAAATGAGTCTGGGCATGGTGGCGCATGACTGTAATCCTAGTGCTAGAGAGGCTGAAAGCGGGAGGATCACTACAAGTCTGAGCTGCATAGTGAGAACCTGTATTAAATACATAGGAAAAAAAAAAAATGACTCCAGAGCCAAAAGAGGAAGCCAGCTGTAGTGCCTGTGTGTGGTTGAAAGCCTGGGAGTGGGCTGTAGGCAACAGGACAAAGTCGACTGGGATAGAAATGACCCAATCCCACTGTGAGTGAGAAAGCCAGACGAAAGGAAGTGGCCAGGCGTCCTAGGAGAAAGGCCATGTGAGCTAGCGTTAGAAACCAGAAGAACTGGGGGGCGAGGGGTTTACAAAGAAACTGGAAAGAAAATGACCCAAAGTTCTAACATTTGATTTCCATTTATAATAAACTGACTGTCAGACATAAGAATCGCAGTGATGCATATTGGTTGAAGGAGACAGAATGGACAGCAAGCAGGGACAGGGGGCAGCAGAGGCAGAAAGCAAACCCTGCTAACTGTAGCCTAGCCGCATCCTGGAGAACAAGGCAGCATGACAATCATGGGCAAACGGCACAGGGCAAGCAACACTAAGATGCAGGGGCTGGGAAGGCGCCTCCTGGTCTCTCTGTAGGAGCCAGGGAGCCAGAGACAGGGACGGGACTGAAGGAAAGAGAGTCCGTGTCCAGCGAGCAGCAAGGCCCTTCCAGAGGACAACAGCGACAGTTTATGTGATTCAAGGTCTGGGAGTCCTTGTTGCAGGTAGAAAATAACCACGGGGAGCATCAGGGTGTGCAGGAAGGGGTCGGAAGAGGAGCTGGAGGGGAGCCCGGAAGTGACGCAGATGGCTGAAGAGAAAACACTTCTTCCCCTGTCTTCTCGTGATTTATTTAAAAGGTAACCAACTATGTCAGAGGAAAAACAGCAATGCCATATAATGAGGATCCTAGCTCTGCAAAAGTGAACAAGCAACAATTATAAAACGAGGGGTCACGGGCACATAGGATGACATTCAGGAAAAGTTACTATGCTTTGGTACTGATGGATAGAAATATCAGGCATCAGGTGAGGAGTACGAAGAGTCAGAATTTCTGATTCTAAATAGACTCTGCTGGGTTTCGGGTGCGTCTTATTATCCCTAGAGCAATCAACGCAAATAATAGTAAAAATGATTACAGATTGCAAGCTAAGAGATGAAACAAAAGAAATAGTAAACTGTTTTATTAATTCAAAGAAAATAGCGAGAGAGTGAAAGATGGAATGCCTGGATGTTAACTGGAGAAGAACATGGTAGATTTATCCAAATCATGTAAGTAAGTATGTTACAATCCTGGCAATTATACAAAAAAATTTTAGACTGGTTAGAAAAGCCAGATCCAACTACACCCGCCGGCAAGAGATGCATTTCAGATACAGAGACAACGATGAAAACAAAAAGGATGGAATAGATACAGCATATAAAAGTTAATACGAGAAAGATGGTTTGGTTACATCAATTATATTTGGTTTTATCCAATAATCAAAGTTGCAAACTGGAGGACTCCATCAACTTTAAAATGTTAGAGTCTTCAAAGATAATGAATGGTAAAGACACAGAAAAGGACACACATCCTCGGAGCCAATAGCAGCAGCGCGGGTGTGGCAGGCTCCAGAATATCTATTCTCGAGTATCTACTTATTCACTGGACGTAAATGTGCATTATACATACATATATGCATAACATATCTTTCTGAAAAGATACAAAAGTATCTATCTCAATGTATACATAAATGTATACAAATAAACCATGATAAGAAAAATCTTGTAAAGAGTCTGGGTTGTAGCTCAGCTGCAAGGTGCCTGCCTGGCAAATACAAGGTCAGGAGTTCAATTCCCAGTACCAAAAGTAAGTAAATAAATAAATAAAAGTAAAAAAAAAAAGAAGAAAGAAAGAAAAACCTTGTAAAAAGACAAGCCTTCTAATAAAAGTGTGGAATATTTGAGCTGCTATTTCACAAAAGAAGAGATAGAAATGGCCAATAAACACGTGAGAGGTGCTCAACCGAAGTTCAGGCCCATTAGATTCAAAATAACCCCGAATTCTTCGAACATTTCAAAGGATAACAGTGTAAACTGTTGAAAGAAACAGAACCCCGGAGCTCTCCTGCCTTTGCCAGCCGAGTGTCAGACGGTAGAGCGAGGCAATCATGAAGTTAAACACCCCCGACTGTATAACCTATTCCTAAATATTTACCTTGGAGAAATGAAAGGCTATGCGCGTAAAGTGACTAGGAAGAACGTTCCACGCAGCTGCGCTTGCCCTGCAGCCCCCCACGCAGGCAGCCCGTTGCTCCTCTGCAGAAGGCTGTGAAGCCAGGTGCGGTCCGTGCGCGCAGCGGGCAGTACGTGGCCCAGAAAGCACGCGCGGCTCACTTGTCATCTCCAAAGAGCCTCACAGTTCCCCAGCTAGCCCGGTGGGAGCCCGCACACATCATGGTCCCTGCTGTGGAATCCCAGGGAGGCAGAGCAGCCTGCAGGGGCAGAAACCCATGCGGGCCGAGGAGGGGTCTTCCCGGGGGGCAGAGCCCCAAGTGGGGAAGCACATCCTTCGTGAGGACCGCAGTAGCGTTTCTATGCACGCATTCCTCAAACTCATCCTAGTGCACGGATAAAATGTGTGAGTCTTACTCATGTCAATTCCAACTCAATAAAGCTGATGAAAACTAACGAGGCCAAGTGAGGGCGCCCTCGGCCCCCCAGCTGTCTCTCCCAGTTCTGTGCCACCAGGCTTGGGTGGGGCAGAAGACAGACGCTGCAGACCCGGGAGGAGGCAGGAGGCAGGCCCCCCATCCCTGTGGTCCCGGTGACCCTCCTGTCTCAGGACCGGATCCCAGCAGCACCCAGCAGCCCTTCTGATGAGCTGCTGACTGCCCTGGGAACAAGCAGAGTGTTTGGGAATCTAATGAGTGAAACCCTTTCGTCCGATAGAGATTCACACCTGGTCGTGTTCCCCAGCCAAAATGTGGGGGCGACACAGCCCTTCATTCCGACCCTTCCGGACTTTCTGTGTTTGCAGCGTAAGCGCGGCTCTCCGGTGGTGATCGGAAACATTATCAATGTTATCTGAAATTTCACCCAATTATACTTTTGATTTACTACTCACAGCTCTCTGCTTTATGGATAATAAATTGTCAACTCCTTCATCATTTATATTGTCTGCCGTTAACCAGCTTCATAAGCTTGGAAATGTTTCTAATGTGGCTTCTTTATTTTCTTTCAAAGCCCATAGAGTCTAATGTCTTCTACTTTGCTTAGATTATTGTTTTGTCATTAAAATTTGTTTTGGCTTCTACCCAGCTCTCCCATCAGTATGTTATAATCTCACAATTAAAATGTCTAATTTATTTCCTCCTGTCCCTGATGTTGTTGGAATTGGCTAGCACTCTAGAAAGAATGCCAAAGCCGTAATAGGTACCAAGTAACAAAACATTTTGTCTCCCTTTATTTTTTTGCTGTCATTATACTAAGATAATAAACTATTTAACCTATAGACAGGTGGAAGTTAATTTGCACTTATTTATTGGAAAGAAAGAGAAATTACTTTGCCCTTTAAATAAAAGATGTTTTTATGATTTCCAATTAAGGAAAGAAATATAATTATAAAATGTAACTTTAGGATGTTAATTTTAATAAAACACCAATTTAAAAAAAGATATCTTCTAGCTATACAGAATGGTTTAAGGAAAAGAGGAGCGGTTTGTCCTTGGTGTCACGTTAGGCCTCCATGCCCATAAATTATCAGCTTGTAAGCAGAATGACTGTATTGAAATTTTAAAAATGGAGCCTGAAATTTAATTGCTTTCCCTTGTCACTCACTAAGACAGTTATTCAGTAAGTTTTCATAACTCCTAATATCAACTTTTAGAATCGATTGAAACATCATTGTGAGACATGCCCAGCAGTCCCTAAGCCTCATCTGTCTGGGGCGCCCGGGGCTGGGAGTCTGCCACCCAGGAAGCCCTGTGGACAGAGGCTCCATGGTCCCCGCTGACTGAGGTCAGGCTGCTGGCCCACACAGAGGCCCAGTAAGTGAGACCAGAGCCTGGCTTTCATCTACAGACTTCCTGCTTTTCCTTACCAGTGCCTGGGGGCGTCTCAGCACAGTGTGGGGTGACAATGATGAGGGAAGGTTGTGAGGTTCTGTGACCAGGTGACCTCATTCCCATGTCTGACAGGACCTTGAAGGTGGACTTATTCTTGTGGCTACCTGAGAGGACTCAGTGGCTTGGAACGGTGACCTGACTTTAGCTCTTGGGGTCTACAGGCCACAGAAGGCCAGTTGGCCACCAAGTCTCTCAGACTGAAATGCTCAGATGTGACTGAAACTTGACCTTCCTGGAGGTGGGACTGGACAGAGGTCCAAGATGGAGCACCTGTCCTGTACACAGCCCAGATAGCTGTCACCTAGTGCCTCAGAAGTCAAGCTGAGTCTGCCACCAGGCTGTCTGTAGTTGAGACCTCAAGGGGCATGGCAGGGTCCCTCAGGCTGAGCCAGATGGCCCAGTTAGACACTAAGCAGGGCCCAACATTGAACCGCACATCACTATGAGGACAGGCAAGGTCCCACAGTGGAAGAGCCCAAGGTGGGGAGGAAAAAGTGCAGTCCACTGTGAAGGCCTAGTGTGGGCCCAGATCTGGGGATATCCAGGATGAGGGCAAGTATTCTTACCCCAGCTATGGTAACATTTCTGGGCCCTAGAACCACACAGCAATCCTCTCAATCCCTCCTCAGGGGTCCCAAAGAAGGCTGGTTGCTCATACTCCAGAGGATGAAACTGAGGCAGGAGACCTCTGGTGACAGTTAAGGCCACTGGTCTGTGAGAAGCTTTCCACCTGGCTGCTGACAGGGACTGGTCCTGTCCCATCATCACCAGCCCAGCAGGGTCTCTGTACTTAGAATCCTAGACCCAGAGGACCTTTGTCCCTTTCTAAGGGGAGGGAGGGCTGAGCCTGGGCCCAGAACAGAGAAGGAAAGGCGTTGGTGGACTCGTAGTGGGTTTCTCTCTGCCTGGAGCCTGGGCTGGGCATTCTTGGGCAGAAGGGAAGGCAGCGCAGTGCCCTTTGTGCTCTGGCCTGGATTACGGGGTCTCCCCAGGCCCAAAGTCCTGGCATGGACAACCTGATGAGACTCAGTCACCTTTGGCTGCGGCAGATCCGTGGGGGCGAATGGCTGCTATCCTCCTATGTTCAAGACACCAGCCAGGCTGAGGGACCTCTTTCGCGAGGGAGGACCTGACTGAAGAGCTGGCTCGCAGAAGAGATGGTCAGAAAGAGAGAAAATGGAAGGAAATAACTGTGGCCTGGAGAGGGTGGGGCTGGAGCTAGGAGAGTTGCACCTGCGCAGTCCACCTGTGGTGGCCAGGTGACGCTTGTTCCTGTGGCACTGGGGAACCCCACCCAGGGCCTCTGCATGCGGCTGTATCCATAGCACTGCTCCCAGCTTTTAGATTTTGAGACAAGCTCTCACTAGATCACTAAGGTACCCAGGCTGAGCTTGAAATGGTGGATCCTCCTGCCTCAGCCTCTCAAGGTGCTGTGGTCGCAGGCCTGTACCACCAAACTTGACCCAAGTGAGACCTTTTAGACACAGTGCTTTGTGGCCACCATCCCAAAACACTGTGCATTTGGTTCATTTTTAGCAGCCCAGAGAGAAAGAGGACCTCAGGAACCCGGGCCCAGGAGGTCGAGATCCCAAGCCCAGCCCCATGGCCACAGCTGTGCCTCAGAGATCCCAGGAAGATATCCAGTAGCAACCACTGAGTGACCCTCTTCTTTTCCTTTCCAAGCCAACAGAGCTGGCAAGGAGCACCTTCTGGGAAACAAGCTTGGCCTCACCATTATACCCACTTCCGCACTCACCTGACCCTCCTAGAACTGCTTCTTAGGGGTACTCGCTCTGCTCTAAATTAGCTGTTTGCTCATTGACCCAAAATAGTTATCATCTCAGCTGGAAATATATTGGAACTCTGGTTGCCAAACAAATATTCAGCAAAAGACGAATCAAAGCATATGGGGAGGAAAACCCCACCATGCCTGGCCCGCCTGCGCTCGGAAGGTGCCCTGGCCCACGGCCACCCTCCCGCCGCAGTGCCATCGGGGCTGACAGTGATCGATTCCGCAGAGGGAAGGCATTAATGACGCTGGCGCTGACGGCTGGGCTCTTCGCTGTCATTTGCATTTCCATTCTTCATCTTGCTCATCACCAGGAAGGGGACGCCAGAGCTAATTAAAGTCCGGGCAAACAGGGTGGCCAGGGGCCTGGTGACTGGGAAGGTGGTGGCAAACCTGGGAGGGCGTCCAGCAGGAAGGACAACAACCTCACAGCAAGCCCAATTAACTTGGTTCCTAGCAGAACCGTGTGTGGCTCTGGCCATCAGGGACGGGGATGCAGGCCCTTCTCAGACTTGATGCTTAAGTTTGGGCCCCGAGTGTGGCTTCCGGTCCCATCTGCCAGCCACTTTGGACTCAGCCTCTGAAAACCCCTGCATTTCAGACCATCTTTAAACACAGAAGCCTTTGGGTTTCCTCCACATGGCATCGCGTGCTTCCGTATCACTGCTCCTGGATGTTTAGATTTTCTACAAATTTAACTCACAAGATCAATCTATCGTTACACAAATTGTGGACGCAGCTCTGCAGAACAAACGCAGCGCTCGCTGCAGGCTCTCAGCGCGAGGCTCCCAGAGCTGCTTTCCCTCATGTGCAGAACTTGCTGCTTGAGTTTCTCTCTGCATGCCCCCCCATCGTATCCATGACAATAAATGGCGCCATTAAAGGTTGGGATTTAATTTTTCTTTTATGAGTTTTAATTAGTGTGTGCAGTCTTGCCCTCTTCTGTGCTGAGTGGCTCACCCACAAAGGAGGTTGAAGCCCAAGTGGCACTGCAAGGTGCCCAACCCTGAGTTTCACCCCCGGAAACCGAAGGTGTTTGTGGACAGCCTTATCCTGGGCTGCGGGAACCCACTTTGCCCATCTGAGTGGAAGAGGGTAGCCCCAGGAAGCTTGCAGTACCAGACAAGGGAAGGGGGTGATGGACCAGTTAGCAGCATCTGCCCAGTGGAAGGCTCCCTCGCTTGTTTTTCTTTTTTCTTTTCTTTTCTTTCTTTCTTTTTTCTTTTTTTTTTTTGGGGTGGGGGGATACAGGGTCTCAATATGCAGTTCAGACTCATAATGATCTTCTTGTCTCAGCCTCTCTAGTGCTGGAACTGCAAGCATGTGCCATCATGCCCAGTTCCAGGACCTGCACGGCACGTTGTACCAGGAATGGGACTTGGTACCTTGAACTTGCTGGGCAAGTGCTTATGCCGCCGAGCTAGCTCCCCAAGCCTCCACGTAGATTTAAGCAGAAACTTAAAACGGCTCCTTCCTACCCAGTGGGCGTGCATCTGGGAGGATAATGGGAAGTTAGTTACCATCTGAGCCCCTCTGTGCCTTGGACTGGACTGAGGGAGTATCACCAGTGTGTCAGACCGAGGAAGGGGCACTGTGCCACAGCTCCTCCTGCAGGTAGCTTTCAGCGCCACCACCCTTCCTGTCATTCATGCATGCCAGAGCTGCCTCCTGACCTCCCACAGGGTGGGTGTGGGGACCACAGGCACCTCCTCCAGGGCTACGCTGCAGCTCCAGGCTGCAGGTCCAGGTAGGCACAAAGGACATGGGAAGAAGTCTTCACTCTGCTTGGGTGGGCAGTGGACCGACAGGGCCCCCGACCCCAGCCCCTGGCTGCTTACTGTGCCAGCTGCTCCTCCTCACCCCGGCCTTGCTCACAGCCTGACACACTGGGTCCTGTGAAAGGGTGAGCCCTGAGGCCCAGGCCATCCGTGCATGGCCCAGCACTGTCCCCAGTCAGCAGTCCCTGGCTCCAGCAGGAGCCCAAATGGGCCTGGCTAGGTTCTGTTCACTGAGACCACTTGGCCCACAACACCCCAGGGAGTCATCCTTCTTCCACACAGATAAAATATCACTTCATGGTCATACACAGAGGCTGAATGCCACAAAAACTAGGACAATGTGTTCCAGAAAGGGTGACAACATGTGACATTGGGGAAGGTGGCTTTGTTTCCAGCTGTGCATTAAACTCAAGCACTAGTCTGCCATCGTGGACACAGCCTTTCAATCCTAATTTATCTCCCACATAATGAAATTATTCCAAACACATAACTGAGAGTCTGTAGAATCAGAGTGGCTGAGCAGGACAGAGTGCTCCTGAGCCGGAGGTGGGCCTGGGCAGGAGGGACGTGGAGCCCACACAGGGGCCATCAATTACCCTACCCTTCATTAAGCCGCCAGCCTCGTGGCTCAGCAGAGATATAAAGAAACTGATTTCCCATCATAATTTAATTCCAGAAGCCCAGTTCTCAAAGTATATAAACTTTCCCAGGAGGAAGTTAAGCACCGTTATCACCCACATGGTCATTACTCTCATCAAAGGACATTTATTAAGCACTTAATTGTGCATAGCCCAGAGTTGGATCTGAGGGGAGAAATGGAACATCTTGCCTTCTGTGAACTCCCAGGGCACTTGAGAGAGTGAGCACAAGACAGGCCGAGACAAGCACCAGAGAATTCAACAAGCCTGCTCGTCGATTGGTGTGGACAGGGGGTGGGGGAGAAGGAGCTGAAGCGCATGCAGCAGGGGCGGTACTGGTCAGAGCTCACTCACGGGAACAGGGCCACTGAGGCTCACGGCTTTTGAGGTCCAGTCCATGGTTTGTTGGTCCTGTTGCCTTTAGACTCATGGTGACACAGGGCATATGGCAGCCAGGAAAGAAAGAGAAAGGAGGGGGTGAGGGCTGGGGCCTCACTGTCCCCTTCCAGGGTGTGCCTCAGTGGACTTCCTCCCATGAGGCCACCTCTCTGACGCCCTTCCTTTCCCACAGTGCCACACAATGAGGACCACAGAGCCTGGGGTACCTGTAGATACAAACTCCAGCAGCCAGGCAGGAGGCTCCACTCCCAGAAGCCTCTGGGCTGTGGTGACACTGTGAGGTCTCAGCACCCCAGGGATTCATGTGTGGTTGGCTTGCTGATGAATGACGGGACTGGCTTTGGACAACAGCGAGTTAGGGGAGAAGACTGAGAAATGTGAGGGATACTGACTGATCAGAAAGGGCCCTGTGGGTCACTCAGCACAGCGTGTATCACTTCCTTGCTTCCGCTGTCTCCTGGGCCAGCAGCGAAGCCAACGTGAGCAGCAGGGAGCTCGGGGACCCAGGGCATCCTGGGACCAGCCTGGCTGTACCTCTTCAGTTGCCATGACACTGTAGTGGCGAGCACTTATGTCACATGCCTGGATCAGGAGTCAGCAGGTGAGGGCTCAGCCTCCTGCCATGGCTGGGAGCGGCAGAGGCATGCAGGGCCTGACTTTCTATGTGGGCACCGCCTGCCCCACTCTCAGGCACTGCCTCTGGGTCCTGCCTCCGCTGTGAACACTGAGGAGAAGGCCGAGCTGGCATCTAGATCATCCACTGTCCAACTGCCAAGACCTTGTGATCAGGGCAGGGACGCAGGGTCTGCTCCTGACCTGGGCGCCTGTGGCCATCTGAGGGACACAGCCGTAGAAGCAGCGGCATGCCAGGTGAAATGGTGTGGGCTTCCTCTGAGCCATCCTTTCAGCTCAGCTCAGCCTCATTTTCTTTGCTCAGTGGTGCTAAATTACTCTGTGCACTCTTTGCGGGGTTAACTGGCACGCGGTGAGTCGTGAGAAGCGGAGTCACTACACACAGGCTTAGGTTGGTTCCTGGCTGCCTCTTGTGGCCCCAGTCCCGGAGCCCAGGTCCAGCCCCTACGGCCTTGCCTGCTTCCCTGATGGCTTTGCCCTCTCTGCATCTGTACAGAGTCGTCCTCCTGCCTGGGCTTGTCCTCTTGGCACACATGGACCATGGCATGGGTCTCCGGGTTCCCTCCACGGGCTCCTGAGAAGAGCACAGAGTGTAGGCTTCCAATCCGCTCACCTGCAGGGTCTCTGCGCCTGGGACTCTCGAGGTGGTGCCACCATGGGCTTCGTGCTGCGCGTGCCCCTGCTATCCTCCCCGGGTAGACCCTGGGCGTCCATGCTGTGTGCTCACATCGCAGTTATCAATCTAATTTCTGCACAGCTGGGTTTCCATTGTTGCCTCCTCCTGCTCCACAAGGCATGCTCAGTTGTCCCCCCACCATCCTGTCCAGGGTTCAGGATATCCAGAGCCCTTTTGTGTCTGGGTAGCACGCCGCAGTTTCCACGGTGCTGTGTGTGCAGCTTTATGTCAGCACCCTTTGTTGGGATGGACGCCATCACATGGTCACCAGGAGCCAGCGAGCCGTCCTCTGACAGCCCTGTCTCTGTCTCTGTGCAGGCTGGGCAGC
>NW_004524584.1:19460348-19470081 GCF_000260255.1 Octodon degus | reverse complement strand
GAAATCTGTTCCTGGAGGATTATCCAGGCAGGTTAATCCATCAGCCCAACTCAGCTGCCTCTGGAAAATCCAGGAAGCCCCAGTTGACCTTCAGGTCCTCAGCTCAGGGCTCACTACGGAGCTACTGTCTTCTGCCTCCTTGACCTGAAAAGCCCCTGCGCCACATCACCCTGGCTGGAGCCAGCTGATTAGGGACTGAAACCTCCACAAACTGTGAGCTAAATAATCCTTTCCTTCCTTAATTTGGGGCATTGGTATTTCATCTCAGCAATGAGAGAAAAGTAACCAAGACAGTGCTGTGTACCCACCCGAGCCCTAGATTCCACCGTGTGGCCCTGACATCCAGTAGAAATGGATGGTTATCGCAGGCATGACTCAGAGCAGTGCAGGAGCTAGTTTTAAGTGCAAAAACACCAATGAATCATCT
Source organism: Octodon degus (assembly GCF_000260255.1). Taxonomy (NCBI): domain Eukaryota; kingdom Metazoa; phylum Chordata; class Mammalia; order Rodentia; family Octodontidae; genus Octodon; species Octodon degus. The sequence continues at coordinate 19,469,654 of NW_004524584.1, read as the reverse complement.
TTAAAGTTTAGTATCTCTTTGGCATAAAGTTAGCATATACAACTTGCAATATTTGCCCTTCTTTTTTATGGGAGCTTCACACTCTGCGCCTCAAATTAGATGCCGAGTTTCCAACAGTTAGCACAGAAAGCTGTATTTCACAGGAAAACACTTCCCGCTGCTTCAACCTTAAAATGCAAACCTGGCTTCACACAGATGAGGATTCCAAACAATTTGTCCGTCGCACAGCCATGGAGCAGAGTTCTGTGCAGCAGCAGGAGTCTGGGCCTCAGCACCCAGAGCTGGGACGGTCACCTGAGCCCAGCGTGCCACACCCTTCCTGGGGCCTGCAGGGCGAGAGCCTGCTTGTGGATGATCCCCTTGATGTAAAGAGTGGGTCAGTGGAGACAGGACCTGGGTCTGACCAGGACTCGAACTTGACGTGTTTCTGTGCAGGCTCTGCAGACACTCAAGAGCACACAGTACATCCGGGAGACTGCTTTCTGTATAGACTCCACGTCCTCCTGTAGGGTGACCTGGGACCTTGCACGGGCCCTCTGCACCCTGCCCTCTCTCTGCACCCTTCACAGTTCCTGCCCCACTCCATCCAAAGCCCTGGTGAGGCTGCTGTGCCTCCTTCTTGGGCCAGGCTGCAGGATCCTCACCACAGGCCCTTGTCCCTGATGACTCTATCCACACAGCAGCCAGCCCCGAGCCCAGGGAGCCCCTAGCCCCAGCCTCCCTCAAGCCAGCAGAGGGGACACAGCAGATGTGACCCACACACAGGCTTTCCAGAGCCAGGCTGACTGGGAGCCCCAGGTGAGCCCTGTTCCTCTCTCAATGCTCCTTGTGTCACAGAGGCCTAGAAGTTGTAAGTTGCCCTTTCTTCTCCAAGCCAGCTTGTGCCGGGCTGGTCAGAAGGGGCCGTGGCTGTTGTTTTGTGGTTTTGAAGTCAGTAGTGGCGTGGAGATGACTGGTCCAGGGTAAGCCAAATGCAGCATCAGCTCGTGCTGCTCCATGAGGTCCCACCCACCTGAGCTCACACCTGACTTCAGCCCACCTCCCAGAGCCACGGAGCCCTGCTGCTTTGGAGCCTGTCCTCCCTCCCAAGGCCCAGCAGTCCACAGGGGCATCTTATCATACACTGAGGCTGGGGAGATAGCTAAGCGCCTGCCTGGCAATCACAAGGACCTGGGTTTGATCCCCAGTACTGAATGCCCTCCTAGAACCCCGGGCATGCTGAGTGGGCCACTGAAACCGGGCGTGGTGGCACATGCCTATAATCCCAGTGTTGGGAAGGCTGAGACAGGAGGATCCCTATGAGCTTGAGCTGCATAGTGAGACTCTTACCAAAATAAATAAATAAATAAATAAATAAATAAATAAATAACGTATGCTGGACACAGGGAGGGAAATAGGTCTTGAAACACTCAGAATAGGCACACACTTGTGTGCATGTGTCTTTCTGCCTGCTTGGGACAGGCTGCATAGACACTCATGTGTGTACGCACACACACATGCATACAAACAAGGACACACATGCAGTGATACAGCGTACACACGTGCATATACACAGTGATATAGTGTACACTCGTGAACACACATGATGATACAGCATACACACATGCACACACAGTGATATAGTGTATGCTTGTGCAATACCCAGTGATGCAGCATACACATGTGCGCGCACACACACACACAGTGATATGGCACACACATGCACACACACGGTGATATAGCACATACACGTGCGCACACCTGGCGATACAGCATAAATACGTGCATGCACAGTGACACAGCACACACACAGTGACAGCATACACATGTGCACACCCAACACACACAGAAGTGACTAAGGGAAGGCTGCAAGACTTTAACAAGTCAAGAGAAAGCTCCCCAAATCCCAAGGCAAGACACACCCACTGCTGTCAGAGGCAGCCTGAGCCCGCCCAGGACACAAAACCAGAACTGGGTGGGATCCCTGTCAGCCCAGGGTCCTCCGTGTTACTCCTGAAGCCAGGTGATCCAGGGCACATGCGGTGGCTGCCATTCGGGGACAGTGTGTCCCTACTGAAGAGTCTGTCTCCACCAGAGACCTGGGGCAGCAGCAAGTGGAGCAGGACAGGAAGATGGGGATCGGGGGCAGCAGGAGGAGGCCAGGCCTCAGAAGGCCTCAGAGGGATGGCCTGGGCCTGCCACTAGAAGGATGGGAAAGGAGCAGCAGCTCCAGGTGGGTGGAGGTCAGGGCGTGACTGGGAGTGCTTTAGGACAGCAGCACGGATGTGGCCTGGTGATCGCCTGGCCTCTGAGCTGTACGGCAGAAAGGAAAGGCCTCCTCTCACAGGGGATGGAAGGAAGCTCTCCTCATCCCAACGCTCTCCCAAGGGGGCTGGAGAGCCCTGCACCAGCAGAGTGGGGGTCCCGGCTGAAAGAGATCCCACCTCATCCTTCTTGGGTCCCAGCAGATCTTTTCCCTTCTGCCAAGAAAGGAGGACAGCAGGCTGGGGCCAATCAGGTCATCCATGAGCAGGAAGTGGCAGTGAGGGGACAGGTAGGAGTGGTGTCCCCATCCTCAGTTCATTGGGAAACCATGGGTCATCGACCTCTTAAAAGAAAAGTGGGGGCTGGTGAGATGGCTCAGTGGTCTAAAGCACCTACTTAGAACAAGCTTAGCAAAGCACAGGGACCGCGGTTCAATCCCCCAGCACCACATGCCAGCCAGCCCCGCCCCCTGGTGGGCTGAGCTGGCCACACACACAAATAAATAAATAAAATTAAAAAAACAAAACAATTTAAAAAAAAATAAATAAAAGAAAAGTGGTATTTTCCAAAAGGAAAGATCATGGTGGAAAACAGCTAAGTGGATGGGCAATGCCTAGATCATGGTTAATAACATACCTGAGTGAATAAATAGGTGACAGATGCATGGACAGGTGTATGAGAGACAGATGGATAGACAGGCAGATAGATGACGACAAAGTGTCACTGTTAAGCGTGACTTCAATGCCCTATTACAAGTCTTCCTTCCAGAAGGGCTGGCCTGGTTCATGTTGGCATGATGGCATGGAGCCTGCTGTAGGGCTGACTCTTGCTCAGTGCAACATTGCTTGGGCCCAAGGTCAGAACGGATGCCCTGTGGCCCGAGGAGGCCCTGATCCAGCACAGGGCTGGGGGGCTCCAGGCTGGCATCAGGGATCAGCCAGCAGGTGAGAGCAGGCCCCCACATGGGGATGACACCGTGTGGGCTCTGGGGCCAGTGTCCAGTGCCCTGTGCACGGAGGTCGCCTGGGGGTCTTAGACCCCAGCTCTGGGTCTAGGCCGCAGCCCTCAACCTGCTCTCCTGGCCAGTGTTCTGTGCCTTGCAGCCTTTAGGACAGGTCTGGAGTGATTACTCAGCTTTCTTCCCAGCAACGACAGTGCTGTGCGTCATGGAGAGCCAGCCTGAGTGTCTGAGAGTGGCATTTGCACCTCAGGAATTACAGGGGGAAGGGGAAGGTGGAGAGAGCTCCTGTGGTGACCAGCTGGCCAGGGTGTGCGCGGCCACAGAGCTTCTGCAGCGACTGCCGCATGCATTACCTCTCTGGGGTGGGCAGGCCCAGGGGTCCACGCTGGCCAGAGTGGAGCCTGCGTGGCGGAGGTGCAGAGGTCACCAGCTCGGGTCGCAGCCCCTGTGCCCCTGTGGTAGTCTGTAGCACTGGCCCGAGGTGGCCTCCCTAGCTGGCCTCTAGGGTGGTATTTCCCTTTGCTGAACCCTTTCTGTGTTCCGATCTCGTCCCTGCCGTCCTCTCTCTCGCTAACATTTTCAAAGCCGGTTCCCTCCCTCCCCCTTCTCTCTCCCTTGAAAGGCGAGTTTTGTTTCCTGCTCCATCAGCGACTCCTGCTGCCCTGTCTGCTCCTTCCCCTCCCCTACTCTCTGGCCCTTCCTGCTGTTTCTTTTCTTACAAATTTTGAAAGTTATTGAGAGCCTAGCTGCCCGGCTGCCCTCCCGCAGGGCTGGCGACAATGGGCAAGGCTGCCCTTTAGAGCCTGCTGCTGCAGCAGCGCCTACTCTCTCTCTCCTCCACTGTCTTGGCTGGGTGGGGGCAGTGGTGGCGGGGACCACGCGACCCCCCTGCACTTTAGCTCCTTCTAAGGGGGTGAGAGGCTGTGCCCAGGGCCCACATCCCTCTCAGGCAGCTGTTTGTGGGAAAGGTTTCCTCAGGGCCAGAAGGGTGCTGGACTGGAGGGTTGGGCCCTGCCCTCACCTGGCTCTGCTGGGGTTCCTCTCCCCCCTGCCATCCTCTCTGTGCAGAAGGAGGCCCAGAACTGCCAAGCTGATGGGGGGGCTTCCTTCTCAGCAGCCTTCGATGACTCCTGACAGTGCTGCTAGCTTCAATTTTGCAGCTTCACGGGGCCTATGGAGGAGGGAGGAAAAGGCTGAAGCTGCGTGGAGGGGACCAGGGCAAACTCAGCTGCTCTCGGCCCGTAGGTCAGTGCAGGGCAACATATGCATGTGCGCTCATCTGTGTGAGAGGGGACTGCTTTGTGTCTCCCTGCACACACAGGCCTGGGACCCCAGCCTAAATAGAGCAGGGCAGGTCTGCACCCCAAGAGGCCAGTCCAAAGACAGACCCAAAGCTGGATTCGGCCTGAAGCACATGCTAAGTGAGAGGCAAAGAAGTTTATCAGGCTAAATAAAGAATGCTGCCTGAACATTGTAATAACCAAAGGGACACAAGGTGGAAGATCACCGCAGGCACTCGCAGCGGTGTGTGCCCTGGGCTTCCACTCAGATCCCGCACACAGGGAAGGCTAGGGCAGTGACAGCGAGACTGAGGGGTGGGCAGAAAGTGCCAAGCAGAAGCAGAGTCACCCTCCTGGCAGACAGGAGGGGAGAGCGGAAGTGACTGCGCAGGCTGTCTTTGCACTGCTCCTGGGCCAGGGCTCCTCCACTCGCCAGCCTGGTGCCATATGCTGCAGAAAGCCAGGGGCCCTTGAAGGAGAGCGGCTCCTGAATTATTGATCAATGATTAGCAAATGCAATCGAAATTGTAGACTTGATGTTGTGCAGGGATCCATAATTTATGAGTGGACAAAATAGGAGGTAGCGGAGGTAGCAGTAGGTGATTCCAGCCCCCGTATTGATTACTTAAAACCACAGGAGGTAAGTGTGCTGTGACAGATGGGACAAGAGCTGACAGCTCCTGGGCTGTCCGTCAGCACAGCCCAGCAGCGGAGAGGATGGCCGCCACAGAAGCAAATGCATTCCATTGTGTCTCTTTGATCACTGTGCTGTTGGACGAGACCAAAGGACATATTTGTTTATAATTTATGTATTCTCTTACCATGAAAGATTGATGGTGCCCTATTAGATGCTCCGGTGTCTAAATACCCAAGTAGTTTGTACCTGCAACAGCCGGAGGAGCGGCCTTACGAAAGTGGCCTCGGTCCACCGCAGAGGGCACCATGCCCTGCACGCGGTCCAGCACCCCAGGGAAAGGTGCAGCGGAAACTCGGCGGGGACCGGGCGGAGGTGACCTGATTTTTAACCCAGCAGACAGGCCACCGGGGGTGGGGAGGATCAGGTGTAGGCCAAGTGCTGTGTTCTGGAGAACTGGAGAAGGGGGCAGTTTAAAGGACGGTGTCCGTTTGATTTCCCACGTTGGCCAAAGGTGCAGGTTAAAGTGTGTTGTGTTAATTATGAGTACAAAAGCAAGCAGTTTGGTAATCAGCCATGAGACATGAAGCAGTGTCGGGGGCCACTGGGTGGTCACACCAGGTGGGGATTTGAGACCAGGGATGCTACTGACCAGCTGCAGCTGGGGACACAGGCCCCGCAACCCGGAGTCAGTGGCCCCAGCACCAGCTGTGCCAAGAACTCAAAGAAGAGAGAGGGAGAGTGGCAGGGGACGAGTGGAGCAACCTGCCCGGCCGCTGAGAAGCTGTGTCCCCTGCACAGAAGGCCTGGCCTCCCCTGCCCGCCACCCGAGAGCTCCAGGGGAAGCACCAGGTTCTGCGTCACAGCCTCCTGACCTGGGAGAGAAGCAGTGCCCACTGTGTGGTGTGCAGAGTGCAGAGCCCGGCAGCAGGGGGCACAGACCACGCAGCCAGGGTACTTATGGCTGCCGCCACGTGCACAGCTAGCCTTCGCAGTGAGCATCCTGCCTAGAACCTTTGCTCTGCCCAGTTTGTTTGAGATTTATCCATCTGTCTGTCCATCCATCCATCCACCCATCCATCCTCCATCCCTCATTCATCATCTCCTATCTATTACCTATCATCCTACCTACCTACCATCCATCCATCCATCCATCCATCCATCCATCCATCCATCCATCATCTATCTATCAATTATCTCCAGCTCCATAAATTAGATAAATGGGTTAAAACAGTTCAGACAACTTTTCTAATTCTGACCAAAGCACAAATGCGGTGCGGATGTTTTTAAATAAGTCTATGGCGAAGACCTATAAAGCCTACAAAACTTGGAGAATTAGTGCTATAAATGGCATTTGGAATGCTGCTCCCAAAGTACTTTTGAAAGTCATTGCGAAATAGGCGATCAATAGGAAAGCCTTCTTAGGTTAAGGGAAAAATACTCAAGTAGTCTTTTGAAATCAGCTTGAAACTCCTGCCCTCTATTGTTTTAAAAATGTAAAACAAACACCCTGGGATTCATCCACAGGTGCCTTTAACCATCTGTTTAGAGAAGCAGCTGCTCTGAAGGGCATTTGCAAGCACACACAAGACACACTGGCCCCAGCTCTCCCAATCCCTGTAAGGTTAAGCTCCAGGGGTCCAACAGGTGCACAGTTCCCCCAGATCCTCTCAGGACTTCTCAGTGCTTCGAAGAACAGAGCAAGCTATGCAGGAGGGCCCACAGTACCCTGCACGGAGGCCCTGGTTGGTCATCCCTAGCTTGCGAAACCCGGGTCACTGCCTTGGAAGGACCACACACACAGGAGCAGAGATTGAGTCCTGGGGAGAAGAGAAGCCTTTTCTAGTCCCTAGAACTCTATGTCCATGTGCTCAGAATTTGGAATTCCTAGGTGCTTACTGCCACCCACTGAGTCTGGCCTGATTGGTGATAGCTGTGCTGGCAATGTGGTCATCTAGAAGTCCTGCAAATGCTGGCCAGGTGTGACCACAATGTCCTTTCCCCACTCCTTAGAAAATCAATGGTGCACGGGTGCACATCCCACCCTCACTCTGGGCGGGCTTTGCCTGGGGGGTGGAAGGGATGCTGTGCCGCTTCTGAGGGTGAGTCAGCAAACTCACCTATGCAGGTTCTACTCTAGGAGCTCTACATCAGAACCCAGCCTCCCTGGGCCACCTACCTGATGCTCCCATAGAGGTGGCCAGGGGAAGCCAGGCACTAGAGTGACCACACCATGAGCTCTTGTCTCCAGCTGGACCGCTGAGTGGCCACTGTCCGTGCCACAGTGCTACAGCAGACAGGGAGCCACCAGCTCAGCTCTGCACATCCCTGCATGTGCTGCCAACCAGGAAACAGTGGCCATTTGGAGCCACTGAGCTGGGGCAGCTTGTCACATGCTGTGGACATCTACTCTAGGTTACAGTGGAAGACTTTGTGGCCCCAAAGTGAGAATCAGACTCACTTTATTTTATTTATTTATTTACTTATTTATATTTTAGGAAAGGGTCTACAGGGTATACAGGGTCTCACCACTAGATTGGACTCATAGTGATCTACCTGTTTACAGCCTCCCAAGAGCTGGGATTACAGGCACACGCCACCACGCCCAGTCTCAATTGCCATCTCAGCCCGCCCCAGGGGCAGGGCTGGCACGGCAGGCCCAGGGATAAAACCCCTGGTCCCTGAAACTACTCACAGATACTTTAATCCACTGAGCTATTTGGCCGGCCCTCAGACTCACTTTAAAGGTGGTGATTTGGAGGCTTTCAAATTCTAGATATCAGACACAGATAGAAGCTGCATGCGTGTGCACACACACACACACACACACACACACACAACATATATGGTACCACACAGTGGTGCCCCACCATGCCCCCTGCGGAACACCGGATATTTTTAGACTGGGTTTTGTTTCAGTATTGAAATGCAGGCAGGACCTGCCACACTGCTGTTCCTGTGCTGGGACCCACCATTGCTTGAGCAGCAGAGCCCAGCTTGGTTTCCATCGCAGGACTATAACTATTGTCTGCTTTATCGCTTGGTTGGAAACCAATGACTGTACCTCTCTCACATACTTTCTAACAAGTTTTTTATTTTATTTTATCTATGTGTCTATGTATGTATCCTCCATCTATCTATCAATTTTTGTGACATTGGGGATTGAACCCTGGGTCTTTGTACTGAGCTATATCTTCAGCCCACTTAATTTTTATTTTGAGACAAGGTCTCCCTTGTCTAGTAGTTCCCTGAGATGGGCTGTGACTTGTGATCCTCCTGCCTCAGCCTCCCATAGTACAGGGATGACAGGTGGGGCTTAATTTATTTTATTTTATTTTATACTTAGAGAAAAAATTTATTTCAAGAATTCCAAGTTGATGAATTATGAAGTCTTCCATTGACCGTGGGCGCCAAGCCCTAGTTAGGGTCCACTGGGCATGCATATTTTTTCCCATAATTTTATTCACAAATAAATAGCAATGAGACAATTTCAAATCAAATTGGTAGGACAGTTTCAATAACTAACACACTGCATACATTCTTCCTAGTGGTTAATTGCTGTACAAGATGAGGACTTGATATCCTATTTACAAACACCATTAGAACAAATCCCTCTATTCATTAAGAGAATGCAACTATATATCCATCCTAACCACTTTGAATACACAGATACAAAATGGACATTCGTCTGTATCCCCTTTTTTGTTTAGTTCCATCATTTGAATATTATAGGTGTGTTAACTCAGAAAAATATTCTAAAAAAGCCCAGTAGTCCATAATAGTATTGGGTCTTCCATTTGAATGGCAATGTCAGAAATTGTTTGTTTTTTTTTTGTTTTTAACATACCATACGTTTTATTGTGCTGCTATAAACAGTTTGCATGAGCTTTTGTATTCTCATTTTTAGGGGAATATACCCAAGATGAAAATTGCCAAGCCACATGGCAACCCCAGGACAAGCCTCTCAAGGAAATGCCAGGCTACTTCCAAGCAGATGTACTGCTTTTTCTTCCCCCATAATTTTATTGAGATACAAATAGCAATGAGACAGTTTTAAACCAAATTCAAATTGGTAGGACAGTTTCAATAATTAACACATTGCATACTCTCTTCCTAGTGGTTAATTGCTGTACAAGATGCGGACATGATATCCTATTTACAAACACCATTAGAACAAATCCCTCTAT
>NW_004524584.1:19392262-19459994 GCF_000260255.1 Octodon degus | reverse complement strand
ATATTTATTGGTATCTAAATACTATAGATGTTTGAATTCAGCTAAACAATCCTGAGGGTACCTGACTGACCTTATCAGATACAAAAGTTACACTTCTAGTTATATAGGTCTTGCTTCATCTTGGTCTTAACCATCCAGCAGAAAAGTATAAAAATGAAGTATATAAAGTAAAGTCATATTAATATGATGAGCTGTAAAAGGCTCAAGTCAATAACTTCTGAGGCTAGCCCACTAATATTATAGACTGCTAGACAGTGTTAGATTGTTTAGCTGAATTCAAACACCTTAGTATTTAGATGCCAATAGAATATCTACCTCTGACAGGACTAAACAAAAGGGGATACAAAGGAAAGATCATTTTGTGTATATATATATATATACTTAATTATTTTACATGCAGCCTTTCTTCTGGAAGCGTTAGAAGCTGCGTGAAGGTTCTGTTAGGATTGGGCCCTCCTGGGCTTTCTGGGCCTCATGTAGGCTCAGCCCTTATCCAGCACAGCATGTATGGCTTGCTGTCCACCCGGCCAGGGCTTTCCACATGTGCCTCTCACTGACTCCGTGTTTCCCCTTGACAGAAAAAGTGATTCTGCTCTATGGGGGAATTCAGTCACGCCCAGTGGCTCCTGGCCACCTGGGTCTCTCCTGAGAGGACAACCTGTCCACACATAAGGGCAGAGGGCTCCTGGTAGCTGGCAGGTTCCCCATGCTGGTTCTGGGCCACAGCCCTGGCTTGGGACCCGCACCCCCATCCTGCCGCCTGCCACACGAGCTCCCACAGATGGGTGCCAGGCAGCCCCTGCAGACGGCACATGTCCCTGTGAGGGCCTTGCTGCTGGCCAGGTGTCCCCGGAGCCCCCGAGGGTCTCCAGGAAGGGGCTTGGCCTTTCTTAATCCTGCCCAGGCAGACCCAGGTTTCCTCCACTGGGGTGGATTTTTCTGGCGGCATGAACACATCTTCTCCAGAAAATGGCCCCGAGCCGCTCCAGTCCCGCTCCTTCCCAGCAAAGCTACATCCAGGCCTGTGCTCCAACCAGCTCCAGAGATGCGCAACTCCCACCTGCAAGGCCTCAGCTCTCAAGTTTTTCCAACTTTTGCAGCCAAACTGAACCAAACCAAACCGAACCAAGAGAAAGTGGAGGGGGCGCGCTCCACAGCCCCACTACACAAACACCTGCCTTTAGAGACCCAGCTCATGTCTTTGTCACCTTTGCATTCAGGTGCATGTGTGTGTGTGTGTGTGTGTGTGTGTGTGTGTGTGTGTGTGTGTGAACTCCTATGCATGTGTGCAAGTGTGTTTTGGGCCTGAGGGATCAGGATGAAAGAAGGACAGAAGCCAAGCAGAAAAGGCCACTCTGCATCACAGCTAAACAGGCTCCTGGAATGCAGCAGCCCTCATTCTCAGAGGGTGCGGGTGGGACAGAGAGCCAGACCAAGGTGACAGTAAAGGGCTGCACTGCAGCAGCAGGGTGCAAGGATGGTGTGGACAGCTGTGGAGGCTTCGGCAGGTCCCTCTCTGCACAAGGTGCCTGGGACAGCTGGCACGACACCAGTTCCCACCCACCCTGACAGAAGTGTATGCCTTTAGTATGCATGTTCCAGCTCCCCTGGCTGGGACAGGGCCAGTGCCACCTACCTGATGGGCCCACTCCTCTGGGAAGGCATACTTGACCCCAGCAGGAATCGTGCCCTGTCCACTCTGTCTGTTCCGAGAGGCACCACTGCTTTCTGGGCGGCCTGTGTCACCCATCATGTCCTGAGATGTGTGCTATAATGTGCCACAAACCCTGACTCAGTGGTTGCTGGTCATAAACCCCAGGCTCAGGGGCCAGTGGGGCTCTGGGTACGATCTCCTCCGCCTCCAGCACACAGCCCAGTATCCCCTGTGTGTCTGCTGGAAGAGAAGCATGAGGCCTGTGCTCTTGCCTCTGCCTGCTCCCTGCTCCTGACCTTAGCCACTGGCATGTACTGCTAAGAGGCTGGGCACAGAGATCTGCACTTGAGATCATGGGGCAGCATGTCCTGGAAGCCAATGGGCTTCCCTGCAGCCAGCCACCCATTTGTTTTCATACATCATGAAACAAAATGAGGATGATTTTTAGCATCTTTATATGTGATCTTTTCAACTCAGTGTAGAATACATCCATTCATCCATTTACCTTTCTACCCATCCATCCATCCTCCATCCATCATCCTTCTATAAATCCACTCACATACCCCATTTATCTACCCACTCCTCATCCATCCATCATTCATCCATTCACCCACCCAGCCAGCAATCCATATATCCACCTATTCATTCACCCACTCTTGCATCCATTCATCCTTCCATCCATCTATCCACCCACCCACCAATTCATCTGTCCATGGATCCATCCATCCATTCATCCATCCATCCTCCACCTATCCTTCCATCCATCCATCTATCCATCCATCCATCCACCCACCTATCCTCCTGTAATGGTTAATATATTGTGTCAATTTGAGAAGTTTAGAAGCTTAAATAAGTGGCCCAGCAGTTCTACACCTTGAGTTGCAGAAGACCCAACCTAGGGCATGTAACCTTGCAATGTAATGGAGAAGAGGCCTTCTTCCCTCCTGCTTTTGTTGTTTTGGGTATCTTCTGTTGCCATGAACAGTTGCTCCACAGCCACATAGTCTTGCCTTGGAGCTAGCTGAATATGGACTGAAACCTCACCAACTGTAAGCTAGATATTTCCTTTCTTAATTTGGGACATCAGGTATTTTGTCTTAGCAGTGAGAGAAAAGTAACTAAGACATTACCCACTGATCCACCCATCCATCCTTCCAACCATCCATCCATTAGGTTAGACCTACCCACCCAGCCAGCCATCCACCCATTCACACTCTCATTCATCCATCTGTCCGTCCATCCATCCATCCATCCATCCATCCAACCACCTACCCACCCAGCCAATCAACCAGTCAGCTATCTACCCATTCAATCATCCATCCATCTATCCATCCATCCAATCCATTCATCCATCTATCCACCAACCACACCCATCCACCCACCCATCTGTCCATCTATCCACCCATCCATCCATCCATCCATCCATCCATCCATCTAGCCATTCATCTACCCATCTATCTATCCATTCACCCACCCATCTACCCATTGGCTCATTCATTCATTCCTCCCTTGATTCATTCATTCCTACTAAGTTGTCTGGTGGTTTGTGAGGAGCAGGCTGGGAGAAGGACACAAAGATCTACTACTGTTGTCAAAGGACCATCCTATCTACTCTTCCTTTCCTCCTCCTTTTATTTTTTGACTACACTCTATCTGTCCCGGACACTGTAGGTGCTGAAAGATGAGAAGGAGGCAGTTCCTGCCATCTGGAGCTGAGGACCTTGTCAGCACCCACTGAAGGCTCTTGACTGTGCCACATGAACTCAGTTTTGTTAAAATGCTCCCTTGGAGGTCCTGGGCTCCCGAGTGCACAAGCCACTCCCACTTAGTGTGACTGCAGAGTGACAGCTGCTCCCAGGTCACCGTGACTAAGGAGTGCTGGGGCCCAAAGTGGACTGAGCTCTGTGGAGGCTGGCATAGAGAGGGGAGAGAGGATGTCCCAGACAGTGAAAGTGGCTCAGCTTGGGTAGGAGGTGAAGGAAGCCAAATATTACCTGAGAGAACACGGGTGACATCACTTGGCATGCCTCCTCTGCTGCATGTCCCTTGGAGCCACCCCAAGAGCAGAGTGGGGATCAGGGCAGAGGCATGGCCAGGCCAGCACAGGGCAAAGCTTCTGCTGGCACCCTGCACCTCCAGTTCCAGGGTCGAAGGACTAGGGATCAGCAGACCTGGGGCCACGGGCCCTGTGCCTGTCCTGCTCCTGCCCTGGAGCCAGAGGCCAGGTTTCCAGGACTCAGAGCAAGACAGTCACTCAGCCAGGCCTGTCCTGGGTCCCTGCCACCAGTATCTTTTTTCTTAGTGCACAATGCAGATGCTGAAGCTGGGGGCACAGAGCTCCAGTGACCATTGTCCTTAGACACTGGCTAAAACATGGAGACTGGAGCCACCTCAAGCCCAGCGAGCTCACAGTGTCTGCTCCCTCAGATGCAGTGATGGGCATATTTTCCCTGAATCTGACCTCATCAATTCATGGCATCATTTGTCCCTGCATCCTGGAGTGAGCCATCTCTGGGGTGGCTCTGCAGGTAGCTGTATTTTAGGTGACAGTGACGAAGTCTTATGGCCTCCTCAGCAGGGAGGAGAGTGTTTCCTGAAGGGACAGCAGCAGAGGGTGCTCAGGGAGCTGAAGTCACTGTCCAAAGACCACACTCACCTCCTGACTGTGAAGAAAACGTTCTCTGTTACTGGTCCTTACCTCGGGTTGAACATGCCGGTGTCTATGCTTTGATTCATGTACATAATATGGTAAAGGCCCAAGGAACGTGATGTTAATGGTTGCATGCTATTTAGGAATCTACACTAAGCATGTATATACACACCCAGGATGAATAAAACATTGCAACAAGGAGGGGGACCTCTCCCTGGAGAAGTGAAGACTGCACAGGGGATCCGGGACCTGGCATGCTGCGTCTTACTGAATCCCTGGGATACCCTGAGCGGGGCGCTGTCCCCCTCCAGGGCCATTGCATTTCTCCCCCTTGGCTTTGCAGACACAGGCTAGGAAGAGAGGTACAAAGTTATCGAGCCAGGGAAGCAGCACCCAGGTGACCATGCAGCTGGCATCAGTGCTGTGAAACTCAGAGTCAGGGTTCTGCAGCTGTTTCTGGGGACAGTCACAGTGAACTGTCCCCTTGGGAGCTGGATACAGCAAGCTGACCCACTTGGTCCCAATGGCCAAGCCCCTTGCTTGAGAGTTTGCCTGAAAGTCTCACCCAGCAGGTTCCAGGTAGGCCTGGTCACCTTGTAATGAGTATTCCATCCACAGCCACCTCTCCTTCCCCTCAAAAATGGCATAAATAGAGTCATAGCACAATCATCCCTTTCATCAGTGACTCTGAAGGGACAGTTCCATATTAGCAGGCCTTTTTGCAAGATATATTGGGCTTTAATAAAATTTGATCAATGCATTTAAGTCAAATTGAATTATATGTAAGTGGATAGGGTTGACATATGTTTCAATATCTGCGAGTGATACATTATTCTCCAGTGAGCATAAAATTTAATGAAATATAAATACCCATTAATCCTCATGTTTCAACCAATCAGTCACTGCTGCTCCTGCCTGCTGTGAGCGGGAGCTGGCCCAGGAAGTCATCTGCTTCATCCACGCAGGAGTTGCGGCCTGGAAAGACACCAGGTCTGCAGGAGAGCTGGGCTGGGGAGGCGGCCAGCTCCAGGCAGGCGGTGGGCAGACCTGCGGCCATGGCTGCTCACAGAAGGGCCAGGTGCCCTGCTGTCATCCGGGCAAAAGAAGCCCTGGAGGAGGAGGGCAGTACCCGCTCCATCCTTTCCTCCTAGCCTCAGCTGATTTTCTGGTGGATGCAGCACAAGGCTCTCATATCGAGCCTGGGAGGGCCCGCTGTCCGGGTAGGAGGGTACAGTACCCACATGTCCCGCAGACCTAGAAATGTGATAGCAGGAAAATGGAGGGCTGTGTGACACAGTCCACATGATGTCTACCCAAACCAGGATCTCAGGGCTGCGACACTGGGTGCCCCTGACCCTTTTCCTCTCCTTCTAAGAGGCAGAGAGAAACTCTCAGGACCTCCTTGTAGGATGCTGGGATGGGCAGCACTGCCAGCAGAGGTTAGGGGGGTGGCCCTGCCAGTGAGACTTGTGCCAGAGTGTGTCCTTAGCCAGGGCAGAGGGCGGTGATGGCCGGGTCCTGCCTGGATGCTGCCTGGGTGGGCAACTTACCCATGAGCCCCTGCTAGTGGCTGCAGAAAGCTGGATTTTCAGGAAGGATTTGTGGACACCTGACAGACCTTCCTGTCTCCAGTGTCTTTTTCTCCAGGGCCCACCTTGTACCTCACCAGGCCTCGGCCAGTCAGAATGAGGCCCCTGGCCAGACCCCTGGCTGATCCCTTCACAGCAGCACCTGATCCCTGAGCTGCTGACTGCTGTATTGGGGAGCATAGGGTAAGAGCAAGGATGTGCCCCAACTCACAAAGCCTGAGTGTCCCCACTGACATAGAGGGACACCTAGAAACCTGCCTCTTCATGAAACTTGCCAGCATGCAGGGCACAGAGACCACATATGAAAGGTCCCAGTGGGAAGGGGGTGGTCATGCTGCCTCGGATGGAGATGCAGGGAGAAACAGGAAGTCCAGTGGGCAGAAGACAGGCAGGCTGAGGTGGGGATGTCCATGGGTCATCTGAGCCCTGTTGTTGCCGAAGGAGCCACCCCCGCTCCCACAGCCTGGCTCTGGGCCTAAGGGCAGAAGCCCACTGAAGCCAGACTGTGCTGTCCCCAAGGACATCAGAGCAGAGGACACGTTTTCAGAGAGCAACCTTACCCTGGGTTTGCCCTGAGAACAGAGAGCCCACATCAGGCATGGGAAATCCTCAGGGGGGACCCTGTGGTCCTGGCCCTGTGTCCATGCACAGGCAGCTGATGGACTCAGAAGCTGCTGCCAATCCACGGGTGGGGCTGGGCTGGGAGGGTGCAGTCCGTGTATCCCTGCTTGGCCTATGCTGGTGTGTCACACATGGAGGTGAACACCGGAAGAAGTCCAGGAGGCCTTGGGTCAGAGGAGGCAGGGCCCTGGAAGGAGGGGCTTCGCCTCTGGGCAGAGCTTGGTGTTGCCACCATGGTCTGTGTTTTATTTTCCATATGCTTAACTCCATCAATTAATTTGCATGGCATTACATTGAGGAAGTGTGCTCTTCTGGCTTTTATTTTACAGATGAGAGCCATAAAGTTAGCTAAGTTTCAATGGTCCACATCAGAAGTGCATTCCTGCCTCAGTCCTTCAGCGCAGACAGAAATCACTGAGCAGGATGCAAATCCAGCCAGGATACCTGAGAGAACTTGGACAGCAGTGCTTGTCACACATGGCCTGGAACCTAGAGTATGCAGGGTCCCAAGATCAGGGGCTTGCAAATCTGCTCCCTGGTCGGCAGGAATGGGTTACTCGCTCCATACTCTGGAGCCTGGCAAGCCCCAGTGACCTCAGCAGTGCCAGTGGGTCAGGTGGGACTGACCCCCCCAGGAGAAAGACACAAAGCTCTAGGAGCTCGGGCTGAAGGCGACGCCTGGGCTCACCCTCAGGTGGCCCAGGGCAGAGCTGTGCTTACTCCTGCTGGGCTTGCCCCTCTCAGCCTCCTGCATGCTCTGAAAGACGCTAGAGGATGGTCTCATTGTAGGTGCTCTGTGCACACACAAAAGCCTCCACAGAGCCAAGGGGCACTTGGGGAAGACTTATGTCACTGTGATAGGGAGACAGGATCATGCTTGTAGTCAGGGTTCTGCTCTTCAAAATGCATATGCTAAAAAGGCAAAAATTTAAAGGTAGTGCTTCTCGATTAATCCCAGAAAAGGTGTGCCTGCCCCAAGAGGTTGGTTTGGTCAGCAGAACAAGCCTGGCATAGCCACCTGCCTGCTTGGACTTGGGCTCTGGGAGTGCTGGTCATGGGTCAGGATGACACTGGTCCAACCCTTCTGTGCTCAGATGGCTCCAGCTCCTTGCCTGTTGGTGACAGGTATATCTGAGAATTGTGCAGGTAGTCAGAAGCCCTCAGTCTCTGTGACAGGAAGATCCCCAGGAGACGTTGTACAGCCAGGAATATCACAGGTAGGTGAGGAAGCACAAGTCCATTTATCCAGAACACATCCAGACCCTGGCATCTGAAGATGCCAAAGGGCCCTTGTCACATCAGTGGCCTGCCCACGTCCTCGCATCCCACTCTAGGCAGCAGGATTTGCATCCAAAGCTTGTTCCACAAAGACAGGACCAGAAATGACCACATAGGAGCCGTGCTGCCTGCCCAACCTCAGCACTTTGCCTGCCCAGGGCTGGTGGTGCAGACTCCAGCAATGGCCCCCTGCCTGCAGCCTTTGCAGTGTGTTGAGGAGTTTTGTGGGCTTCTCTTGTGTGAGGAACAGCTAAGCTGGTCAGTGACAGTCTACATGACCACCAAGCGATGAGCAAGGCCAAGTGGCCAAGGGGCTAGTGCTGAGCTGCTTGGAGCAGCATCCACGAGAGCAGGTACAGCTGGGCCACCTCTGTGTCTGTGTGCAGAGACAGTGGGGACACCCCAGTCTGTCCGGCCTCCGGGTCCACCTGTGGGTGGGATACTGCCTGTTTCCCTGCTGCCTTCTCTCAGATGAGACTAGAGTTCAAGAAGCTTGCTGGCCTGAGGAAGGGCAGCTGTGAACCTTGAGCGGCTCTCCGTGGCCAGCCTTGGGCAGGCTGGCTTTGGTGGGGGGTGGCAGGGTGCCACCCTGGCGACTGCTGAGGGATGACAGGCTGGACATTCTCCAGTGGGCAGATGCATTCCACCCACAGCCATCAGGCATGGACACAGCCACCTCTCAAGAGTGAGGCGACCAGGACATCCCAAGCTCCCCAGCGGACCCTATTAGAGCTCTGAAGAATCTGTGTTGTGGTCCCTTACCTCTGTTGGGCTCCCGCTGATAGGAAAGAGAGCAGCAGGAAGACGCCTGCAGCCTGCGGGTGAAGGCTCACTGCACCTTGTCCGTGCCCCTCCCAACACCAGCACCTGCTGTGGCCCCGGCCAGAGCAGCGCCCACCCGAAGCTTCCACACTCAAGACAGCCTCTACCACCCCGCCACGCTGTCCCATGGAGAGGACATGTGTGTCCCAGGCATTTGTCCCCTGGCTCTCCAACCCTCCCTTATTAGAATCTTTGTGCTAGGGTGGCATTGCCTCTGGCTTCAGGCAGGCTTTCTGCGATCACCCACAGACCCATAGCACCCCAGGAAGCCAGGAGAAAGAGGAAGAGACTCACTCTGGGCTTCCAGAAGACAAGCTGGGAGCTTGTGAAGCTTGGTGGCTTGGAACCGAAGCCAAGCTCCAGGTGGAGTCTACAGGGATCTGCGCTCCAGAGCACCTGGGGTTGTCCCCCACCCAGGGGCAGGCAAGGACATGTCCCAGCAGGAGAGGCAGTGTCCAGGGATGCCACGACCTTTGATCTGCCAGGATGCCCTGACAGACACAGAGCTACAGGGGTGGGGACAGGCAGCCACGTGCTCTCAGCCTTTGTGGGGAATGGTCCCTCACATGTCCTCAGGCTGGAGCCTGTGGGGGCTGGCACCCCGAAGATAACTACCTCATGAACTTCTCCCTCTGGATTCCCTCCAGCCCCAGCTCAGGCCCAGGAGGAAAACATTGTCTCCAGAAACAAGGAAATGGAGATCTCTGAGAGGATCAGTGGCTCCATCAAGAGTTCGAAGCTCTGAGAGCCGGGTTTCCTGCACAGGCAGGAAGAGGCATTCAGGGAATACGGTGCACCCACCTGTGCCCACCCACCTCAGGGACCCTGTCCTGCCTGCCCACGGACCAAGCCTGCCAGCTCCCTTAGGGGAGCAGGCAAATGGTGTGTGCTGAGCAGACAGGGTCCTGGGGAGAGATACTGCGTGCCGTGTGTGTGTGTGTGTGTGTGTGTGTGTGTGTGTGTGTGTGTGTCTATGTGTGTCTGTGTATGCCTGTGTGTGGTGTTGAGGAAGAGTAGGAAAGAAAGAAGGAAAGTCTGGGGATACAGCTCAGTGGCACAGTGTCTGCCTGAGTTCAATTCCCAGTACCAAAAAAAGAAGAAAGAGGACGAGGAAGAAAAGGAGGTGGGGGGGGGGGAAGGAAATTAAGAAGCAGGAAGGGAAGGGTGAGAGAGGGGCAGGAAGAGGGACACGCTCCAGGAGTTAGGGCATGCATATGTGTCACCACTCATTTGTTCCTTGCCCACCATCCTCAAAAGTATGTGGAAGTCACAGTATCTGGTCCTGCCTCAGGCACAGAGCTCTAGGTGAAGCTAGATCCGAACAGGAGCCCACTTCCTGGAGCTGAGCAGGGTTTTCTGCTTCCAGCACGGGTTCCCTGTTGCCCCCACCCGAGGACTGCATGCTGCAAACTGCTTTCCATGCAGTAATCTTCCTGAATGTAAAATTAATTTTAATACCATCCATATTATTTTATTTTAGAACACTCAGATTCTGTTTTTGAAAGTTGTGTAGACAAAGATAAGCTGCTGATGGGGTCACGCCCCAGGATCTCCGGGCTGGGCGCAAGCTGGCTCTCTCCATTCCCTCCCACGGGGTTTAGAATCTGCAACACAGGCCTGTCAGAAGTCACCCCACAAAGCCACAGTGATACTGGCTGTGTCATGGCCCCAGGGCCAAAGGTTGTGCCCACTGACAGACGCAGATCTGTGGGCCAGAGAGGCTGGTCCTGCACACAGGCAGTGTCTGTGACCTCAGGGACATGGCAGGGACAGACTGAGGCCCACCTAGGACCCACTAGCCCAAGGGACAGGAGAGAATTCAAGCCAGTGAAAGGTACCAAAAGCCAGAAGACTCGCTGAGCACATGTCAGGTGAGGCTAAGCAGGCCAGTGGCAGTTTATTTCTAAGGCCCTTTCCTAGGCCCACACAAATTTAGAGCAAACAGGACAGTGACATAGCTCAGCAGACTAAGTGTCCGCTTAGGCAAGCGTAGGGATGGGGGTTCGATCCCCAGCACCACGTTGCAGTGCTTGCCCTGTCCCCGGGCACACTGAGCCGGCCACAGAGTCTGGGCATGGTGATGCACGACTGTCATCCCAGCGCTAGGGAGCTGAAAGCAGAAGTATCACTATGAGTCCGAGCTGCGTAGTGAGACCCTGTACCAAATATATTTTTTTAAAAAATTAGAGTAAATGAAAAAGAAAAAAGCGAGCCAGCCTGTGCCCAGCCTGGAGATCCTGGGCACTGACCCCATCAGCAGTTAACTTTGTCTCCACAACTGTCAAAATTTTTAAGTCTTCCAAAATAAAGTAATATGGATGGCATTAAAATCAATTTTACAAGGGCCAACCAAATAGCTCAGCGGATTAAAGCACCTGCAAGCAGGCGCACGGGCCTGGGGGTTCAATCCTTGGGCTTGCAATGCCAGGCCCACCTCTGGCATTCTGAGACAGCAATTGAGACTGGGTGTGGTGGCATGTACCTGTAATCCCAGCTCTTGGGAGGCTGTAAACAGGCTGATCACTATGAGTCTGATCTAGTAGTGAGACCCTGATTACCCTGCCCTAAAATACAATAATAATAATAATAATAATAATAATAATAATAATAATAATGATAAAGATAATTTTACATTTAGGACATGTTTTCAGTGATAAGACTGATGGTGTTAACCCAACATTGGTTGGTATGAAGAGGCTGTAAAAAGGAATAGTAAGTGCTTAAATTGAAAAAAAAAAAAACTTGTAACAGTAAAGACACATTACCAAACATGATGTTATAAGTATGTTCAAAGAAAAAAGAAAAATTTTGAGTATTTAGAAGGGTATGAATGGCATTGTGTCATTTACTATAATAATTTTTTTAAAATTTTTTAAAATTTTATTGTAAAGAGGGAAAACTCAAAAACAAATCACAGGAAGAATGACAAAATACAAAGTAAGATAAAACAATAAAAATGGTACAGGATTTCAAAATAAGAACAGGAACTTAACAAGGTTTGTTATACTATATATTGTTATCAACAAATTTGTTGCTCAAACTACCGAATATAGGCCAGGGAGATGGCTCAGTGGAATAAGCACTTCCCTGGCAAGCGCAAGGGCCTGAGTTCAATCCTCCGGTTCCGCCAAAAAAACAAACAAACAAAAAAATACTATAATAATTTTTGAATTTAAACATTCAAGTAAATAATGTCAACAACATGGCACTGTATCCTCATCCACCTTATTTGCCGAGTCTGGCATCATGTGATTTCTGATTCTTCCTCCAATCCAAACTTAAACCAGAAGTGAATGTCTTGAACAGATTGAGGTCATCCAGGCAGCCTCAGCAGCACGGGGCCAGCCAGTGAGCTCAAGCACCTGGGGACAGGGAGACTGGGGTCCGAGGAGGGCATTGCTGTGTGGGGTCAGCGAGGTCAGAAGGGGCGGGGGGGACCAGCGCTTGGACACTTAGTCTAAATCCCAGAAGGCAAAGGGTGTGAGCAAGGCAACCTCGTGACAACTTCATTAGACAAAGGACCCCAAGGGGACAGGACCCAAGCCTGGACACTCCAGACAGACACTGCTTCTTCTAAACACCAGAAGCAGTCAGGCAACAGGAAGGAGTAACTCTTCATCCACCTTCTATTAAACATCCATTGACTGTAGGCTGAGTTTGACTTTTATCAAAATAAACTAAATTATAAGAGGAAAGACCACACTGTGCCCACCATTCACAGGCTCGTACCAGCTTACACAAGACAGTGATGAATAAGCCAAGGTCCTCCATCTCCCGGGTGAAGAGCACACACTTTTCATGCACCCTTCTTATTCTCTTTCTGATTGAGAACCCTGGTTTGTCTAAAAATCACAGTTAAAATGCATATTGTTAGAATATGATTATTGTTGGTTTCGTGATTTGTCTTTGTTCTCGGTTCCCTCATTCTTTCGTCCATTTATTAATTTATTATTCAGCCTTCATTTTTTTTAACCTGTTAAGTTTTCTGTTCTACAAAGGAAACTCCCAGAGCTATTTGGTTTCTTTTGGAAAGCCATGGGTGGAAGCACAGTGTGCCCACCTGTGACACTCAGAGCCTAGTGAGTGACTGCTCAGGGCCTAGGTATCGAGGGCTGGCCCTCGAGAAGGTGCTCGTGACGCTGCCGAGCCTGTCCTGGTCAATGCAGTGCTAGGTGTCAGGTTCACCTCTCCAGAGTGCTCAGGAGGAGAGGCCTGGAGCCGAGCATCTGCTCTGAGAGCCCAGCCACGTGTGTGCCCAGGCGCTCAGAGCCATGGCTACACCCCAAGGTGGGCAGTGGAACATCCAGGCCTGGACCCTGGCAGAGGACAATAGCCGTACTGAGGCCAGGACTGAGCCCTGGATGGAGGGGCTAAAAGCCTTTAGTTTCAGTGTAGCCTGCGAAGGTGTGGAGCCCATGGCAGTGCTGGGACTTACTGGGAGTGTCCTGTGAGGGTCACAGCTATGCTGGTGACCCACCCTCTTGTACAAAAACTGCACTTTGGCTGGACTGTCTGTGTTACAGACAACTCCAAAGAGGAAGCCCATTTCAACTTGGAGGAGCAGGGAGAGGTTTGGAAAGCCATATAGTAGAGTGGGGACCAGATAGGGCTTCAAGAGGAAGGTGAGACCCAGAGCTCCTCTGAAGAAACAGGAGCCTCCCTTCTTTCCCTTTTTATTCCATCCAGGCTGCAAGCCTATTGGTTGGTGCCACCTACACCCAAGTTGGGGCTTCCCACTTCAGTAAGTCCCTTCAGCTGCGCCCATAGGTACGCTAACTCAGGCGGGCGGAATTTCTTGCTCAAGTTGATAGGACCCTGGGACTGGCTGCAGGAAGCTCCCGGAGGCTTCTGGATGGTAGAGACCCTGATGCACTGTCCTAACCTCCTCTACCCTTGGGGCATGGATGATGCTGGCCACCTGCTCACTGTCCAGCTGCTGGAGGTCCAGCCGCCTTCCCTCTTTTTTTCTTTCTTTTTCTGCTACCTCAGCTTCCCATTCAGGGTGAGAGGCTGGCAGGTATCAGGAAAGCGCTTTGTGATTTGGGAGAGGAAATCCATCCTGTGCCTTATCATTATTACCCAGAATTCAACACGGAAGCAAAGGAAGACACAATCTTTCACACTTGGGAAGGAGAACGTGGATGGCTTGAAGTAGTGCCCAGCCTGAGTCTGGGCAAGATGCTTCCTGGAACCCAACAGCCCCAGGACAGCCGTGGACATCAGCCGGGTGACACTTTGATCCCTGGTCCCTCCACCAGTGGAGTTCTTGGCTCTTCCTAGGAAAGGGTCCTCACTCTTATCCATGCAGGGCCACAGAGCACAGCAGGGCAGGGTGCATTCTTGGTGTGCAGTGGGTCCCTAACAGGCAGAAGTAACTACTGTCACCTCTACGACTTGGCACAAAGTACTAATTATGTGAGGTTTTTCAGGCTGGAGAAAGACCAAACCCAATGCACCACGCCTTGCCTTCCAAACACTCTGACCCCCACTTCAGAACCTGGCAGGGATGGTACACACTTGAGAGCCAGCCAGAGACACACAAGTGGGCCTCGAGGTCACAGGAATCCCCTGAGGTCCTCGGGCCCTGCAGGGTGAGCTGCCCAGCCAGAAGGGGTCCTGGCCCTTGCTCTACATGCTACAGGGCACTGCTGGGAAGACAGGGTCCCCACTGAGCACAGCGAGGTGGGGGAGGAGTCCTGACGATGACAGTGTTGGCTGGCACTCAGCCCTGTCCCTCAGGTGCTCCAGGAAGCCTTGTGCCCCCTCAGCCTCTGGGTGCCCCCAGAGCACCCAGAAACCACAATGTCACACACTGCGTTGCTCTCTGGTTACTGGGGGAGTGCTCGGCTGTCTGTGCAGTGTTTCCTCATCATCGGGGGCAACGTCAGAATTTGAGCTGAGATAAAGACAGGAAGAAGCACTGAGAAACTTTGCAGCATCACTCAGCTTGGCCAGGACACTTCCACACACAGGCTTAGAGAGGCTGGAGGCGCACAGGCCAGGACAACAGGCACCACGGAGCAGCGCACTGTGAGTGGCTGGTCACCAGAGTGCCATGTGGTACCTGTCTATCCACACTCTGTTCTCCTGCCTCATTCAGACTCTGCAGGCCCCAAGGAGAAAGAGTTCTTCTGTGACCCACAGGCTGGCTGGGAGGGATGCTCCAGCGGCTCAGGGAGGGAAAATGTCCCACCCTCTGTGTCTGCATCTTCCTGGCTGTCTTCCCTATAGATGTGACCGAGTTGGTGGTCTGGAATTTGTTACCCACTAAAGCCACATAGTAACATTTCTCAGGCACAATATTTCAAGAAAACCTCAGGATCTCTCAGCCTTTCGTGAGTCAACTGAATCTATCAGGGTCTGCAATGGAGACGCATTTGGGAGGGTGTGATGAGCCTTTTCAGAGAGCCTTGGAGGTGACACCCTTGCTGACCTCTCCGTGATTTGCATCATAACAGTTGGGCCATAAGCGCACATTCTCCTCCTTCACTGCGGTACAGAGGACTTACTACCAGAGACAGTGATATATCTGAAATCCCATGAGAAGATGCTTGAAACAGAGTTATCTCTGAAGGCAGTGTAAGTGCCCCAGATTCATTTCTTTGGGCACTGTCACAGGAAGCCACAAGCCAACCTGGCAAGCTCTCCTGCCTGCGCAGGCTTCTGCCTGCATCCTTGTTCCTCTTCGGTGCCTGCGCTTCCTTTGTGAGGGGCAGGCGTGGGCTCGTGCAGACCCGCACTCCATCTTCTCAGCAGCCAGGCTGCACAGCGGGAGCCCACGCATGGCCTCCTACCTTCGGCAGAGGGAGCTGCAGGCCCCGCCACCTGAGCAAGCACACCTGCACGCATTGAGACCTCCTTCTGGGCCTGCCTTTCTGATTGGTCTGCGGTGACCTGCAGAAGCCGTCAATCTCTCCAAGTCTACTGGTAACGTGGCTGATGCTCTGAGTGGATAAAAGGAAGGCACACAAAGTGAGTAGCTATTATTTTCCCTGGCCTGGCAGCCACCTGCGGGAAAGGGCTGGGCCACCAGCTTCACCGTCCCTCGACACCTGTCTGTCCATTGGACCCTGCACACAGTCCAGTGAGGGAAGACCCTCCTATACAATAGCCCTGGCACCTAAGGGCACCTCCCACGAGCAAGCCACGTGTCCCTCTGCCACACTGTACTGGCCCGCACATTTCCCATGACCATGACACTTCCAAGGACAGAGCTGTCTTCCTCCTGTCCATACCTGCAAGGAGAGAGCTCAGTTCTGAATGCTCAGACCCCAAGATGAGCTTCTGGCAAAAGCATTCCTCCATGAAAAAATGAGGCTCCCGCAGGGACAGTGTCAGCAGGAGGCAGCCAGAATGGAGCCCAGGCCTCTCCTACTGGCTTCTCAGGCTGAGGGTGGCTTTCTCTCCAGAACCCATAGCATATAGAGTTCTGTGGCCTAACTTTGGGGCTGCCACTCCACAGGGAGGAAGATGAGGAGAAGGAGGTAAAAGTGGAGGGGAGAAGAAGAAAGTTGGGAGGGGGCTCTAAGGCTGGTGCTGGGCAAGATGCAGCGGCAGAATGCAGACAGCGCAGTGTCCAGTGTGGCCCAGGCTGCAAAGCACTTCCCACTGGGCTATCTGTGGGGCTCTCTTCCCTTGAACTCTGGCTCCAACTTCCTGCTGAAACGGCCTTGCTGACTTAGACCAGTAGGCCATCTTCAGATCCTTATTTAACATTACAT
The DNA here is from genome assembly GCF_000260255.1 of Octodon degus. Classification (NCBI taxonomy): domain Eukaryota; kingdom Metazoa; phylum Chordata; class Mammalia; order Rodentia; family Octodontidae; genus Octodon; species Octodon degus. The sequence goes on along the minus strand of NW_004524584.1, from coordinate 19,443,659 downwards.
AGCCTACAGAGACGCTGCAAGGGAAATTAAAGTTTTAAATAAAGCCTGCCAAAGCCAGAGGGACTTGTTTAGAAAAGCCTGATCGCTGGTCACTACTTCCTTTGTGTAGTGCATGCTTGCTTAGTTGATAGCCTTGCAATGTAAGGGGAGATTGTCTAAACTCCCTTAGTAACCCCTGACATCACCTGAGCCTCCCATCATGATGCACCAAATATGCCATTGTACCTCCCCACTTGCCTTCCCTATAAAAGTTCCAAAACCCCTCTTGGCAGGGCTGACTCTTTGGGAGAGACCCCACTGAAGCCCACCAGTGAAAATAAATTTCCTCCTAACCTTTCTTGGTGAAGTTTCTTCCCATATCTGGTCTGCTTTCTGTAACAAGACAGGAGGGGTGGCTGCAATCTTCAGGCCTGGGGTCACTTTCCCAGCTTGTTTTGGGCTGCAAGGGACAGCCGTGCTTAGGGCCCAGGCAATACGTGCAATTTCTATTAAGTTGGAACATTTTTTTACTTGAGTTAAGTAATTTGGTTATTGTCAACAATTGTATGTTTCCTGTTCTCTTGTATGTGTTGCACTTTTAAAATAAAAACATTGGAAGTTATAGCTTACCACCAGCCTCCAGGTTTCTGGAGTCTGAGTCCTTCTTCGGACCCGAGAGCTTGGGGATCGACCTGCAGGGTGGTGACTCTGTGTAGACAGCAGGGAAGGGGTGCAAATGATCTGTGCGACTGTTGCCCACGTCACTGCAGAACTAAAACAGATTTAAAATTAAAGGGATTTCAGACCCTGTATGCTCTGACTTGCAACGTGCTGTCTACGAGAGAGAAGAGACAGCTTTGCTGTGTACACCTGCAGGAGCACAGAGGGCTGGCTGACTGTGGTCTACCAGTGGCTGTCCACAGGGCCCGGAATCCCAGATCAGGGTGTAATCCAACTAACTTTCAAATACCCCAGGTTGGGATAGATATATAGTTGCATTCTCTTAATGAATAGAATGATTTTTTCTAATGGTGTTTGTAAGTAGGATCACAAGTCTGCATCTTGTACAGCAATTAACCACTAAGAAGAATATATGCAGTGTATTATTTGTTGAAACTGTACTTCCGATTTGATTTGAAACTGTCTCATTGCTATCTGTTTATCAATAAAACTTTGAAAAGAAAAAAAAAAAAAAAAACAAAACAAATACCCCAGGTGGACACATATGCTCATTTTTATCCATCAACGTCTCCACACTGTAGCTCTGGAAAGACCCAGATCTTTGGATTCCACACACGTTTGTGATTTCCCCATATTAGGAACATTTTCATACTCTAGGTGTAAAGGGGTGCACAGACAGATGTGTTGTCAAGGAGGCGGACTGATGGGGCTCCTGCCGCCTAACCTGGGAGCTCTTGTCACTCAGCCTTATGGAGAGTGATCAAAAACTACAGAGAATGCTTAAATTTAAAAGACAAATCACTATAGTAGAGTAGAATCCTCATTCTTCCCTTTGGTGGTGGTGTTGTGGCTGCCTTGATTGATTCAAAACAACTATTACTTGTGGTCGTTTGACTTAGAGGAAGAGCCAGGAGTCACAAGGTGCCAGATTCAGTGTCTGGAGTGGATGAATCGGTCGGGTCGCCTGCCCTTCTACTGAACGGCTCTCCACAGCAGAACTCACAACACTTTCCATCAAACTTCACAAAGACACTCCAGAAAGAACTTCTAGAAGTGCTTCAGAAAGTGGCAAGGACAGGCCACGAGTGTTCACAGCACAGGAACTGAATGGGGTTCATGGAAAGAAACAAATAAACACTGAGTTAGGTCACATTGAGGCTGGGAGTAGATACCAGAGCAGGGTCAACACCAAGGTATCTGAGATTCACTGACATGGCACTGGGCACTATTTAAGCTCCAGTAGATGAATGTTTTGTGGAAATGAGCAGACATTCCAACTGACCGTGGAAACACACATCAGGCACACGGCCGCCCCCCACACGAAGAGCTTAGGAGACGCGCAAAGCACCCCATGTGCACAGGCCTCCGCCGCTGTCCCTGGAACAGGTGCGGCTCTCCACCCACACACCTCTGCTGCAATTCACGTGAGGCACAACTTGAATGTCCAGGTCAAGAAAGGAGAGGAGAGTTGCTGCCAACTCCAGCTGCTTTTGGTTTTGAAAGTCACCGAGGTTCCAATCCTTGCAAGTAGAGAAAATTACCATAAAAATGAGAGATAAGGAAACTAAGAGTTGTAATTACAATGTCTGTATTCATCAAAACAACTCAGCTTTCTGATTGACTGAGTTTTACTCACTGATGGTGCAGACTTAAGCACATTCAACTAGTTTTTAGGACTCGAGTATTTCTTTTTTTAGTTTATGTCCTAGGGCTTTAAGAAAACCACTGATTTTTAAGAAAATTACACCACTGGGGCTGGGGATGTAACTCAGTAGACAGCACCTGCCTGGTAAATACGAAGTCCTGAGTTCAAGTCCAGGCACCGAGAAAAAGAAAGGAAAGAAAATTATACCACAAAGAAAGTTTAGAGAGCTGATTAATAAAACTAAAACTGAAAATCAACTTCCTTTTGGTTAGAGAGAGGGAAATAAGCACAGAATGCTGTGAAGAGAGCACACTCAAGGACAGGTGACAAAGGACATTAGGACACTGGCAGGACCTGGGAGGTAGGGCAGGTGCTAATGTCTGAGCCTCTGAATTCCCATGTTTAAATACACCCCTCAAGGTCAGAGATGAACTTAATACAGGGGTAGAACTCTCCAGAATGGGGCCAATACCCTCATAAAAGGACCTGGGAGTTCTCTAGTCCCTCCCACCCTGCAAGACATAGCCATTCCAGGGCCATGAGGTCACCCTCAGTGGACAACAAGCATGCCAGGCCCTTGTCCTTGGAAGGTCTGGTCCTTTCTGTTATTCAAAAGCCACCCAATGGGGCTGAGGACTGGAAGGCAGTGTGTGTGAGACACTTCTCCCATTACTCCGAGCACACGGAGGTCCAGGAAGATTCCTGCTAGGCCACCATGGGTATCCCCAGGTAGAAGCAACATCTTCAAGTTTCTTGACCACTTTGCCCATTCAAAACCATGAAATGTAAATTTGCTTCATGCACTTGTGATAGTAAAGATAGGAGACTGAGAGCATGTTAGGTATTCCATGCATTATTAGTAAGCTGACTTTGTTCTAGGCATGTAGTGGCGTGCACTAGGAAAGCAAGCCAATAGTCAAACTGTTATAAGTAGGTGCTTACAATGTATTTTGAAAATAAGTATTAGCCATTGATAAAAATGATTAGTAACTTACAAATAGAAATTTTAATATCGTAATTTTTGTAGGCTTTCATCTGAATCAAACAGCTCAAGTCAGAATTAGCATTAAAACAAGATAACTTTGTATTAATCTTAAGAAAGAAACAATCTCGTAGTCAATAATACACTTTTTCCTGTCTCTTCAAGCTAAAGGAATAAGGTAAGAAGATGCATGTTGTCCTGATTACTTGTCGCTCATTGTTGGGACAAATACCTGACCTTCAAAATGAAGGAAGGAGAGGTTGATTTAGCTCACTATTAGTGGAGGTTTCGGTCCATACTCCGCTGGCCCCAAGGCAGCTGACAGCAGTTCATGGCAGTGGAGAAGAGCAGAGAGGAGAGGAAGGGGCAGCCGCTGCAGCATCTGTCAGGCCTCTCTCCCTTCCATGCTGACTGTGAAGACTGGAGCTCCACCGTGAAGATCGGAACTCCTCCAAGGAAGTGAGGCACACAGAAGCCTTCTTCAACCCCTTCATATACCCTTTTTGTGCTGAGTCACTCTAGGGCAGCCCCTCCCCGTACCCCACACATGGAATTGCCAAGTGGATCCAGTCAAGATTCAACATCTCAAGTTGAGGCAATGTACCAACCTCCACACACAATTTAGAATAATGGGGAGAGGAAGGCAATTTCGTTGGTATTCACAGAAGACTAGAATGTGCACCTGCAGATGCAAAGGACATCACTGGAAAATTAACAGGGGAATTACTAAGAAAGGTGACTTGCTAAGATAAATATGGGTACCCCACATATGCTAGTGTATAGGTCAACACATGAAGGAAATTGTGCAAGGAGAGATTCAATTTGTAATGAGGTGTAGAAGCATGCGTCTGTGTATGTGGAGGAAACAACATAGAAAAATGTAAAGACACCAACACTTTACTAACCTTGCACATGCAAGGAGACTTTGAGTCAAGTGAAAAGAGAAAGCTCGTGATGGGAACTGCAATATTATTTATTATTTTTTTTTGGAACTGCAATATTATGACAGCATCACCTAAATTACAAGTTAATTTTACAAATTAACTTGTAAATCGAAGTGTTAGTCCAACTTAAAGTGTACCTAAACATGCTTAAGGGATTACAACGTTCTTCTAAAATTTATTTGGCAGAGCAAGTGTGAACATATTTTCACTTTAAAAAGCCAAGCATCTAAGCCCCTCGCATAGGCTCAGGAAGCCATCTGCTGGGAGGGCCTCGGGGAGACCCCCGGCCCCTGGGAGAGAGGTCTTGAGCGCTGGCCTGCTTCTCAGATGGTCCAAGGAGAGCTGCTGTCTAGAAAAGCAGTATAATTGTGTGCTCTCATGAAACCATTTAGAAAAAATTACATTTCACTAAAACAAGCTTCCAATATATATATATATATATATGTAAGATAAAATACTCCAGTGTAGTTCTGTCTAATAGAAATATAATATGAACCACAGGCATGCAATTCCAATTCTTCTGTCAAGTTTTAAAAAATAAAAGGAAACAGGTAAAGCTAATTTTAATAAAATATTTTATTTAAGCCAATCAAAATCAAAATTATGGGGCTAGGGAGATAGCTCAGTGGTCTACGCACCTGTCTGACAAGCACAAGGACCCCAAAAGCCATGCAGGCCATCAAGACCAGGTGTGATGGCACATGCCTGTAATCCCAGTGCTGGGGAGGTTGAGACAGGCGGATCATCATGTGTCTGAGCTGCGTAGTAAGACCCAGTACCAAATAAATAAATAAATAAATAAATATTTTTAAAAATGCTTTAAGGGCCCGAGAGGTAGCTCAGTAGACTAAGCACCTGCTTAGGCAAGCACAGGGATCTGGGTTCTATACCCGGCACCACCTTCTGCACAGGCCCTGTCCCCAGGCACGTGAACCTGCCACTGAGACCAGGCGTGGTGGCACATGCCTGTAACCCCAGCCCTGGGGAGGCTGAAAACACAAGGATCGCTATGAGTCCAAGCTGCAGAGTGAGACCCTGTATCAAATACATGAATAAATAAATAATAATTTTTTAAAAAAAAATCAGAATTATGTACTTTCTACTTACTCACTGCAAAACTTATTTAAATGCCTCTACACAGTACAGGGTAGTGGAGAGCAGGGGAGGATGAGTTGGTGTTTCGGATCAGTCCTCATAAGACCAGCCTCTGTGTCCATATTCTATGAAAGCCATCCTTATAATATGTCCCTTAAATCACTAAGATAGAGTGCAGAATCTGCTCTTATCAATTAGACGCCTAGAATTTCCTCCATCGGCAGGCAACTCGCCAAGTCACCACTGGAGCAGGGGCGGGCATTAGGAGCCTGCTTCATCCCTTCTGCAGACATGGTGTTGCAGCACTTCCTGAACGGTGTGAAAAAAGAAAATAAGGACCAACCACGGTAACATGTCCATAGAAACATGAACAAAGATCTAGCACGTCACAGAAATAAAACATGAGAGCTCAGAGAGCAAATAAAATGAGAGGAAAGTAAGAACTAAGAAATCTGCGTAAACTCAAACACTGGACTCTTAAGAAAGCAAGCCGAATTGCTAAGTTGTTCTCAGGAGTGCCAGCTGGGGCAGGTTCCGGGTGACTGGCTGCCCCGTGGTAGCTGCTTCTGGTGGAGCTAGAGCTTGAGGGGTGCGTTGTCCTGCTCAGTGGGGTGCAGGGGACTGGGCTGGAGAAGCGGTGGGGTCAGTCTCTTGGTCCTCTGCCCTGCTGCCTGGAGAAGAGGGTCACGGCTGTCATGACGGCGAGCGAGAGATGCGCATACCAGGGCCCTGAACCCAGTAGAGACGCAGGAACTCTCCACTCATTGCCAGACCCTGTTTCACTGGATGATAAATATACATTGAGAAGAGTCATTTGTAAATCAGGGTTATTTATAGAATTATTTAGCCAATTAAAATAATCTCTTTTTAATAGTACACTGGTCATTTTTGTAGGTAACCTAATTTAATTGGAAAAATAAATGTACATCGCACCCTCTTATCTCTCTCCAGGCTCTTTTCAGCCATTATTCATGAATAAATTCAGTTTTAGAGAAGCCTTAGACTGCACAAATTGCCCAAGGTGAATCCAAGCGTCGCAGAGCCGACTAGCATCGCTCGGACCCCACACCGGCGCAAACTCTCACCCACAGGGTGGAGAACAGTCACAGGGGGCCGGCAGGGGCATCGACCCAGGAGTGCCACAGGTACTGGTCCGCTTCTCCATTTATATCCATTGCTGTGCTGTTTTTGTCCTTGTCCTCGATGGGCTTGGTAGCAGCTGTCCACAAATGCGAATTACAGGAGTATTAAACATGTTTGAATTTCAGACAATGTGCAGTCACCGTAAAACTTGCAATTTCATTACTATTTTATCATCATATATTTCTTGAGCTGGGAGGCACAGTTAGAGAATATTTAGTCTAAAAATAACTTGTTTTCAGGAGGGGAGGAAAGAGTGGAGATGGAGAGGCTACATGTAAGGGCGCTAATTCCACACAACGAATGGATAGATCACCTCTCATGTACACTAATGGAAAGGGAGGAGCGAAAACAAGATTGAGTCTTCACAAATGATCAGAAATATTAAAGTAGAAAAGCCTTGTGGAGCACATTTAGAAGTGGGAGTTGGGGAACAAGTCCCCAACTTGTTCCCCAGAGGCTGGTCTTATGAAGACTGATCCATCCAGGGTTTCCTCCTCCATGCGAGTAGGCAGTAATTCCTCATGGACACTCCCCGCAGCACCGCAGTGTTGTCTGACATTAAGGAAATGCAAATTTTCACAATAAAAATTTAATCTGACAGTATGTTTATTAAATTGTGTTTTTTTTTCTGTTGAGCTGTTTCCCGCGGAAGTCTTTCAACACTCAAGAGAGGCGTGCATGTGTGGACTCCCCCGTCCCACACCCGCAGGGTAGCTCCGTGCCATCTGAGGAGCAGGACCGGGCTCCAACCTGCACGGCTGACAGTCACTGCACCCTGACCGTGGCTGTGCCTGCAAGCCCACAGGCATACCTCATAGGCGCCCACATTTGGCTAAGTCTCCAAATTAACCTCACTGAGTAAGGACTTAATTTAGGTTTAATGGGATGGCTAGTGTATGCCAATTAGAGACAACATGGTTTGTGAAGAGTTTACTGAGGTTCAACAACTGTGTAATAGAAACAGATCAGAACATGCTGCAGCCACTGAACAGCCCGTCCACGTTTGTCCACCAGCGGGTTCTGTTGTTAGGACGGCCCACTGTGGAGAATCTACTCTCCAGCGTGGAATCTCCCCCCCTACCAGTGCAAAACAGTTCTGATCGTCTTTGCAGGCCGCTAAGAAATTCTCGCATATTGTGTGTAGTTGCACAGGTTTTGGGGCATATATCAAATAATTGAAATAACACATTAGTCATTTTGTCTGTCTCTGGCACAAGTATATTCATCTATTGCTCAAAAATTATGCTGAAAAATGCATGCATTCTCTAAAATATGTTCTAACCCTAGACTTTTGTTGATCCAGTAGAACAAGTATCAATCGTGTAAATCAAAGCACAGTAGAGGAAGTCAGCGGCAGCTGCCATGGCCAAGCAGGCTGTGGGGGCTCAGGACACACTTGCACATCCGCTTGCAGCTGGGTAGGTGGCCTTCTGAGCATGAGATCTGGTGCGGTGGGCTCTGTGCGGCCTCCCAGGCTTGCAGAGGGCACCTCCTCAGTGTGTCCTCACATGGCAGAGGAACCTCAGGCTCCTGGGGTGCCTCTCCTAAGGGTACTGATTGAATCACAAAGGCCCCATCCTCATGGCCTCATCTAAACCTACCTAACTCCAAAGGCTCCAAATCCAAACACCATCCTACTGGGGCTTAGGCCTTGGCAAAACGATGTGACAGGAACACAGTTAGGCCCATGGCCACAGGGTCGGTGGAAAGAATGAAAGTGTCTCTCTGACTAGAAGTAGGGAGCCAAGTGGAAATGCAAGCATGGGACCATAATGCCCCAGGCTTTCCTGAATTCTCCTCCCAAAATGTCACTGAAAAGAACACGTAGAGTGCCCCTCCCGCTTGGTCTTGGTATTGGACTATCAAACTCAGTCTGTTCCCAAGGTTGGTGTAAGTCAGGCTGTCAGCTGAAGGCTCAGGCTCCCTTGCACAGTCTTCAAAATCTCTCACTTGTACACAGGGGCATCTCAGTGTCCTCAGAGAGACACTGGCTTGGGATTTCCCAATTAATTCCATATAAGGAAGGACATTAAGGACATTGTACTGTTCCTTCCAGAACTCTCTAAGGATTAAATCTATATCCAAGACCATCTGGAAGCACAAGAGGCCCGCATTTGGATCATAATTAAAATTTCTGGTGATATGATAAAACTAAAATTCCAGTCCTAAAACAAGTTGTTCATATGTCAGGCTGGTTGTAACTCAAGGATCCACTGTATATTAAATCCTATAACCTGGGCTGGTGAGATGGCTCAGTGGTCTAAAGCACCTACTTAGAACAAGCTTAGCAACGCACGGGGACAGCGGTTCAATCCCCCAGCACCACATGCCAGCCAGCCCCGCCCCCTGGTGGGCTGAGGTGGCCACACACACACACACAAATAAATAAAAATTTAAAAATAAATAAATAAATAAATCCTATACCCTGTTCCAAATCCATGTAGATGATTTTTGAGGAAGAGCAAATAGTATGTATTTGCATAATGCCTACCCCTAGACCTCTGGTTTTGTAGCGAAGGTAGGGATTATCATCAATGACTGCTGTTCTGTTTCTTTGCCCAAGCTGGGTCACCTCTGCTTCTGGCCTGGAACGATGCTTCTGGGCTTTTGCTCGTCTTTCTGGTGGACTTGCATAGGCCTGAGACTCCAAGACCTCTGTTCATCTTTTCAGAGGACGGCAGGCTAATTCCAGCTGTATCCTATGATGCCTGCTTCCACAGGGGCCCACAGGCCCCACAGAGAGGCCCAGGGGATCCACAGCCCAAGCAGAGCATGGATAAAGTGGGGCCTCCAAACTTCGGGAGAGGTGCTGCTGTGCTCCACCTAGCAGTAACAGCGCTGCTGAGCACCTCTGGCCTCCGGCCTCCCCACTCCTAATTTTCAGTGGCTTGAGGAAATTAACTTTTTTCATAATTTCTCTAGGAACTAGGTGTCCAGCTGGCGTTGCTGCCCAAGGGCTCTAATGTACCCAGCAGGGGCATGAGAGGAAGGGGCTGTGGAGGACAGCAAGGAGACCTCACAGCCTGGAGACCTCCAAGGTGAGAAGGAATGGGCCCCAGGCCTCAAGAAGAGCTAGGGACCTATACTCAGATTACTGCTGCGGCCATTACCCAAGGAAACACAGACTACATACTTCCCACCCAGGCCAGACCCAGCACTGCCTTGATCAGCAAACATAGGAGAATAAGAAGTTTGTGACAAACATCCCAGTGGATAGAATAAGGAAGCCTAGCTTCCTTGTGTTCAATCTTGAATGCAGAGCAGGATTGGATAGGAAACGCATGTTAAAATACTCTCATTATACCACATGCTTCCCTCAAAGCTCGGAAAGGGACTTTCCCACAGCCTGTGTGTGTGTGCAGAACACCTGCTTTGACCATCCTATGCCCTTCTGGGGGTGACGAGTGAGCCCCTTGACCAGCTTCTGTGAACTAAGCACAAACTAACTCAGTGTGCATGAGTAGGTCAGTGACCACATGTGAAGATCAGATGTGTACAGAAATCCTGCACCATGCACCATCGCTGCCAGCGTGGCCCACCCAGAAGTCTATGTAGACTTTACTCCCTGCTTTAGTAGAGTGCAGGGCCGGAGTGACTTCTTGTGTTCTTCTTTTTTTTTTTTTGGTGGAACCGGGGACTGAACTCAGGCCCTTGTGCTTGCCAGGCAAGCTCTTATTCTACTGAGCTATCTCTCTGACCAAAAAGTTCAGATGGATCTTTTTTTTTGGGGGGGGGGGTGCTGGCTCAGGATGCCTTAAGGGCAGGTATGGTAAGGCATGTGGATCTGGGGATCAAACCACAGAATCGCCATCCTCATTGCTTTGCTTAAGCAGGCACTTGAACAACTGAGCTAATGGGTGTTCAGGCCCCCGTGGTGTTCTTCTGTTTATAGCAGCAGGCAGGATAGAATGCGACCTGCTGTCACCATGACAACCACATCCCCTCTCCTGTCCTGCGAGGCTGCACCCCTGCTCCGTGGGACTGAAGCAGGGCTCAGCACTGGACTGCACGGCCATGCCTGGAGCCTGGAGCCCACACAAGCATGTTGGGGCCTGAGGCCTCTGCACTATTGAACAACCAAGTGACACTCATTTTTTCATCTGTTAACAGTGTCACACTCTATCATCATCTAAAACTGAGAAAATTTTAAATAGATGAAATTGAATCCCATCGAAGGACAGTTTTCAGAGCTGAAAAAAAAATGTCATCCTTCCCAGGCCCAGCTGCTGTAGCACTGAGAAGTGCTCTGTGGAACAGATTCACAGAAGGAGAAAACTAAGCACCAGGCACTATTTTTTTTTTAATTTTTTGTATATTTTAGTACAGGGTCTACAGGGTCTCACTACTCAGGTTGGATTCGTAGTGCTCCTCCTGTTTCCAGCTTACCAAGTGTGGGGATTACAGGCATGTGCCACCATGTCCAGTCACAGTCACCATCTCAGTGTGCCCCAGGAGCAGGGCCAGCACGACAGGCTGGGGATGGAACCTCGGGTCCCTATGCCTGCCTAAACAGGCGCTTCAGTCCGCGGAGCTATCCCAAGCAATATTTATGACAAGCTGTCAGCATGGAGAAGCAACGATGTCTGCTGCATCCTGGGGCCTGGAGGGGTGGGCTGTGACAGTGGACACCCAGGTATTGCACTTGGCAACCCTTGTGACAGCTAGTGACACCACTGGCCCAGGAGATAGATGTGTCTGAGGAGCAGGGTCCTCCAGAGAGTTTAGGACAGACTTTCCCCTGATGACACTGGACTGGAAGCCAACTTCTAGACATTGTCCTTCTGCCCTCTGCTGAGACTGTCCCCTCTCCCCTGCCCCGAGAATGGCCTGCGCAGTCACCTCTGTTTGCAAGAGCAGTGTCAACTGCTTTCCTTCTTAGCTCTAGAAACTGATGGTGTGAGAGAAGATGGAGCAACTGCTTGCCCCGGAGCCACCTGGGGTAAAGGATCTGCACTTCAGCTGGAACTGGGGCACACAGCTGGGGCTCAACATTAATCCCTCAATAATTGATGACCCCATGAAACTTTCATGGGCAGCTGATAAGTAGCGGTCTGGCTGCCACGTCACCTGACTGTTTGTGGAGCTGTTTGTCCAGAAAGTTGGGTCATTCTCTCTATGCCCGACATGTGGAGGCAAAGGAGGGCAGACAGCACATCCTGGAGGTGTGGTTCTATCACAGAGTCACTAGAATGAAGCCAGAGAGACTGGGGAAGGCAACAGTTCACAAAGCATACAACCTGTGACTGCAGGAGCTCGATTTGCCACCAGGTCTTGGCATGCCTAGGTGTGAGCATCACCACAGTGACGTCACCCTGTTTGCACACTTGGACCATTTCGGTAACCACGGGGAAAGGTGCACATCCTGTGTGGCTCTGGAAATCAAAGCAGGGCCAACGGGTGGAGACTGGAAAGGTAAGGTCCCAGGCAGGGTGAGGAAGACATTTCTGTAGAGGCAGCGGAGAAAGGTATCCTGGGCATGCGCCATGAGGCAGCAAACGACGTGGACGCCAGGAGCACAGGCGCAGGCTGGGTCTTCCTTGGAGCTTCCTGGCACCCCTGCCAGGTTCTTGCCTCCTGGGCCTCCTGCCCGACCCTCTGAGATCCCACCTCCCAAGAGAACAAGGCCTTCCGGGGTCCCTGCTGGGGTGAGCCCACATCAGCTCTTGAGTGACATTGGTGAGCAGCTCCGTTCACTACAGGCGGTGTACTGAGCGCCCACCCCACTCCCCTGGTGTGTGCTCCTGCTTTCTACTACCCGCGTGCACACCTGTGCGGAAGGGGCTTATGCGCATGCTCCGTCCGCTCTCAGCAAACCGGAAAACACTTTCTGCCCGCTTTGTTCACAAGAGCCTTCTCAATCTGCAGCTTAAATTTAGTAACCTGGTGTTGCATTCTTGGCAGGTAATTGCATGAGGGATTATGTCATCCACAAAAAAAGACCTGAGTTTCTTCTTTCCAGTCCTTTTACATTTTATTCTGCTGCGTTTGTATGTTCTCATTTCCCATAACAAGAAAAAGAGTTCCATATTTTACTTTTGGGTATGATCCCTCCTGTGGGTGCTTATTTTGCACCATGTGTCTGGTTTCTAGAAGTTTCTTTCTATATCTCCTTTACTAGAATTTGCAAAGCTTGTACCAGAGATATGAAAAATTTTATGTGTCGCTGTATCTTGAGAGATGTTAGGCAAACTCCCTTCCTCGCTTTCTTCAGGTAGCACAAAGCATTGGTTAACTTTTATGTGCTTAATTCGATCTGCTGTTCTTGAAGTAACTGTGAGTTAATATGGCATCTTATTAGTCCTTGTATATTAGCTCACTTACAGTCAAAGCCAGTGGGGCTGGAGATTTCTTTGTTGGAAGGATTATCATTATGTTTTTAGTTTTGTAGTAAATTTAGGCCTATGACCAATTTCCAGCGTGTTTTTCCTTCTCGTGTCATCTTTAGAAAGTTGCACTTTTCTGACAATTTAACCAATTTATTTAAATTATTAAATATGTTGCCCTCATTGCTCCTGATGCCCGTGGCACCCAGGATGCTGCAGAGCGCTTCGGGACTGACAGAGATTCGCTGATTTCTCCCTCTCTCTTGCCCTCCGCTGAGCTCTTCCAAGGCATATGAATTCTCCTGGTCTGTGCAAGCGAACTTGTTGTTTGGTAGTTCTCACCACCGTATTATTAGTTTTTATTTTACCACTTTGGCTCATGCCTTTGGCTCTACTTGATTTTTCCTTAATTTCCTCATCTGTATATTAGGAAAAATTCTTTTAAATCATTAAAAGTTTTCTGACTTTTCTGTTAGACTCCAGTTACATATTGCAAGCTTTGTTATCACCTCTTTATTTTTATTTCCTAATAGTTCTAATAGGCACTGGTGATTTCCCTTGACACACCAGTTTTTAAAGAAACGCATGCCTTGACATCGAAATGCGGGACCTCGACTCCATGTCCTTTTCTTCATCCGGGCTCCTCGCTGGCTTCCTCTGACTGGAGCTGAGCTGGGGTGAACGCGGGCCCTGCACTGCTCGGTCCTCATTACGTTTCTGCTCAGTCCTCGCTATCCGCTCCCCCTTGCTCTAGTGTAGTCCCACCCGTGAGCCCCGAGAGCAGCACGCTCATGACCCTGCGCATGAGGCTTCTCGGTCGTGCTGAAGCCCTCTGCAGCGCCACTGGCGGCTGCTTGCTTGCTTGCGCTATCGGATGGTGTGAAGTGGATTAAATTCTCCAAACACAGTTTTAAATTTATTCTTTCTCCTTTAAGGTCTCTCATTTTGCCTTTCATACACTGACGTTTGAGCGTGAAAGGGATCCGAAAGAAGTCTTTAGCTTATTCTTCCCATGTGCCTTTTAATTGGAAGAATTAATCCACTTATTGTTAACATATTTACTAGCAAGGCAGGATTTTCTCTGGTATACTGTTATCTTTTTCTGCTTGTTTGGCACAAATGAGCAGCCTTTTTGTTCTTTCCTCTTTTTGCCTTTTGTGTGTTAGGTATTTTTAAAAACCTCATAGTTTTTTTTTACTATGCATCTGGAGGGGCTTTGTGTCTTTGGGCTTCATCCAGGAGTTACAGCTTATGTCTTAATCTGAAACAATTTAGAGTTAATGGTCACAAAACCACAATGACATAGACACCTTGGCCACTGCGTCCCTTTTCCTGTGTGCTCTTCCTCGTGCCCTCCTTCATGTACTTGTGCATGCGCACTTGCTCATAAATCACAACCAGACACACTGTTGCCCCCCCCCCACACAGGGTTCTGAGTTTGGCTTCAGGCGGCTAGTCCCTGGGATCTGGGATCCCCCAAGGAGCCCTGGCTCCACCCCATGCTCTCCCAGGCTTTCACTGTGACTACAAGTTGTGGTTTCTGGGCCAGCCAGATAGCTCAGTGGATTAAAGCACCTGCTTATGCAGACGAAAGGGCAGGGGTTTGATCCTAAGCCTGCCGTGTCAGCCCCACCCCTGGGGCACACTGAGATGGCGATTGAGACTGACAGTGGTGGTGCACACCTGTAATCCCAGGACTTGGGAGGCTGAAAAACAGGAAGGATCACTACAAGTCTGATCTGTGTAATGAGACCTTACAGACCCTGTACTAAATACATACCAAAAAAAAAAAAAAAAAAAAAATGTGGTTTCCAAATTTGCCTAACACTATGGAGGGAGAGCCAGGAACAGGGCCATGAGGCTTTTGCTGGATTCATTTGTGTTCTTACATAAAGACTCCTCAGATTCGTGTAAGGCATTGACTTCCAGATTTTGAAAAAACTGATTCTGACAACCTCGTATAGTTTTTCTCTTTGGTGCTTGGGTGTGAAAAGATCTTCAGAGGTCTTTTCCCTGCTGTCTTCACTAGCAGCCTTGCCCTTGACTTGACTTTTGAAGGTCAGACCACAGGGCAATGTGTCCAGCTCACAGGGCTTTCTCCAGCGTCTTCTATACTCCGTCCAGCACACTAGGCCATGTTCCCAGCGAGAAGTCACCGTTGGTCTTCCTGTTGTAGCTTTGCAGCCGCTGTGAGGTTCTCCCTCTGGTTCCTGTGTAGCTGTAGTTAGCAGCTGCAGCAGCTCTTTGCTCTGAGAGATAGTGCTTTTGCCGGACTCACTTTGGGGCTCCTCCATGACAGCCATACAGATGACCAGTGACACAGCAAAAGCCTCTGCCCACAGAATTCTGCAGAAAACTTTAAAAGCCTGTCATCCCCACCTAATCAGATCAGTAATGCAATTAAATTCTGCTCAGAACCACTTCGTAGTGGCCTCCATCAACCAGCCTTTCACTTTGTCCCGAATGTGCCAGGCCGATGTCCCTCAGCATGAGGTGTTCCTACGTGGTGGGGTCCTCACAGGACCATAGTATGTATCAGCAGCAGTTCGTGTCCATGAAAGCCTGAAGTACTGACTTCCAGTCCTCTACCATCCTCCACGGAAGCCTAGAGTACACCGCAACCAGAGCCCGAACGGTATGGTCACTTTCTCTTCTACAATGACAAAATGTCCACGTACATGTTTATGTTCATGTTCACAGAAACCTTGTCCTGAGACCAGACAGTAGAGACCAGCCAGGGGCCTGAAGGCACTCTCTAATGCAACTCCACATAGGAAAAAGCAAATGAAATTCCTTCCCGTGTCACCAGGATGCGCTCAGATTTCATAGGGAAGCCCCTTCCCTGATCCATTTCCTTAGATAAATTCTTGGGGGCATCAAAGAGCCCAGGAAATGGACAACGCAGGTGAGTGTGTGACCCTGCAGCCACACATGTGCCCCAGCATGCCTGGTGTCCCCCAGAGAGTTAGGCTATCACCAGCCCCTCACATTTCTCAGCCTCTCCCGACCTGCATAAGTGTCTCTCATGTTTGCTGGCTGAGCCGGTCCCCAAGAGCCACACGCTGTCTGCCAGCCCTGGCACCCTATGTCTGGAGACTCGGGTCCCTGCACTTCCCCAGGGGATCCGTGCTATTTTCTGTCCCTGAGTGCAGCCAGGGCAGGTCTGTGGAAAGGGCAGGTGTGTGACACCGGGTGCTCCCGAAACGTGAGTAGCTAATTAGATTCTGTCCCTGGAAGAGCAACAGGCCCGCTGCATGCGGCAGACAAGGGTTTTAAATAATAGAAACTCCTATTAGGTGAATTTATGAAGAAAGTGTGGAAAGTTATAACAATGCATGCGCCCTTCCGTACCTTCTGCTCAGCGAACGTGCGAGTGGTCCTGAATCATTTATGCCAACATGCAGGAAACTGATAAATTTTGAACAAATTTAATTGAAATCACCCCTGGAGTGCCAGTGAAGGAAGGATTAAATTTAATGGTCTCGCAGAGTGTCACCGAACTAGACTGCTCCCTTCTGAAGTCTATTTTTTTCCCCTAAATAAAAGATTCCAAACCTCAATCAGGAGCGAATGTGAGTTTAATCACATCGTAGAAATGAAAAGCGTGTCACTCCCCCTTGTAATGAGACTTAAGGAAGATGTTTAACCAGACAAACCGCAAGTCCGCTCTGTCTTTGTGGTGGGACACAAGGCCGAGTGTCACTCCTGCGCAGGTGGCATTGTGCCCCGGAGTCCCTCACACAGGGTGGCGGTTTCCTGTGATGTCACACACAGGACGACCATACACGCATCATGAAGGATCACTGCTGGGCTATGTGACTTCCTTGGAGTGACACTGGGATGAGCCCTCATCTGCACACTGATCTTTTGGACCCGGGGAGGCCAGGCAGCACAAGTCCTGGAGATTTGAACACTAGACATCCTTGAGGAGTGGGGTGAGGCTTCTAGGAGGCAGAGGCCTCCCCACCCTGAGAGCAGCTCACCTGCAGGCCGCCCCTGGAATGCTGGTGGGTTCCGAGGGGAGCAGGCTCTAGGTGCCTGCCTGGCCCATTGCTGGAATCACTCAGGGAGCACATATCTGACCCCTGGGGCCCAAGGACAGGGGAAGCTTTGTCCCCACTGGCTGTGTCCCATGCCCTCACTCCACCCCCTTTCCAGGGTCTTGGCTTGAGGTTGGATACATCATCCCTTGTCTGTACTTCAGGGTGACTTTAGTGACACTGATTCACTGCTTCCCATAACTCCAGTGGGCCAGCAGGGTGGTGCTGGTCCAGCAGTGACCCTAGCAAGGCCTCAGGGTCTTGTGTCCTTGACGGGAAAAGGAGCCAGCAGGGAAGCAGCTCCCTGTATAAGCTATCAGGCTCCTCCAGGATGTGCTCAGGGCATCCCAGGATCCTATCCACACAAGAACAGACCCACATATGAAAGCCAGAAGCCTGATTCACTGTGTGGGTGAGGACCCCAGGAGCCCCAGGCTCCCTGCCACAAGGGGTGTGGGATGGGGACCTTGTTGTGCTCCTCCAAGGCCCAAGGGAGGCTGGGTGAGGCCAGGCGCCAGGGTCCTCAGCCCTCTGCAGCAACCCCAGGACCCAAAGCAGCAGCCTGTGGCTGAGGAGATGGGGAGGCTTCGATCTGCTGCCACCAGGGTGCTCCCCCTGCACCTGTCACGTGGGGCCCCCCAGCTGTCCCTGCTGTGGAGTCATGGTGAGGGCAGGTGTGGAGAAGGGACCCTGACACTTCAGGACCACTGGAAGACTGTTCTCTGTTCTCAGCAGAAGAAAAACAGAATTTGCCTCTTACAGTCCTTTCCACAATCTCTCAGCTTTTGTTTTCGGTGGTTTTCACTTGGATGTGGCCGATGCTGCCCAATGAGTGCCCACCCCAGCCCACCTTGTGACTCCTTATTTACCCCTCTGCCCCAAGGCCATCTAGCAAATGTCTGGGCAGCTGCAGGTCCACTGTGCCAACCCCAGAGGTGGCTGGGCCTCGGGGTCCTGGGCACAGCTCTGCGGCAGCCGGGGAAAGCGGTGGGGCTCCTTGGGACCCTTAGCCTGCGTTTCAACTCCATTTCCAAATATAAACCCGTCAGCTGTGTCAGGCACTTTGATTTCTCTGGATGTCAGGCTTGATTTTCAGATGCAAATGTGCCCCAGGTTAGCCTTCATAAGTTACCTGGCCGGGGACCAGGAGCACACCTGTCAGGTGCGGCCCCCTGACCTTCCACCTCCGTGTAATCCTTCATGTTCTGCATCAAAGGCGCCCTCCTGCCCGCCCGGAGCTGGAGTAGAATTATTCTCCGAGGAATTTATGACAAATACAATCCTTCCTTTTAATGCAGGTTGTTTCATTTAGCAGCGCTCGAAGCACAGGACTCCACCTGGAGAGCGCACTGTGGCTGCGGCTGCCACGCTGCTCTTGGCGGATGCCGCCGGCCTCCAAGCGGAGCTAGGACATGGGGGTTCTCTGCAGGCTCCCAGGCTGCGAGCTGCAGAGGGGCCACATGGATACTCGAGGTGTCCTCTGGAGCCTCTGCACCCTGGATGGGCCCTCCTGCCCTTGGGTGCTCTGGGGCTCTGTTGTGGCTTTGCCAGGTTTTCCTTCCTTAGCAGTCTGGTTTTCAGAAAGCTGGAGCAGCAAAGCCACCTGCCCTTCTGCCGCCAGTGACAAAGTCCTTCAGATGCCCTGCAGTTCACAGGCCTTGGCGGTGGGGCCTCCTCCTCAGTAGGGGTCTGGGGATCCCTGAGGAAGGTCCCTATGCACCAGAGCTCTGCTTGTATGTGTTACACTCCCTGGACCTGGCGTTTAGAAAAAGCCAGAAACCCAGAGTCGGCCTGGCTTTGGGCAGTGTCCCAGGCCTGCACCCATTCATTCCCATGTGTTTGCAGCCAGGTGGCCATGGCAGGGCCTATATGGGATCCCTTTATGGCACCTGTGTAACCTGAACTGTGTCCCCACCCAATCCACAGGTCCCAGGTCCATGGGAAGATGTGTAATGTCTCACCTGCCACGTCTGCAGTTGAAGAGAGATCAGGAGGATAGAACCCTGTCCTTCAATGGGGACATTCTGGTGACAAACTTCAAGAGGTTGGCCCAAAACAGCCTGAGGGTGCCTGCCATGCTGTTCGGGACTCCAGAGGCATGCTCGTCTCCCCATGGGAAGAAGTAGTCTCTGCAGCTATGGCTGATGTCTGGAGTCTCGCTGCGCAGCTGTGCCGACCAACAGAGATGCTGTCCAGCTCTCCTCGCCACTGAGAAGTGACCCAGCAGCGTGGCCCCTGTGTCTCCACGAGTACCCTGCCTGCTGATGCAGTACCCTCCGCAGAGGAGTCTAAATGTTCTGATGACTTGTGAAAGTCACCTTCCCCAAAACCTTTCCTTTGTGTCGCACAATTATTACTCCCCTCATCACTTTTGGATCCTTATGCCACTCTACTCTTTAAATGCCATCACAGGAGACATTTTGCAGCTCATCAGGGTTCCTAACCGGCTCACACAGACACTGCTGGTTTGCTGCTCACAACCACCTGCCCGTTATTCCTCTTCACGTGATCCAGAGTGAAACCCTAACACCCCCACCTCCTGGGAAAGCCACCTGGCCTTTCTCACTGTCTTCCTAGCTGCACCTCATGGGGGCGATCCTCTGGTCAACCACGTCACAGCAACATCTGCGCAAACAGAACAGTCTGCACCCTGCAAGAAGGGAGAGGAGCCCAGTGCCCCTCACCTCGAGCGCCATTCCCTGGCTCTTCTTTCTTCCTGCTCTCTTCAGACTCTGTGTGCTTTCCAGTCAAAGCTAAGTAATGCTAAATCTGAAGAACTTTCTCCAAGCAGACAACATCTTATCCTTCCAAGGCAAGCCTGAGTATCAAACCAGACCAAGCAACCAACCAAACAAACAAAAAAAGATATAACTGTAAAATGCAGATTTGAGGACCTCAGCAATTTTGGAATGAAGAAAAGTGGCTGTGGTCAGAGTGGGGAGGAGAAAGAACCCAAGGGGAGCAGGGAAAGGGTTAGGTTACACTTTTGGGCTCTACATGGGAATGAGGAAATGGCCTACATGGGAATGTGATTTGGAAACCACTCAAGTGTCCCCAGGCATTCAACACGCTGGACTTTGTACTTTGGGGGTGTGATGGTTGTGAGTGCAAGGCAGCTATTCTGCGCCCAGCCATGAGCAACCAGGTCCCCAAGTCTAGGCAGGGCAGCTATTCTGTGCCCAGCCACGAGCAATCAGGTCCCTGAGTTGTCTCCAGGACACCAGCCTGCTCACTGTTCTTGAAGTTTCTTTTTGTGACTATGCCCTGCATGGCCAATGGCGGCCGGGCCTGGGAGGGGAGGACTGGGGCCCTGGTTATCAGGGTCAGATGTTCTCACCAGAAAGTCTGGCCAGGTGATGCCTCTCAGAAGCTACCTCCGGGACTGAGTGAGGCACAGGCTCCATGGAAGTAGCCCAGAAGAAAGTGGACGCCAGGAAGGCTTCATGGATTGTGTTTCTTGCCTTATTGCACAACACAGACTCATCGCTACATGAAAACTAGACAGTCCCTTTGAAGCTGTTCAGAGGAATTCTTTCCATGGTCTGGGGCTGTTTATGAAAGATCTTTGCCAACAGGAGCTTCTGGGTGTGGCAGGGAGAGTGTTGTGTGACACACTCAGGATACACTGAGGCATGTTAAAGACAGACATCCGTGTACGTGAGCTGCGGACTCCGGAAGGCAGCTAGCTCCCGGGCGGAAGTCCAAGGAAGATAGCCTACAGGCCAGGAAACAACAGCTTCTTCACTTTTCTGTGCTGTCTGCAGGAAGGTGTTCTGAGCAGCAAAGGCCTCCCTCCAGCCATAGAAGCACACAGCACCTTTTCTTACCTATGATTCTGTTTAAAGATTCTGTGGATTTGATTTCCCGTCTGACCATGCTGACAAGTTTACGCTAGCAAAGGACAATTAGAAGTGATTCCAATCTCTCTAATTAATTGAGCTACCACCGGCATAAAGGTAGTGCTGTAGAAATATGTTGATGTGGGTGGTGTTCCCTTTGGCGATGTAGCATGCACACAAGATGAAACTGGAATCAAAAAAAGAAAAAAAAAGAAGCATTTGGTAGAATGTAAGACAGCCCTGCACATTGTTTAGTAGACCGCAAGTGGAAAACCCGAGGCGCTCGCTGACTCTGCTGTGCTCATCTCACGGGGGCTGGCTTCACCTTGTGCACCTCAAAGTCGGATACTCCCATCTGGGGCCTCAGTCCTTCGACCTGAGAAAGTGTCTCAGGCAGGTGACAGTGGTCAGCACTAAACAGGGTCCTTCCATGGCGGATGCCACGTCCTATGTGTCTGTCTACTGTGCTTTACCCAAGGCAAAGATGCAGAAGGAACTGCTCCTCACCCACCTCCCACCACCCTCCCGCAGCACGTTCTGCACATATGTGGTGCTTCCCACTGCAGCTGTTGCGATGCGGCCCTGGGGTGTTCCCTTGCCCCACTCAGGACCCAGCTGAAGAGATGCACTCAAATCATATTTGTTCTTTGTTCTCAATCACTAGTCAACTCGTCAGCAGTCCAGAGATGCTCTGGGGTGAACTGTGAGAAATGGGAGTCATGTAATGCTGCACCCCAATGTTGACTGGTGTCCACCATGGTGTCTCGCTCGTCACAGCCTGGTGCTCCTGTTTGTGTCTCCACAAGTGAGGAAACCATGCGCTGGAGGCAGGGAAGGCAGGCAGACAGAGGCCTAGAGCAGGCTCATGCCTGCATGGCTGGGACACTGCCCCTCCATGCCCAGAAGTGCTGGGCAAGGGCACTGCAGACTGAAGACTTCTGCCCACTATGCCAGTGTCTGCTATGACCCAAGGCAGTCCCTGCCCATCTCCGCACTGCCCCTCACTGTAGATCCAAAAGGATGGCCTCACAGCCTGGCCATGTCACCCAGTGTCCATGGCAGCACAAGACTCCCCAGACTAGACAGGGCTGGGGGACAGGGCTGAGTTCTCAGCATGAGGAAACTTAGGTCATACAAGGGTGGCCTGGCGACTTCTAAGTGCATGCCCCATGGGAACTGGGAGGCAGGACAGTGGCCAGTACTTCCCCCAAAAGCCAGATGCTGTTCACCTTGTTATCAGGTGGCCTTTCCCTGTAGTGATAGTGATACAGGAGGGACAATGCCCTCCTCTACCTGGTACCTCAGAAAAGATAAGGACACTTTGCCCTGCTGCAGGACAGATGGACGAGAACTTTCCCTCATGGCACTGCTATGGCATTTATTCAACATCTGTCACCCCAGAGAAACACTTCACACCACAATGGTCACAGAGGTCTGGGACGTGAGATACCATGCCAGCAAGAGAAGGGGAGACACATGGGCAAGTAGGCCTGTCACCAGCCTGGCATTGGGGGCACCAGCTATCACCACCTTAGTTTTTCAGGTACCAGATCTCACCTCCTGTCCATCATTTCAGCCATGGCTCAAGCCATGCTCCAACCTGAGTTGAGGGGCTCAGGTCAATCCTTGGCTGTCCCAGCAGCGTCCCTGAGGGACTGAGCAGATTCCCCAGGTGGCACAGGAAGGACATCCACCAAGGGCACTTGATAGCCCCGGCCAGGTGGGCAGAGCCTGGAATCTGCTACCCACCTCCATGCAATGGCCCAGCTCAGAGAACCCACCTGAATCCATTCTTTTAAACACACATTTCCATTTAGCAACTCTCACTGAGCCCTAATTCACCTGCTGCTTAATGTCACTTACAATCATCCAGAGACTGAAACAGCCCCAGAAAGAACAGACTTTAAAAGTATATTTTAGAGCTAAAGATGGAACTTTAATATCCTACAGGATTTCAAATCCCTGGACAAAGAAGTCAGCTTGCCCTGGAGAGAAGTCCTCCAGTATCGTTCATCCCCAGGACGGTAGAGGCGGTGGTGCCTTCAGGAAGGCCGGGACTCACCTTTTCCAAGTCTGATCCAGCAAGATAATCATCAACCGCTCAAATAAAATCATGACTTTTTCAGAGAGAGAAAGTAAGTACAAGGGAAAAACTGACAACAGTGGAGGAAGACTCAAGTTAGGTCCTACTGGGGAGACTTTCTGAAGATGAAAGGAGGGTGCTTGCACTTAACTTGCCTTCAGGCACTGGTCTGAAATCATCTTAGTAAATACACGAAAATCTCCCCTTAACAAACATGCGGACAGAGAAAGTACCAGGAAGTAAGGGGCTGTGGGATCCCCGGCGGATGCTGAGCAAGAGTGGCTGTTTCCAGAGGGCTGTCTGGTCTCTTTTATCTTAAATATCACAACTGCACTTTAACGTGGGGGAAGTTAGGAGTAAAACTTAGGAGGACTCTGAGCCGCAGGTGCCCCTGGGAGGAGGAGAAGATCTTCCCTTACATGTGAAAGAGAATTTGAGGGGTCCCAGCCTCTGTTGCCCACCCCTGCCCAAACTCATCTCTTTCTGTGCCACGTGGCCAAGGATGACCAGCTACCTCTGTAGTGCAGCCTCTGGTTCCTGGCCAGGCCCAGTGGACAAGACCTGCACCAGAGGCTATAGGGGCTCAGAATGAGGGGTGCACTGAGGCTGATGGGGTGGGGCCAGTGGCTGGGCCAGCAGTGTCCTTAAGCTTTGGGGTGCGTCCTCCCCTGTGGGTATGTGAGCTTGTCCAGGGCCTCGCGGTGGCCTTCCTTGCCATCTGGGCTGTCACTGCCGCCTACCACGTGTCTCCTCATCAGCTTCTTACCTACAGCATAGTATAGGGCGTGGTCCTTCCCAAGCCTCTCACAAAGCTGGGCGTGTTCTCCTTATCACCACCTTACTGAGGTCTGCGCAGATTGTCAGCCTACCCAAAGCCACTCAAACTTGGGGAGTCTTGACAGCTCCTTGCAAGGACTGTGGACGCTGCAGCTAATGTCCAGATACCCCCAAAGCCTCACACACTCACAACCTGGGCTTTGGGAAGGCTACTGGAGCATGGGCCGATGGCCTTGTTATTAGGGGGTGGGACCTGGTGGAAGAGGCAGCCCAGGGGGGCGTGGCCTGGAAGGGTCTGTTTCCTTCCTGGTTCTCTCTCCACTTCCTATCCTCCATGCCTCAAGCAGCTCTCCTTTGCCAGGCCCCTCTGCCATGCACCTGCCTTACAGCCAGCCTAGTACAGAATAAGATACACATCAAGACCCGCTCCTCCGCCCTGAAGCTGCCCATGTGGGATACCACGCCCCGGCATCCAGGGACATGATGAACGCTGGGCGGAGGGGGCACTGTGGCTCCTACTGATAGCATAAAAGATGGTGCTTCTTCAATTAGAAATAGTAAATTTAGATATATTTCACACCCATTATATTTCTTTTAAAGAGGAAGAAGAGACACTGTGAGATCTGACCATATTTGAAATCTAACTTTAACTGCTTATTCTTTATTTCTTTTTGAACAAAGTGATGAGAGCTGGGCATCAGCCCACAAATGACCTGTGCTAAGGAAGTTTACTTCTCACAAAGGATTCTGGAGAAAGGAAACAGAAGAACAGAGAGAGGCAGAGGGGTCTTTCTTGCACAAAGCAATGAGTTCCTGCTGCTCAGAGGCCAGGGCCACGCTAATGAGAGAGGGAAAACCTGGAGGACCAGTCTGGCTACTTTTCTTTCATTGCTGAGAAAATGATAAAAGAGGGAGAGGTTTATTTAGCTTACAGTTTGTGGAGGTTTCAGTCCATAATCCGCTGGCTCCAAGGCAGAGTGCCACATGGCACAGGGCAGCCGTTCATGGCAGTGGAAAACAGCAAAGCAGCAAAAGCAAAAGAGAGCAGCAGCAGAGAGCAGGCCTCTTTCCCGCTCTTCTGTTGTATGCAGGCCGCCCACCCCAGGGCAGGCCTAGCGCTCACACCCGTAATCCCAGCATTAGACCATGAGCCAACCACAAACTCTAGGAGCACAGCCATGACTGTGTGAGGATTTGGGAGAACATCTAAACCCAAAGTATAGCAGGGCCCACGGGTCCTTCCCAGGACCTATGTGCTTCCTCTGTCACTGACAAGTCCCATACCAGTGATACAGTCTTGCTGTGCTTGAAAACACTGACGGTTGCCTTTCTCTGCCCCTGAAATACCAAATGCAAAGGGAGAGGGAGCCACCAACTGCCAGCACACGCAGCGCAGGTCAAATGAAAGAGGAGGCGAGACAAGGTGTAAGGAGTTTCTTCTGGGAAGGAGGAGGAGGAGCAAGAGGAGGTGGGCAAACACCATGGGGACACCTGTCTGGGGACACCCCTCCTCACTGATGTCATGACCTCCTATGGCCTTGATAGAACCCAAAACAAGGTCATACTAGTGGCGCCATCATGTGGGGCTGGGAGCCCAGCCTGAAAGGCGACTCTGTGTCCCACTTGGGAAGGAAAGTGGTAGAGGCCAAAACCTAGTTGACCTGCACCTCTGGAATGATCCCCACCAGCACGGGAGGTTTTGCAGTGGAGGCGGAGGTCCCAGGACTCCTCCTCAGCCTGGGTCCCCATTACCTGGCTCTCACCATGCTTTGTGACTCTAGCTCTGTGTCATTGATTTAGACTTGCAGGAGGCCAGGGGCAGGGGTGCAGAAGGCCCCAAGTCACCACCCTCCTCACGCTAGCATTGACGACTTCACCTCACCATGAGGACAGCATGCCCCCAACACCCACCACTTGTGGACAGCACGTGAGGACACCACAGGCCTGCCAGGCTGCCACCTGGGTGAGCTCCCTGCTAACTGCTGAGTTCACCTCCTCCTGACCCAGGCACCCCACTGTTTGAATTACAAGCTGAAACATTCATTCTATATGGTTATGAAAACTCGATACTGGTGTACAACATTTGATCTTGTCCCCTAAAAAAAGTCAAAGGAGAAGCAAGGAATGGAATTGCAAACCAGTGGCTTCCCACGGGAAGAGGCAACAGCACTCTGTGTATGGCTCAGTTCTCCTTCCAGCCCCTCCACCCAGCTTCTGTGACGGGGATGAGTGCGCAGGCAGGCGCTGTGTGGCCTGTGTTCACCGTGACCACACCAGCCACCACACGGCACTAAAGAAGTGGCCCTTGGTCAGGACAAGGAACCCCAGATGGCACAGCCCAGGCCTGCATGGTGTGGAGAATGGATACTACCTTGGATTGTGGTGAACACAGAGTCAAATGATGATGCCACTGAGGAAGAACAGCACCATCTGTGTTGCTCTGGTGTAGGGTGGACACACATCCTGTAGCAGTTCTTGAGCTTGGTGTCAGGCTGCAGGAAGAGCAGTGGCCTTGGCCACTTCTCCCAGACCCCACAGTGGCCTCCACTGTCTGCTGTCAGACTCTTTACAAGGTTTCAGCCCTGCTCCAATCACAGTGCAAAACACACACACACACACACACACACACACACACACACACAGAGGAAGTGGGCACAGGAGTCGGCATCCTGTAAGAGCAGGAGGGCGTTTCCCTGGCCAGCAGTATGCAGCAGGAATCTGGCAACTCAGAGGTGAGGAAACCCAGGTCCTTCGCACAATTTGCCGGTTGCAGGCCTGCATTTTGGCTGAAGACGGGGAAGTCAGTGGTGGCATAAGTGCACGAGCCACTGTACCCCCTGCCACCAGCGGGGGCTCCTGGAACCACCATGGGCGCAGGGGACACAGCCTGGCTCTCTGGACCAGCAGGGGAGCCAGCTGGCATGCTGGGCTCCAGGTCTTGGGAGGAAAAACCATAGCTGCCAAGGCAGCAAGCTGCCTCCAGGAGCAACTCTGGGAAATGCTTCAGGGCTGGACCTCAGGGTCACAGGCTGGGGCAAGAAGGTAGGGAAGTAACTCGGGGGCAGAAGGGGCTGTCCAAGAGGTGGGGTACAATAGGTCCCTCCTACCAAAGAGCAGCGGCTGAGCATTTTCTTGCTCACACCTTCTCTGTGACCAAGAGAGCCAGGTACAGTAAGGCAGAGGCACCCAGGGTCTCAGGGGAAGAGGAGGCCTACAGGTTAAGGTCAGGTGCACCACCCAGCTCATTTCAGTCCTCTGCAGTGGCCCCTTGCACTCCTGTATCCCACCCCCACTGCATCTCCTCATACAGGTTTGCAGCAGCTCCAGCACCCAGGAGGGAGTGTGCAGTTTACACTCTCAACCAGCCAGGCCTCTGCTCCCCGAGGTCCAGGCTGCACAGCCTACAGGGCCCAGGGTGCTCAGGATGCCCCACAGTAGCAGATCTGGATCCAGCCCACTGTCAGAGAGAATGCTTTGTGAATCACACACCTTTGTTTACATTTTTTACATTTTATTATATCTAACTCACCTGTCTGTGTCCCTGCAGGGCCCAGGCAATGACTCTCCCTCGCCCTAACCACAGCTCCCCTGGGGCTCAGCCAAGGACAGAGGCTGGGCGGCCCTGAGCAGTGGCCTTCCCTGTACCCAGACCCACATCTGGGGTGCCCTGCCTGAGACCCTGGCTGGTCCAGCCCGCAGGACAGAGCGTGACTGCTGCCCTAAGGAGGCCCCAGCAGACACCAGGAAGGAAGAGGCCAGCACCCAGCAGTGGCCTGGACACTGAGCCCTGGATGTGACCCAGCCAGGTGGCCAGGGCAAACAGCTCACACACGTGTTGTCAGCTTTGAGGACAGACACCTCCCCCCTTGCCCCAATTGTCCTTGTGCTCCTCTTGTTGCCTTCTTCACTTGTCCCACAGGGTGCCTGAGCAGAACCTGGTGGCAGGTGCCCACTACTGGCTGCTGCGTGCTCACTGCATGGTGACCTTGTTGTGACTCTGGCTCCAGTGTCCTCAGCTGTCTGCTGTGGTTGGGTTGGTAACACAAGCCGTCTCCCCATCCAGGTGACCCACCAGAGCCTCCTAGGTCACCCATTTCTCAGGCTTCCTAAAAGCAGGTCATGATCCTCTCCTCGGGTGTGGCAGAGCTGCTGGGGTGGATGCCAGGTCCTGTCAACAAGTGGTGTCCCTGGCACTCAACAGGGCACCACCCCATGCACCAGTGATGCATGTGTCCAGGAAGGTTCGTCTGCATCGAGCAGCAGCCTGTGAATCCTCTCCACCATGGGTCCTTTCTGCAGTGAGACAGCTTCTTGTAGGGCTGGTGGCCCTGTCCTGGACTTGTGGTTGTCATCCCAGAGCCCTTCCCACAGCACGGCTTAGGTCACTACTTGAGGGATGTGGCTGAGTTCTGCCTTGTCACCTGCCTGTGTCCCCTTGCACTGTCCTTTCTCAGTGTCCTCATCAGAGACAGGCACCCCAGCTGTCCTGATCGCCCTCTGCAGTACAGGTACAGTGCTGAGGGCAAGCTACCTGCTGCCATCCACAGGACAAACTGGCCGAGCAGTGTGGCTCCCAGTCACTTGTCATGAGCTGCATGGCCTTGATGGAGACCGTGTCCCCGTATGTCCAAGCTTCTGGACAAGGGCCAGTCTAAGGCTCCCCTGAGCCTCCTGAGCCAGAGAAGCTGCTCCTGTCACTTTAGCACCTGCTGGCCTGCTCCCCTGATGGCTCCGTCCAGCTGGTTCCCATGGATTCCACTGCAGGGGACCGAAGCATGTCAGGTCTGCAGCTGGCATCGCCCTGATGCCACCATCAGGTGAAGGCTCCACCCTGGGCAGAGGCTGAGCTCACTTATTCGGTTTCCTGGGCCCCAGGTGGACTCTTGTTATGGTTCTTGTTTGAGTCGCTTGTCCATCATGGCCTGGAGTTCTGATTTGGAATCTTCAGCTAGAGAAGGAGAGTGGTTGGGAGTCCTCATCTCTGCCCCTCTCAACACAGTTGCCACTCGTGCTGGAGAGGCACCTAGCACCTGCTGTGGGCACAGGAGGCCGCTGGGCTCTCAGAGGATGTTGGCTTAGCACAGCCGGGGTCACAGATCACAGAGAGAGGTGAAGGGTAAGCTCAACACCAGAAGGAGGCCTCTGAGAGAGGCTGACATCCTCTTCCCAAGGCCCCAACATGATCCAAAGGCCCTGTCGCCCTCAGAACATGCTTCACACACGTGTACACATATGGGCACATGTGAAGTCACACATATGCAAACACACCAATGCACAGCCCAACACATCATGCATGTGTGCACCTCCATGCACCACAAATGCAAACATGCAGGCACGTTTTACACATGTGCACATACACAAACATGTATACACATGCAAGAGGTCACAGCTGGTTCATCACACACTTGGATGTTTTTCCCCAGAAGAGGCAGAGTACATTTAGTAACATAAGTGCAGGGCCCCATGTTTGTAAAAGTGTCTGAAGTCTTTAAATAAAAATTTGTACAACTTCAAGATACAAAAAAGAAAAAAAAAGATGCAAAAAAGTTCCCAAATGTCCTTTCTGATAGGCAATTTCAAGTGCTTGGAATGCTTTCCGCAGGGCCGGCAGAACGTTCTCTCCCTTTCCAGAACGTTTAGCTGATGTGTTTCAAAGGAGCAGCGAGAGGAATGCCCACAAACTTCTGCTGTTTTAGTGGTGGGGTCTGGGGTACGAGGCCGACAAATCTGGCTTCCACCAGCCGCAGCTCCGCTCCTAATTTCATGCTCGGGTGTTGAACACAGATCCCTCTGCGCCAGTCGGCTGGAGCCAAACTGTAAAAAGCTTGGAAAACTTCGCGAGCATCACTCAGAACAGGCAGCTGGATTTTCTTTTTATCATTTCCAGGTGCACTTGGGGGAGAGGAGAGTCCTAATGGATCTAAACTGGCGATGTGATCCAAAGCCCGGAAGTTATACTCACTCATTTCGGAGAGATAGTGCTTTGGAGACTCCGAGGGCGGCGATCCATCCCAGATCAGGCGTGAGGCTCTGCCACGCACACCCTCAGCGCCTTTCCCATAAATGCGTAAGTGCTATTTCCTCCAAAATACTCTCAGCTCAGAGCCTACTTTCTGATTCCAAACCCTGGGCAGATGTGGCCCTGTCACCACCCTGCCACTTATCTGGTAAAATGGATGAGGACTCAGTGCTCACTTCAGAACCAGGGTCAAGACAGGCCTGCCACGCACAGACCCGGGAGCCTGCGGTCACACACCCAAGGGCACGGGCTGCTATGGCGGCTCTCACTGGGCCACCAGCTACCTCACGCCCAGTTCCTCCAGGGGACAGAATGCTGCATCCTGACTGAAAACTTAAGAAATCAAAATTCAGTAAACCTTCTCACAAAAATGTACACGAATGCAGGTCCCTTAACCAGAAATGTGTTTTATGTGTACTTTTTTTTTTTATTAGGATAAATATAGCGCAAGAGGTGGGGACCTTTACCTGAATACTGGACTGAGGAACAGACTGAGTTCTCTAGCCACAGAGATTTGTGGGGTCTACCTTGGATTCTTAGGGTTAGGAACCTCGAGAAAAGAGCATTCTTACAGGGC
The DNA here is from genome assembly GCF_000260255.1 of Octodon degus. Lineage (NCBI taxonomy): Eukaryota > Metazoa > Chordata > Mammalia > Rodentia > Octodontidae > Octodon > Octodon degus. The sequence goes on along the minus strand of NW_004524584.1, from coordinate 19,413,532 downwards.
CAGGAGAAACCCTGAGAATAAAAACTGCCCCAAGCACTCTGTCCTGGGACATGAAGCCCTGTCGCATTTGTGCGCCTTCCCAGGCATTGGCTTCTCCAACTGGCCCCATCCTAGAGTGACCACGGTGGTCCTGTCCACTGTGACAAGCTCTAGAAAGCTCCTGATCATTTGAAGTTGCACACACGCTTCTACACTTTATCTACATGCATTCCCCACTACAGGTCAGCCTCCGTTCCTGTGTCTATGGCGTCCTGGGGTGGGCGTCCCCTGTGGTCCACTCAGGTCTGCCCCGACTTCCCACTCAGCATCCACAATAGAGCCCTCTGCATCTGCACAAGGCTCTGGTCTCCATTCTTGCATCACCAGGAAACCCTCAGGGATGGAGACTCCAGGCCCCCTCCAAGCAGCACGCTGTGCAGCAAGAGTAGGACTGGGCGCACACTGTGCCAGAGCCTGTGGCACCCACCAAAGGCTTGGGGCATGGGAGCCATTGCAGCAATGCTGACTTGCTCTGGCAGGGTGCCAACCTCCCCACCCCCAGGCCTCAGGGCTTCTGCCCCTGCCCACATGGGGGAGAGACTCAGCAGGAAGAGCTGTCACATGAAGTGGACCCATGGCTCCTGCCCCAGCTTGAGATGAATACGGAACCGAGCCAGGTTCCCTGCTGGAATCAAGACATCTGTGATGGGCCAGGGCCACCCAGTTTCCAGGAGCACAGATGGAGCAGGAAGTCCTCCCGCAGCTCAACACCATCAGGAACAAGCTGGATTTCTTCTGGGCGTGGTCCAGAGCAGGGCCCTGAGCCACGCGACACCTCCTGTAGTGGTTGATATGTCATGTCAACTTGGCAGAATGGGCTCCTGCAGTTCCAGCCATGGGGGCCCCCTGCCCTGCAGGGAGGGCTGTACCTAGGGTGCGATTGGTTCTGCCCTGGGGCACTATTAGGCTGGCACTGGGGTGCGATTGGTTCTACCCTAGGACCATGGGCCTCCTCAGAGTGACTCAACACAGAAAGTGTATGTAAAGTAGTTGAGGAAGGCTTTCAGCCACCCTGTCCCACTTCACTGGAGAAGACCCAGTCTTTGGAGGAGCTACAATCTTCTCCAAGAAGTGCCAGCCTTCGCAGTCAGCATAGAAGGAAGAGAGAGGCTTGATGGACAGACACCATAGCTGCTGCTCCTCTTCTGCTCTTCATTATTTGCTGCCTCCATGAACTGCTGTCATTAGCGTTGGAGCCAGCAGAGTATGAACTGAAACCTCCACAAACTGTGAGCTAAATAAACCTCTCCTTCCTTCATTTTGAGTGTTGGGTATTTGTCCCAGCAGTGAGTAAAAAGTAACTAAGACACCTCCCTTCTCCACTCCCCATGAAGACACAGCTAGAGACTACTTCTCCACAGCTTGAGTTCTTCGGGATGATCTTCAGACATTCCTCAGACAGCCAAGGACTTGGGGTCGAGCTTTGCATTCTGTATCGGGGTCCAGTTGGAAATTAAATCTGATGCTCTGGAGCCACCAGTGTGCTCTCCGTGGACCCCAGATCAATAACACTTTGCACCTGGCCTTGATTGCTGCCCTCAGACTATGTATTCTTTTTGACACACATCTTTAAGGAATTTTTATTACAAAGGATGTAGTTAGGATATTTTACAAGTCTAAGCAGTTTGCTGATGGCTTTCACTAAAAAAATGTTATAAAAGAATGTGCTCCTGAGGTCAGACGCTCATCACTGAGATCCTTCATGGCAGCCCTAGTACATCATTTGAGGCGTGAATCCCTTTTTCTCCTAAGTTTTATCTGGTTGAGAAGAATAATCATTGTCTCTGAAGCACTTGAAAAGCCTGGGAATGAAAATGGTTGAAAAGAAATATGTTCATTTTAATGCATCCTACCATGATTGGCTGCAGAATTACTTATTTAATTTGCAAAATGGAATGCAATTTAATGGAAGATAGCTATTTATGTATGGACTTATGAGAAAGATGAGCTGACTGTAAAGAAGAGGAAAGACATTGTTTCCTGTGTTCAGCTCGCCCGGACTGGCAGGGTGGGACAATTCTCTGGGTAGAAGTCCCCACATAGGGCTGTTGTCATCGTGCCATGCAGCAGAGCCAGCTTTGAACCTGGGAAGTGTGAATCTGCTGCTCTTTGAAAGGAAATCTGTCTCATGTATGCACAAGTGCATGCACACACACATACGCACACACACACACGCACACATACAAACACACGCACACACTTGCACCTGTGCATGGATGACCTCCTGCAATTTCCAGGGCAGATCTCACACAGAATGACCAGAACTGACCAAAGGACAAGGGAGATGGCCCCACCATGGCCATGGCTGTTGGCCCACTTCATCTTGGCTCTGACGGTCTAGTCTGGCTAACATCTGAGCCACATGGCTGAGGAGCCAATCTTGACTTTGTATGTACCACATAGGAGCAGGAGGGGCTGAGTGCCCCAGGGAAAAGGGGGGCCCAGTTTGGCCTGGGAGTTCTGAGCCTTAGAAGAGCGGTGGCTGGCGGTGCTCCTACAGTCCATCACCCATCTGGGCCTGGGAGCTGAATTGTTGCTTATACGCCAGGAGACTGCCAGTACTGAGAAGGGGTAGGCTCCTCTGAGAGCCAGGGAGTTCTCAGGCTATTTCCAGGCAAGCACAGGAGGCTTCTGGGCTGGCTTTGCACTCTGCCACCTCTAGCTGCAGGTTAAAGTGGGTGCTCACCAGTAGCCCTACATGGTGCCCTCAGACTACAAAGCAATAGCTCTTGGTACCTGGCCACCATCAGAACTCTTGGGCTGTTTGTGTCTTTTGGCACAGATCTTCTTAAACCATGGATTGCAAACACAAGGACAATATCCTGACCAGTTTTAATATGTTCCACACAACCATGTTGAGTCCACCCTGTAATTGCTTCTTTGTTCCTTCATACTTTTGCCAAGCTCTGAGAATTCTATGTAGCTCATTCAATTCTGATTCAAAGAGAGGACAATCTCCACACAGAAAAGAGAGGGATGTTGAGGGACATCAGAAAAAGGCTTTCTCTGAACCCTGAAGGTACAACTTTCCAGCCAGGCTCCCATTCTGTTGTCACCAGAACACAGAACAAGAGCCGAGGCCTCACACTTTCCAGAACAGTCTTCAGTGTTGTGGCTGGAGCCTCCTGAGGCTCCCAAAGACACCCTGGCCCTGCACAGGGAGCTGGACTCTGGGACTGGAAGGAACACTGCTCCAGGAGCCTTTCAAAGATGAGAGAAAGGACCAGAGGGGTCCTGTCCTCCTCCTTCATCTTTGCTCAGCCTTGCTGTGCTTTGTGGAGCCCAGAACTGGGGCAGGTGCAGGAGGAGGACTCTCACACACAGAGCTCTTCCTGTAGCTGACACAGGGAGCAGAGGCCCCCATGGGGTCCCGGGTGGGCTCACTCTCAGGCAGCAATGGAACGGATTGGTAACATAGTGGATCTGTCATACAAGTGCCAAGTTCCAAGAGCAACAGAAGTGGATAAACTGAGTGTGCCTTATAAAGAAATCTGAGACACTGACTGCACATCTGTCTTTCCCTGGATCAAGTATTTCGTGGACATCATCTTTGGAGGAACTTTAAAGTGATGGCTTCAGGGGGTTGGCAAAAGTGAAGACATTTGGAGAAAAGCACTGTGAGAATTAAGCTGCTGGAGTATCAGCTTTGGCAGAGTTCAGCTCAGAGTAAGGATGACAAGATTCACACGTGTGTTTGAGGGACATGCAGAGAGGTATGGGAGAATGGATGTGACTTGGGCTCAGCAGTGGCCCCATACTTGGCCACCATAGGCTTCACTGTCTCCATTGTAGGAAAATGAGTGGACAGGGCTAACCAGCGCTGCCCAGGGTGGCCTGGTGGGAGCTCAGAGAGTCTTTTCTAGGTTCCTGGTATCCTAACTGAAGACCCAAAGGCTAGCAACAAGAAGAAGATTTACTAAATGTGAAAGCACACTCCAGTGGGTTGGAAGAACTGGTGACAAGCTCCTAGCTCCAGCAGGGCTGAGCACTGGGTCTTGCAAGGTCTGGGAGGTAAGGGAAGATCCAGGGCTGGGCCTGACAGGAGTCATAGCCTGAAGGTTCAGACTTAGCCCACCCTTCAAGAGCGGAGTTTGTGACCACAGGAGGTTTTCAGAGGAAGTGTCATGGCATCCAAAGCCCACTTGGGGGTGGGGTCAAAATGGCCACAAATGAGGATGGACAGAGGCCACAGTGGTGCTGTAGCTTAGGTTTGCATGGGCCTGGGGACTTGCATGGGCCTGGGGCCTTGCATGCGCCTGGGGCCTTGCAGTAGAGTGAGCTCTACTACTGGTTTTCAGGTACTTTAACACAGTCGCTCCTATGCTATCTAGATTCTTCTTCCATGGCTTCCTATTTATTTGTCTTTGCTCAGCAGGATGCACCACTGGTCAGTGACCCTTACTGTGCCAGGCAGAGTGCATCATTTTGCTTTCCTCCCTAGAGCCTGAGGAACAGAGTTACTAGGGGACTCCTTGTCAACTCAATGATGAAATGAAAACTGGCCTCTTCTTTGGCCCTTGTGAGTGAGAACCATGGAAGAAAGTTCTGGTTCTGGTGGAACACTCCCTTGGTGAATTTCAATGGCAGAATGCCCACCCCCAGGGAACAAGTCCACCCTCTTCTTCTCTGCCTCTGAGCTACTCCTCCATCCATCCTGCAGGCTACCCTAAGCCTCCAGGAGTGGCCAGAGCACTGAGTCAGGGAGTTGCAGTGAGTTTGACCGTGCCTGCCTGCGGCCCGTGTGATCAACACCACACGGGTGATGTCGTCTCCTTAGTGGGTAGACAGAGCCGTGCTGCAAACCCTGGCTTGGACCCTGAGAGAGAGAGAGTCCTCAACAGTGGTTCAAGTGAGTTTTGTTTCTCACAAAGTTGAACCACGCATGAGTTCTTAGAATACTCAGCAAGGCTCTATTGGTAGTGCCGCCTGCACAGCGGCCCGGAGGCTGCAGCTCAAGCGCGCCTGCTGTCTCCTAGGCTCATCCTCCTCGCCATCCAGTGCCATTTGTTTTGCACTTAGAACACTCCGTATCCTCCACATCATTATGGCTAGTCCTTTAACATGTTCTTATGGTTTTTCTATTTTAAATTTAACAAAATGGATCACAGTTGAGCCTTCCTGTTACTGCTTGCTTGGTGGCTTAGAAAGCCAAGCTACACATGGACAACAACTACAGAAGCTTACCCAGCTGCTGAGCGTGTCTGATATTTACAAGTGCGATCCCAGGTGTGTGCACCTCGAAACTTCATGTGTTGGAAACGTAATCCCCAGTGCACCAGTTGTGGTGGTGGAATGGGACACTGGTCATGGGGTTTTGGTCACAAGCATAGGTTAGTTATACAGCAAGGGAGTCTGACCGCTTTTTTCTTCTCTCTCCTTTCTCTCTCTGGCTACTTGATGCCTTCTACTGTTATAACACGGAATCCTAAATATGGTGAACTTTTTTTTAAATTAATGTAAAAGACACATTGCCATGAATCCTCCTCAAAATGCACTCATCCCACTCAAGCCCATTCACTCCATCTTCCTCACTCCTTTTTTTTGTAGTATATCTTCATTCAATATTATTTTATTTTGAAGAGTAAAAACAGAAGCAAAAACAAATAGGAAAAGGCCAGAAACAAAGTAACATACAACAATACATATGTTACAGATTTCCAAAACAGGAATAGCTAATTAACAAGGGTTGTTATATTATCTATTTTTATCATCAAATCTGTTGCTCAGATTAACAGATATAGTGATGCAAGATTGGACAAATAATTGAATATTAATGCTTGCTTTCAAGAAATCTTAATTCTTATACTTTTTAAAAATTTATTTGAAAGAGAGAATAATAACTGATAAGACATTAGAAACGGTAGACATTTAGAAGACCGAGAAGAGAGGCATTCGACCATGGGTCTGTACTACACTTTGCTGTCCTTGATGTAGTTGCTCAGATCGCAGATATCAGCATACAGAGTCAGTCAAGGTGAAAATTCTAAACCTTAACTGCTATTTTCAAAAAAAACTGATGGAAATTATGAGTACAATCATCTCAGCCATCCTGGATGTATGTGTTCTGTTTTTCCTTCCCTTTTTTCCTATCTTTTCTCCTTTCTCTCATCTTCATTATTTAAGACTTAAGTTCAGTTTCTTTCTTCTTCACTAGATCTATTATACCTTTCAGGTTTTATTTATTCTTCCAGGTTCTTACACTAGGGAGACAATACAGTATTTACACATGTGGGCTGATTTATTTCACTTATGAGTATAGCCTCTAGTTGCATCCGCTTACCTATAAAGGCTTCGAGTTTGTCTTTCTTTGGAGCTGAGTAGTACTCCATTGTATAAAAATACCACGTTGTTTTCATCCATTCCTCAAGTAATGGGTATTTGGGTTGTTTCCAAGATTTGGCTATCACAAATTGTGCTGCTATAAACATGAGTGAACATACATCACTGTGGTATGATGTTTTCAGTTCTTTTGGGAAAGTACCCAGAAAGGATATAGCTGGATTGAATGGGATTTCCAGTCCTAGTTTTTTGAGGAGTCTGCACACTGATCTCCACAATGGGTGGCACCAGTCTACATTCCCACCAGCATTGGAGAAGGGTTCCTCCTTCCCCACAGCCTCCAGCATTTGTAATTAATTGATTTCGTTATGACAGCCATCCTTTCTGGGGTGAGATGGTATTGCAATGTTGTTTTAATTTGCATTTCTCAAATGAGCAGTGTTGTAGAACACGTTTTCATGTATTCATTTGCCACTTATATTTCTCTTGCTGAGAGGGGTGTATTCATCTCAGATGCCCATTTTTGGATTGTGTCTTTAAATCTGGGGACTAAATTTATTTTTATTTTTATTTATTTTTTCAGTACCAGGGATTGAACTCAGGACCTTGGACTCGCCAGGCAAGTGCTTATTCTACTGAGCTACCTCCCTGGCTCTAAATTTGTTTTTAGTTGTTTATAAAATTTAGATAGACGTCCTTTGCCTGATTGTTGGTTATAGGTTTTTTCCCAATTTGTAGGTTGTCTTCTCACTCTGTCAGTGATTTCTTTTGACTTGTAGAAACATCTCAGTAAGATGAGATCTCGCTTGTTGATTCTTTGGAGTATTTCCTGTGCAGTTTGGGTTTTGTTCATGAACTATTTGCCTAACCCTGTGTCTTCAACATTTCTACCTACATGTTTTTCCAACACATTTAGTATTTCTGTTTTAATATTTAGATCTTTAATCCATTTTGACTTTAGCTTAGTGGATGGCTATAGACCTGGGTCAAGTTTTAGTTTTCAGTGTGTAGAGAGCCAGTTTTTCCAGTATTATTTGTTAAAGAAGCTGTCTTTCTTCCAGGGAACATACTTGGCCCCTTTGTGAAAGTTAAGATGGCTAAGCATGTTTTGAGTTGTATTTGCATTTTCTAATCTGTTTCTTTGATCCTCGGATCTGTTTTTTCCCCAGTACCATACTGATTTTTTCACAGTAACTTTGTAGTATCGTTTCAAGTGAAGGATCATGATGCCTCCTGCTTTGCCTTTGTTGCTCAAGATTTCCTTTGTTATTCTATGTCTTTTCTAGTTCCAAATAAATTTTAAGAATGTTTTCTCTAGATCTGTGAGAGACATTGATGATATTTTGCTGGAGATTGCTTTAAATCTGCAGAGCAATTTTGGGAGTATGGCCATTTTCACAATATTGGTTCTTCCTGCACAGGAGCAAGGAATACCTCTCCATTTTCTAAAATCCTTTTTGATCTCTTTTTTGAGAGGGTTGTAATTTTCATTGCATAGATCTTTTACTTTCTTTGTTAGATTAATACCTAAGTATTTCATTTTTTTGAATGTTATTATGAAGGGTATTGTTTCTCTAATTTCTCTCTCAGTGAGTTCTGTTATCTGTGTAGAGGAATGCTATTGATTTTTGTGTATTAACTTTGTATCCTGCTATGCTACTGAATTTGTTTATTAATTTTTGCTTTTTGGTTGAGTTTTTTGGATCTTCCAAGTAGAGTATCACATCATCTGTGAATAATAATAGCTTAAGTTCTTCTTTGCCTTTTATTTATTTATTTATTTATTTATTGTATTTAGTACAGGGTCTACAGGATCTCACTACATAGATTGCACTCATAGTGATCCTCCTGCTTTCAATCTCTCAAGTGCTGGGATTATAGGTGGCCACCACCACTCCCAGTCTCAATCGCTGTCTCAGTGCACCCTGGAGGTGGGGCTGGCACAGCATGTCAGGGATTGAACCTCAGCCACTGCACTCTGCCTAAGCAGGTGCTTTAGTCTGCTGAGATATATGGCTGACTTTTTTTTTTAACCTGTTCTTATTTCCTTTATTTCTCTCTCTTGTCTAATGACTCTAACCAATGATTCCAGAGCTATATTGAATAGGAGCGATGATAGAGGACATCTTTGTCTTATACTTGATTTGAGAGTGAAAGTTTTCAGTTTTTCTCCATTTAGAATTATGTTGACTATTTATATGTCATAGATGGTTTTTATCAAGTTGACGTATATGCCATCTATTCCAATTTTTTGTAGGGCTTTGATTATGAATGAGTGTTGGACTTTGACAAAAACCTTTTCTGCATCTATTGAGATGATCATGTGGTTTTGGTTTTGGCTCTGTTGATATAGTGTATTAATTTATAGGTCTGTGAATGTTAAGCCATCCTTGCCTCCCTGGGATGGATCTTACCTGGTCATGGTATATAATCTTCTGGATGATTTGATGTCTTCTGTTTGCTAGGATTTTTTGCAGATTTCTGCATCTATGTTCACAAGGGAGATTGGCCTTTAATTTTCTTTTTTGGTTTGATCTTTCTCTGGTTTCAGTATCAGTATGATATCTGCTTCCATGAATGATTTTGAGAATATTGCTTCCTCTTCAATTTCACTGAAGCATTTGAGGAGTATTGAGATTAAATCTTCTGTAAATTTCTTATATAATTAAGCTGTGAAACCATCAGGATTTTCTTTGTTGGTAAGATTTTACTACATTTTCAATTTCATTGGCTGATTTTGGGTTATTCAGAGTTCTTATATCTTCTTGATTCAATTTTGGCAATTTGTGCATATCTAGAAATCAGTCCATTTCTTCTGTGTCTTCCAGCCTGTGACAGTAATGATTTTCAAAATAGCTATTGATGATTTTCTGAATTTCCACAGGATCTGTAGTAATTTCTCCCTTTTCATTCCTTATTGCTTGAATTTGAGTATTTTCTTTCCTCTTTTTGATGAGGTTAGCTAGGGGTTTATTAGTTTTATTTAATCTTTCAAGGAACCAGCTTTTAGATTCATTAATTCATTGTATTGTTTTCTTTGTCACAATTGCATTAATTTCTGCTCTACCTTTATAAAATTTATTATAAATTATAAATTTTATAATCTTTATAATTTCTTCCTGTCTTTGGGTTTTGGGCTTGGTTTTCTCTTCTTTTTCTAGAAACTTGAGGTGCAGCATTAGGGTATTTCTTTGTTCTCACTCTGTTTTCCTAATGTCTTAGTTCACCACTATAAATTTCCCATTTATTTCATTGCGTCCCACAAATTCAGGACAGTTATGTTTGAATTTTCATTGGATTGTAGATATTACTAAGTTTCTTGTTTAACTTCATCTGTAATCCATTGGTAGCTGAGGGGGGTGTTATTTAATTTCCATATGTCCATGGGATTTTGTGCTTTCATTTGTTGTTAATTTCCAGTTTCATTGCACTGTGGTCAGATAATGTGCATGGGATAATTTCTGTGTTCTTCCAAATGCTTAAGCATGATCTACGGACTAGTATGTGGTTTATTTTAGAAAACATCCCATGCGCAGCTGAAAAGAATGTGTATTCAGATGTTGTTGGGTGGAACACTCTGTATATGTCCACTAAGTCCATTTGTTCATAGGTTTTGTTCAGTTACGCTACTGCTTTGCTAATTTTTTGTATGCTTAACCTATCTTTTTGAAATAAGGGGGTATTAAGGTCCCCTGTTAAGACTATGATGTTGGTTATTAGATTTTCCATGTCTTTTAAAAACTTGTCTTATATAGTTGGACACTCTCATATTCAGGGCATACATATTTTTTACTGTTAGCTCTTCCTCTTCAATTTTCCCCCTAACCAGTATAGAGTGACTTTGTCCATCTAGTTTGATCATTCTTAGTTTGAAGTTCAGATTGTCTGAGAACAGAATAACTACCCCCTTCCTTTTTTCTGCAGTCCTGGAGCATGTTGTATTGTTTTCCATCTTTTGACTTTCAGACTATGAATTTCTTTATGGATTAAATGTGTTTCTTGTATATAGCATATTGCTAGATTTTGTTTATTAACCCACTCTGTCAGTCTATTTCTTTTAATTGGTGAACTGAGTCCATTTATATTGGTGGTTATAAATATATTGATATGTATTGACTTATGTTTGTCATGTTATTTTCCTGCTGTTGATTCCCTACTTTTCTCCCATTTAATAGTTTGCCATGTTTGGTGGGTTATTTCTGCTGTTGTTCTTGGAGTTGTAGGCATTTTGATCCCTTTATAGAATATTTTTAGTAGTCTGTGTAAGGTTGGTTTGGTCATCATGAATTTCTTTAATTGTTCTTTGTCATGGGAGCATTTCACTTCTCCATTAAACTTGAGAGAGAGTTTTGCAGGATATATCAGTCTGGATTAGAATTTGTTTTCTTGTAGGACTTAAAGTACTTCACTCCATGCTCTTCTTGGCTTAATGATTTGTGAAGAGAAATCTGCTGTTATTCTGATGGGTTTTCCTTTAAATGTGATCTGTTTCTTTTCTTTAGTAGCTTTTAGTATGTTGTTCTTGTGCTGAATTTCTTGGATCTCGATAATTATATGTCTGGGTGCAATTTTGTTTTATTTTATTTTATTTTATTTATTTTTGTGATACCAGGGATTGAACTCAGGACCTAGCACTTGCCAGACAAGTATTTATTCTACAGAGCTATTCTGCCCTGCTCCCATGAATGCAATTTTAATTGTGTTGATATTATTTGGAGTTCTATATGCCTTGGTTACCTGACTGTCAGATTGTTTCTCCATATTTGGAAAGTTTTCTGCTTGTACTTCTGCCCATATTTTTATGTCATTTGTGATGTTTCCTTCTTTCTCACTGATGCTTATCAGTCTTATGTTGTTCATCTTTGCATCGTCTTATAGCTGTTGAATTATTTCCTAGATCTTAGTTGTTTTAAAGAGATCATTCCTCACCTTTTCATTAGCTACAAGGGTGTCTTCAAGGTCTGAAAGCCTATCTTCACTTTCATTCAGATGGTCTTGCCACATTTTAATTGAGCTTTTCATTTCTTTTATATCTTTCTGAATCACTTCATGAATTCTATTTCTTCCCTATATTGCTCAGTCAAGATTTCCATTGTTTTTCTATTCTCTATTTTTTATCAGTGTCTTCTTTAGAAATACTTAGTAATTCTTTCATCATAGTTAACATTTTTTTTGCCTGTGAGATTATTTCTGGTCTGATTTCCTCTATACCCTTCTGCAGTTGTTTCTTTACTTCAGTTGCTATTATTTCAGAGATTTCAGGTGTGACTTCCAATTTCTTCTATGCTGATGTCTCCTGGGTTTGTTCTGGGTGGGGTTGGGACCTGAGATTGCATTATGCTTCTTCTTTCTGTCATTTATTTTTATTTCAGAGAGTACTCTTCGTTTTTATTTCTGTGATACCTTTTTGTGAAAGTTGGATAGCAGGTAGCTGTATTACTGCAGTCAGAGCCTCTCTGTAAAGAGTCTGTGTTTTAGGTATCTCTCCTGTGTCAGAGATTCTTGCTTTGTGTGTGTGTCCCAAGATTTTGCCTTCTCTATTGATTGACAGTGAGATATTGGTTTCTGTTTGCTCTGTCCTCTGTCCTTCAGTGTAGGGCTTTGGTGAGGGTATTATCCAAGCACCTCCCAATATTATTACCCAAGGGAGAACAGACGATTAAGGCAATTATGGGTTCCTATTTGTAGTAGTACAGTTAGCAATACTAATAACATCTAGTGAAATTAAGAAATTAACAAATTTTTGTAACTAATGTGCTTGTACTTTAGGCCATAGGAGAAAACATAGCTATACAACAAAGCAGAATGTAAATTAGGAATTTGCATTGCAGTTAGTTCCCCTGAGTTCTGTCTGGACATCCCCTTCATGCACCTGAAGTCTTCCAGCCAGACTAGCTCAGCCCAGTTACCTGCTGCCACCTCTGTGCAGCGAGAATGCTCCTGTAGGTCTGGGCCTTGGTCTGGGCTCAGCTAGGCTAAGCAGTGTGCCTTAGCTCACTGGTTCTAGATCTACTGAACTCAAACTCAACCGGCAGGCCCTGGGGTGGGTTTGGGGGTTTGTTCAGCTTCTTCCAGAGTCATTGCATCTACTGGCTGCTTATCCCACGGCTCCTTCCCTGTAGGCCCACCAAGGTGGAGGGGGCCCGTTGTGCCCCCTTGGCCTCCTGTCCCACAGCTCCCCTTGCCACTTTCTGAACCAGTTCTGAAAGTCCTCGTTTATGTGTGTCTCTAGCTGTGCTGCCGTAGCTGGTTCAGTGTCCTGAATAGATCCGAAATAGATTTCCCATTTTGACTGTAAATAAGAGCCAGAAGTCACAGTGCCAGATGCAGCGCATACCGTGGGTGGTGACATGCTGTCAGGCGGTCATGAGCCTGCCTTTCTTGTGGGTGGCACTCTGCAGCAGCAGTCACTGAACGTTTTATCACAGTGCATGAAGACGCTGAGGAAAGAAGACTTCCAGCAATGCTTCAGAAACGAGCAGGAACAGTGGAATAACTGGGTTTGAAGTGAGGGGGAGGATTTTGAAGGGATTCATGGTAATGTGTCTTTCATAGACATGCATTTTTAAAATCGAACACTTTACCATGTATTATGATCATATGATGGAATGAGAGGGCCCTCAGCAGAGGCAGGATCATGCTGTTAGCTTTCTCTACCTTGAGGACCCTAACTTAATATGTTTCTATTGTTTAGAACTTGCCCAGTCTTCAGTGTTTTGTTCTACTGGCAGAAGGGGTACTAAGATGCAATAGGCAGATCGCTTCAGGAAAATATGATGTAGGTTTATGAAATGCTTAAGGAACAAGATCTCTTTTGTTTTATCAAAATGTTAAGTACAAGGTCTTTAAACAATGTCATATAAGAGATTAAGTTATAGCTCAATTTGCATAAACTGAAATAAATCAAGTCCACCAAATCTCACAGCAAGGGTCTATTCTATGGGAGTGCAGGTGCCCAGATCGGTGCCATCCACAGGGAGCTGAGGCTGTGGGAACAAGTTGCTGTCACTGGCCTTCTTACATGCGCATGCTTCAGCCTGCTACAGAAATTATCACCAAAGCATTACAGGACCTCGGCTTGGATGGCTCAGGACCCCTTGGTCTTAGAGAACCTCCTCTGTGTGCTCATTAAGGATGAGAAGGATGCCGGTGCTGAGGACTTTCAGTGGTAAAGCCAGGAAGGTCTCAGGCAATGAACTGCTTATGCTACTCCTACTGCATTTGTGGCTCTAACAGTCAGTCAAACAGCCCAGCCTCAGCATGGAAGGGATGAGCGTTTCTCAAGGAGGAAGCGGTAACCATTTTGTAGGAATCTTTGCATAGCATATAGAAAGTCCTCACCAGATGGAAAAACATTCTCCACAGAGAGGAAAACTCATTATTGTGGATATATTCTCTCCACATGACTCTAAATTTTATGTAATTGCAATGTATGCCTCCATTGCGGTACACCGAATAGCCAGCATGCCTTCCTTCAACAGAATCAGAAAGCAAGCATCAAAGTAAGAACATATAGGTTAAAATATTGTGTTGAAAACTTGATTATCATCTCAGCATTCAGGAGGCTGAGGCAGGAAGATTTCTGTGAATTCAAAGCCAGTCTGAACTGGAGAGTGAAACTCTGTTACAATAAGATACACACAGCTGAAGAGCTAGCTCAGAGGCATAAAAGTGCCTGCCTAGAAAGCACAGGTTCTGAGTTCGATCCCCTGTACCAACACACACACACACACACACACACACACACACACACACACAAATCTATATGGAAACAAAACAGAAAGCAATTATATGGAAGTGTATGCTGGTGCCAAATTCCTGTCTCATACCATACCACAAAGCATCAATGCGAAAGCAACGTCCTGAAACACTTTGAAGATGACGTGAGTGGTTACCTTCATGATTCAGAGGTCAGAAATGCTTTTCTTTAAAGGTGCAAAAGTAAGAAGACTAAAGAAAAAAGAAATATTGCTACATTAAAATTTTAAAAATAACTTTGGCTTCAAAAGTGCCATAAACAAGAGGAGGAAATAGGTTATAAACTTATAATTAAATAAGTGAAATAGGGGCTCATGAATTAAAGAGAAATCTTGCGATTGATACGACTTCAGGAAAGGCTGTAAGCTTTGGTCGTTTCTCTATTGCTGGATCCAGGGCCTGACACTCGCAGCTTCATGGAGGAGGGGTTTGTTTAGGCTTTGGGTCTCAGAGACCACACTCTGTGGTCAGCAGACTCGAGGGGAAGAAGGGTGTGACACAGGGTAGTCGCTCCACCCGTGACGTCCAAGAAGCAGGAGGCAGAGTAAGAGCTGGAGAGAAGGAGCTGGAACAGAATGCTTTCAGAGTCCCAGCCCAGTCACCCACTTCCTCTAACTGGGTCCCATCTCTGACACCTCTGTGACCTAGCCAGCCTCCAAAACCCCTACCTCTGAACACATGAGGCTTCCTGTGCCATTTTTTGAGCCATAACATTGCACCACATGAAGGAAATATGCAAAAAGGGAAGAGAAAGTGAAAGAGTGAAATATGCAATTTATACATGTAGGACTCTGGAAAGACTCACAGAAATGAAAATGAAGATGTGAAATTTTACTCTGGGTTTGGTGATAGCATTTATAATCTGATGCTACAAAGTGGTATGGAGAAAGCAGAGAGCTGGCATCTCTGAGGGCTGAGGTATAAGTTGATAAAATAGCTTCCAAGCCAATGCTGTAAAACCAGAACTACCCCCATCACCAAGTCCAGTCCTAGGTGTGAGTCCTAGGGATGTTCATTTCAATACAGTACCTGGCACAAGGAGAGGGGATAAAACCCCTGCAATCTCCTAGCCCAGCTTTGGGATTCAATTTATGGCAAGGATTGCAAACCACAGGCTACAGCCAGCCTGGCCAGCTGCCTGATTTTTTTTAAATGAAGTTTAGCTAGAACCCTGCCAAGCTGATTCATTTACACGCTGTGAGTGGCTACTTCCACCAAGCAAGGGTGCCTGAAAAGCTTTCAACAGTTCCTTTCTGGTCCCTTCCAGATGTCTAGAGCACCAGTATCCCAAACATAACACTGGAGAACATTGCAGCCACTCCTGAAAAACATTCTTGTGACCACATTGTATTTACAGAGAAGGTCTAGCATGGCAAACCCTACTCCAGAGTGTTTACAGACAAAGAGCGTGAAGCAGAAATTACACCACAGGCACACACAACAGCACCCCCAGTGCAGCCCATGAGGCAGGGCCCCCCTGCTTTAGCGAGGTTTCTCATTGCTTTTATTGATCTGGGTGGCATGGCTGAGTTCTAGGATTTGAGATAGGGGTGCATTGTGCAGCATGCATGGCATTCTCTGGGTGGTGCATGAGGAGCCCTACCAGTGAAGGTTGTGGGGTGGTAGGAAGGGTGGGGGTGGCCATGAATACACAGAAGAGGGACACCACCAGGAGGAACAGAAGAGCCACGGGCCTTAGTCTCCAGCAGGGCTTATGTGGTTTGCTTGTTTTATTAATGTTTAAAAGCATTTTAGAGATGAGAAATTTAAATAGTTGACAAAGTAAATCAGGCAGAAGCCAGATCAAACAACAGAGTACGTGTTGCGCTCCATGTGGTTGTGGCCCTGGTCACTATGGAGGCCACAGCCAGACGCATCCAAGACCACCATCCACACTTGGCCAAACCTAAGTCATCCTGATGTCTCCTTTAGGAGAAAGAGCTGTGCGTGCTCCTCAGCAGCCTCAGGGCTGAACAACTATCCACAGAGCTTCTCGCAAACAGCCCGCTCACCCTAGTGTACACAGCTGAGCTGGCCACCAGAAAGGTGGCGACACTTCTGAGGCCATGCACCACGAACTTCCTGTGACGGACTGTTTCTTTCATGAGTCACTTGAGGGTTCTTCTGCTCGTGTGAGATGGAAATCGCTAATTGGAAAGGTGCAGCTCCTCTAGTGCTCCAAGCTGTGCATACCAACAACCTCAGGCCTCGTGTCACAACTCAGGGTCCTGAAGCCACCAATCAGCATGTAATTGCTCAACACTATCAGCCAACGTTGCCAGTTGCTCGTCCCTGCCCTGGTCCCTGCCTCTGCTGGTCAACACTGGTTAGGGCCAGATGCCACTGGTAAAAGCCAGTTACACCATTTGTATACTCTACTGGCTGGTGGTCTGTGGACCAGGCATGGTAGGCAAAATATTCACAGATTTTTGTTAAGTGACCACTCTGTCCACAGGACTTAGGATAAGACTTTTAGTAAATCTCCAGTAGATTTACAGAAGCTTCTAAGCCTACACTCACTGATAATAAAGCACAAGTAGATTTCACAGGACCCTAGAGTGAGTCTTTATTTGAGCAGAACCTACACTACTACAGCACAGGGATGTCACTGCAGAAGTCAGAGCCCTCCTAAACCAAGCCAAAAAACATAGGCCTGTGATTGGTCCAAACTTAAGCCTTCTGATTAGTCCAAATTCAAGCCTTCTGACTGGTCCAAATTGATCTAAACTGAGATCTGAACCTACTGGTTGGTCCAAACTCAATAATACTGCTGATTTCAAATTCAAGCCCACTGTGGTCAGGGCAGGCACTGCTCAGAGATGGGCTGGACAA
This sequence comes from Octodon degus, assembly GCF_000260255.1. Taxonomy (NCBI): domain Eukaryota; kingdom Metazoa; phylum Chordata; class Mammalia; order Rodentia; family Octodontidae; genus Octodon; species Octodon degus. The sequence continues at coordinate 19,396,624 of NW_004524584.1, read as the reverse complement.
GTCCAGGAGAGGCAAGTGTCATGCAGAGTTTAATAGATCTTGGAGAGATGAGGCTGTGTGACTGGCAGCTGAGGACCCCCAGAGGCTGCATACTAATCTTTCACTGGAGTTTGGGGAAGGTGGATAGTTAACAGGCCCAGATTCCTTCTCATCTTTGTTACTTTAGAAGTAGATCACTTACTTTGTCAGAGAGGCTGGCTGATATCCAGCACTGTCTTCTGTCACCTTGCCCTGGAAAATAGCCATAAAAGTAATGTGAGAAGGGCTGGGGAGATAGCTCAGTAGAATAAGCACTTGCCTGGCAAACACAGGGTCCTGAGTTCAATCCCTGGTACTGCAAAAACTAACTAACTAACTAACTAACTAACTAAATAAATAAATAAATAAATGTAACCTGAGGGGTGACAGGAGGACCTGAGGTGAGCCACCCTGGTCTCTCTTCAGAGACTCCTGGGGAGTAAAGGGAGACAGAGAGAGGGGCATAATAACTGCCTGCAAAGCCTCTGTCCCCTTCTGCTGTCAGGGAAAGGCAGAGGCCATTTCTTGGTCTGACTGTGAGCATGGTCTGACTCTTGTTCCTGTGACTGCTGTGGGTGGGGCTCCTACAGCCCTTGGATTTGATGCCTTTGGGTTGGCAAACTGATCTTTGTGCCCATATGCACCTTATAGGTTTTGGCATTTAATTTGATTATAACTTCCACAGAGGTGGGAAATGATCTACATGCAAAGCAAAGGCACCTAGGAAGCCACTTGTCCTTCACAGGCAGAAGGTCCTATATTTCACTTCTGAGGGTATCTTGGGTCAGAAGGTGACTCTAAGCAGGAAGCCGGGATGTTGTGCTCAAACGCACATCCTCCGGGGTTCATGTGCTGCCGGCCGGGCCCATGATGCCGGTGGAGATAGAGGAGGCTGTGGGTTGCTTCCTTGGTAGGCTCTCGATACATATTTGAGGTTAAGTGGAGAAGCTTGGCCAGACACAGAGGGGGCTGGGGCAAGGCTCTATCTCGGGGGGTTGGGGTGACTTTGTTCAAGTCTCATGAGACAGTGCTTTAGACTTCTCTGGGGCCAGAGCTTGTGTGCTAGCTGCCCTGGAGGGGATGACTTCAGTGGGATTCTCTGCAGCTGAAGTAACTCCTGAAGACCCCCCTTGCTTCACCCCTACATCCCAGAACATTGGTTTCCATCCCTGAGGGTGACCTGGGTGACAGCCAGGCTCAGCAACAGGAGTCCTGGGTGAGCAGCGTGCTCTGGGTTAAATCCTGGCTCCTAGAGCTCTTGGGCTGTCAAAGCCCAGGACTGAGCGTGTTCGGCAAAGCTCCACGTTTAGAGGCCAGAGCTCCTGTACTTCAGTTCCTGTGTCTCGCAGACTGTTATTAGGAGCTCAATTTTGCTTTATTGAGCTTTATTGGGTAAGTTGTTATGTGGGAGTAATTTTGATTATTAGAGAAGTTAGCTGGAGTTCATATCTTCCTTCCTTGAGGGCCCGAGTGATGCGATTGGGTCCAGGCCTGTCTGGCTCAGCACTGCTTGGTGCTGCGTGTGCAGCCAGAAGGGCTTCGCAGTCTGCTGTCTTCTGAGTCTTCTGCCTGTTACTGACCCCAGTGGGGGAAGCAGTGCTTCGCCATAACTCTAAATGATTTGTAAGTGTTTTACATGGAGACCTGGTCCCCCGGGCAGCTCCAGCTCTGTGCTCCATCCTGGGGACCGCGTGTTCACACTGGAGCCGGCACCACGTCCAGTCCTCCAGCCCTGCCAGCTCCCGTTGGGTCCAGTCTGGTCCTATGACAAACCGGGAACTTACTCAGGGGCCCACAGGACCCTGGCCTTGACCTCTGGGTCCACGCTACTGATCCCCAGAGCCACGCAGTCATGACTGGTGCTCCTACTGCCTTCTCTCCTAGGGCCTGGCTTCCTGGGCCAGCAGGAAGAGGGTTCCTGTCCTCATCAGCTATGCCAGCCCATGTACGTCCCTTGTGTAACTTCTCTTCCTCGGCACCTCCCCCGCAGGCATGTGCCCAAGCTCTCCCTAAAGTTTTTCTCAAGATCAACTCGGTTTTCGCAGCATCTGTATCTGCTGAGGAGCGTGGCGCCCATGCCTGCCTATGAGTGAACTTTCCTGGGATGTCTTGCTGCTTAGGGAATATCACAGAACTGATTTTGTCCTCACGCATCACGGCAGCTGACTGCAGCCCCCTGGCCCTTCCCATCACTCCCGGGCAGCTGCTCTGCATCTTCAGCTCAAGGTCCAGCCTTGAATTGGGCTCTGGACACAGGAGGCCAGGGATCTGCTCCAGACTAGTGGGGACCTAGCTCGGGCACTGCGCCCGCTGACACGGTGGGTGTGGTCTCTTGACAGAGCCCCTCTGCAGCCAATGTGACCATGTCATGGCCTTGCTTCCATGTGATGGCCTGGACGCCTGAGTCCATAGGGAAGGACTGGGGAGTCTTTGGAGGGACCCCAGTGCCCCAGGAGCCATCGAAGGCTTCTTGTGCTTCACAGTACCCTCTGCTTCCATCTCTCCCCACTTCCAGTGTGCCCCCCACCCAGCCTTTTGAGTTCAGCAAGCACATCACCCTCTGGCTCTACTCAGCCTGCCCTGCGCCCTCTGCCCTTCCCAGGTCCAAGCTCCCAAGGCTTCCTGCAACCCGGAAGTGCAGCTTCCAGTCAGAGCCATCCACTTCTGCCCAGTCTGGCTGTAGTAGGGCTGCAGGGACGTGGGGTAAGGCAGGTCCACAACGGCCTCCAGTGCCAGTGATCACAGAGCTGTCCTTGCTTTTGGAGACATCAGGACTGTGAGTGAAGTTCATTTGCTGGCGGGTCACCATTTCCTGGTAGCGTGGGTTGGCTTCTCATCCGCTTTTACTAGGCCACTTTATTACAATGTTTTTAAAAGTATAATTGCTTTCTTAACAACCAGATTGGAAGCTTCCTGAAAACTGGAGGAAGCTAAAGCAGTTTACGGTCCCTGAAAGTTCATTGCAGGGCTTCTCACGGTGACGTCCACGGCTCTAGCCTTCACTTGCAAACCAATGAGTTTACACGTGTTCCTCATGTGTGTGTGTGTGTGTGTGTGTACATGTGTGCGTGTGTGCATGTGCACACATGTGTCACACTTCCTTGCTCAGACGAGCCCTCCTGAGGTTGAGTTATAGGGTTAAAGGTAATTTGTACTTATTACACATATTGTTAATAACTTTTCAAATTTTCTGCCTTAAACGGTCTTCTGTTACAATGAATACACCCTCCGAAACGACATGAAAAAGCTGACTCAGTCTTTCAATTATAGCTCACGATGTGGAGACCAAGTTCCAAGGCATTGCCCCAGCTGTGACTGATGCTGCAGGCGGGAGGCTGAGACAGGGAGGAGTGGTGCAACGTGGCAGACAGTGCACTCGGGAAGCAAAGCCAGTCAGTGGCACCGCATCCTGGGGAAGCCACAAAGCAAATGCAGGAGAGAGAAGAGGAACAGAAAGCACTCGCTGAGCTCCCAGGCCTGTGGCCATGTGTCTTATCTCTTACAATCCTGTGTCATGTCCAGGGAGTGCCCACAGCTCATGGAGCCCCACGGGGAAGGACAGGGTCATTCGCCTTGGTTGAGGCCCCTTGTCACGGACCTGATGCCACACTCTCAGGACCCTGCGTCCCAGCAAGGAGACTTCCTTTTGATGCCAAAGACAATTTAAGCTGCCCATCACTTAAGCTTTCGAAGTTCTAAAAGGGATGTAGTTACTGCTGTGGACAGGGTCCAGAGAGAACTCCCCCAACGTTCATTTCTAAAGACTTGACAAGCCCGTCTGCGGGGTGAGGCCGAGTCTTTCTGGACTCCCCGCAAGGACTGGCTGTGTGTCTCCACAGAGGAGCTCCAGAGGCCCCCATCCAGAGTGGCCTGTGTTCCCCAGGGTATGTGGATGTAGGGGTACTGGGCACAAACAAAGAGGGCACAAAGGAGGTGAGTACAGGTGTGCCAGGTGGGGTATCTGCTGTTCTGGGATGAAGCTAAGTGTCACTCCCTGGTCAGCCCCAGGAAAAGTTGCCAATCAGAAAACTAGCAGCCCTGGCTCAGCAGCCAGCATCCTCAGTGTCTTTCCATGGACCTCAGGGGTCACCCTCCCATGGGCAGGGCCTGGAGATGTCCCACAGGTCCTCTTCTCCTGTAGGCAAGAGTACAGAAGGAAGTTTCTCTTGGTAAACATTCCTGAGTTTCAGGATTATTGTTCAAGCTAAAGACTGCAGGGCTTATCTTCATACTTACACTGTGTTGTAGTCAAGGTTTGCAAGGGAAAGGAATTAATGTAGGACACATAACGTACAGGGTCATTTTATAATATTCACCCAAAAGAGCCAAATTCCGAAAGAGTAC
>NW_004524584.1:19386532-19391292 GCF_000260255.1 Octodon degus | reverse complement strand
CCGCACCACGCTGGTTCACTTCAGCTGGGTTGTTGCAAGTTGGCCACCAGCTGTTAACCCAGCATGCATTTCATTCATGAATCTTAGCAGAAAGGGAGCAAAACATGGAGAGAAGTTAATTTTGGCTTGCAGTTTCAGAGCATGAAGTCCATGGTTGGCTGCCTCAGAGGAAGAAACCCTCAGGAGAAGGAAGGTTGTGCACCTCTGGCCACCAGAAAGCAGAGACAGGAGATGACCAGCAAGGAGAGGTCAGGGCCAGGATGAGCCCTTCAAATTCACCCTCTAGTGACCAGGGTCCCTCCTCTGCACAGCCCACTCAGCTGTCACTTGCCTGTGGGTGAACTAAGGGTGAAGCAGCCCCCTTGGGGTCTGTGATGGGGACCAAGCCTCAGACACAAGCCTCCAGGGACAAGGCCCGTTCCATCCACACTCTGCGTCCCTTCCCATCGTAGCCCATGTGAGGCGCAGTTACCAGGTCAGAGCGACACAGGAGGTGTGACTTGGGGGTGTCCCCCCACTATAAGGAGAGCACAAAGGCACAGGGCTGCCCTGCAGGTCACTCTACACCCCCAGTTGGCTGGCACAACACCCTGCCCCTAATTCACTTCCTGATCTCCGGGTGAGTTATTGGGTTCTCCTAAAGTTGCCTCTGACACTACTGTTAGAAGTGAGCTGCAGAGGACCACATCCTTGTTTGCAGCATGAGCACACACTGCAGGAAGGACAGGAGTGACTCTGGGGGATCTGAGGACCGGGAGCCAGGGGAAGAGAGGCAGGGAGGGGGGCAGGGGTGGCTGTCCTGATGGGAGTGGCTTCCAGGGCAGACTGCAGGCTGGCGATGATGCTCTGTGTCCTAGAACATTCTCTCGGATGAGTGAGAAGCAGATGGCCATCCAGGTGGCCCTTGACAGCGTGGCCCTTGATGGCGTGGCCCACAAACTGCTTCCCACCGCAGCGCCTCTCACCTCCATTGCAGGGCTACTCTGGGAGTCTCACTGCTGACAAAAGGAGACAGACTTGGCAGGGCTTCTGGGGCCGTCGTGATGTGCGAATCACCAGCAGACTTCATGGGCAAAGCTGCCCCCTCCTTGTCCCGCTTGTGCTTGCTTCCCGTGAGACTGCCTGCAGAGCGAGCCGGCCTGTGTTGGCAGCTTGCTGCCCGCGGGGTTGCCCCTGAAGCTCTGGCGAATGTGCTCTTGTCTGCTCTGCTCCTGAGCACTGAGTCTTCAGACAGTGGGGAGTCGGTGGGGAGCAGGGTCTCAGCAGCATCTCCTGTCTCTGCTGCAGAGCATCTTCCTTGCATCCCAGGAGGACCCTGGTGCTAGAGTGGCTGCCCTCCCTGCTGCAGGGGGAGTGGACGTGTCACTGCGGGGGCTGCACACAGCCCTGACTCTGCCTCGCCATCGCCCAGCAGGGAAGGCTGCAGGTGGAACCTGAGGCCTCTACGCCCAACTCAGGCTGCTCTCGCCGGGTATGAAGACCCCAGATCTCAGCCAGTGTGGTTGCACGCATAGGTGATTTCTTGTTTTTAGACTACTTGAGTTCCTTTGTGTAGACTTCAAATAGAGCTGAATTGCTAACCTGTGCCGGCTCTGGGGTGGCCTTTAGCCCCTCACCGGGCTCTGTTCAAAGCGCTGGGTGCAGGCGGGGCACGGCTTCATTTGCGAAGACAAGAGTTGGGGGCGGGGGCTGCATGCCCCAGGCTCAGCCTAGCACCCTGTGACCGCTACCCCCGGCCCCTTCCCTTCAGCTGACCTGCTGGCTCGCTGCCTCCTGACCTGTGACACCCTCCAATTGTTATCGAATCCATTCAGCTGAAATTAAAAAGGTGTATTTGTATTTGCTCTACACCCTTCGGCTCAGGTGTTTGTGGGGTGACCTTTTGGTATTGGATTCCGGCTGCTGATAGCACCCAGCCGACCAGATTGCTTTCCTAATAAATAATGAAGCGCCTTCCAAGAGAGTGGGGGAGGGCTGCACAGCCCCGGCCACCTCCTGAGGGAAGTACAGCCTCTTGGGGTCCTTAACCCACAATTTATTTTATTTTCGGTACATTTGTCTGATTTGCAAGAGTTTGATTTTTAATCTGCTTTTATTTTGGTAAAAGGCATGTTATATAAAATTACCATTTCAGCCACTTTAGGGTATATACTTCGGTGGCATTAAGCACTGTCAAACGGTTATGTAGCCATCATGACTATTTGTAGAACCTTTTCATTCCCCCTAAAAAAAGCTTTGTACCCATTAGGAGTTGGGGAGATAACCCAACAGTCCAGTGCCTGCCGGCAAGTGCAAGGACCTGGGTTCGATCCCCAGTACCACATACCTTCCTGGCCTCAGAACCCCAGGCACACTGTGACAGCCACCAAAACCACCAAGACCAGGCATATTGGTGTACACCTGTAGTCCCAACACTGGGGAGGCTGAAGCAGGAGGACCACTAAGTCTGAGCTGCATAGCAAGGCCCTGTACCAAATAAATAAATAATTAAAAGATTAAAACAAACAAACAGTAAACCCCCATCTTCTCCCTCCCAGCTTTTGGAAATTTCCACCCCAATTTCCCTGTCCACACATTTGCTGAGTCTGGGGACTGAGCACAAGCGTACTCAGACATGTACCATTTTGTCTGTCTTCTTTCTTTTATCCCCAGTGTTTTTGATGTTCACCATGCTTTGTAGCCAGAAATTGACTGTTAGTATTCTCACTTACTCTTCCACATGCAAATGGGCTAAGATTTCTTTGAGGGGGGAAAAAAATAGCAGTTTATTGTCAAACCAGAAAGCCAAGGAAAGTATACTTTGCTGAAAGTAAAAGGATCTCACCTGGTTTAGGAGTCCGGAAATTAAAAGGCGACTTGAAAGAAGTTCTCTGAAATGAACATTAGGTTGGCTCTGGTGAGCATTTCAGGAACCGAAGAACTGATGCCCTAGCTCTGTGTTAGAACACAGCCCAGGAAGGGGCCTGAGTCTGCCGTCATCACCATGGCTGCTACGCCTTTACCACTGCTATAATTTCCACCCTTGAGTCACAGCTGCATAAAACCAGTTGTCTTAGTGTTTTCCTCATTGCTGGGACAAAATACCCATCACCCACAAGTTAAAGGAAAGAGTTTATTTTGGCTCACGGTTTTTGTACAGGTTTCAGCCCATACTTGGTGACCTGGTCACCTCCCAAAGCCCTGCCTGTGAGCTCATGAGGCCCTGGGGAACATCTGGATAGGAACCATCACCCTGGCTGGCTTTACACACCTGATCAAACATTGATCAAAGGTTATAGGAAAGTGTAGCGCCCATAAGTGATGACGACACACCAGGGTGGTAAATAACCAATGTTAAAAAGCGTGTTTATCTAGCTACGCATCCGTGTGTCCATCTCTCAACAAAAACTTGCTGTTCATTTTTAAATATGAGCTAAGACTACTGTGTAAAGTTAGAAGTAGCCCCGTGAGACCCTAGCAAGGTTCTTGAGTTCATCAGATATTTGTTTCTGACGTTTGGTTTCCTGCATCTCCCTCTAAACTATGGGCATTCACTGACTCATAAGAGCACGACCCAGCGCCCAGAGGCCTCAGATGCTCTGAGGAGACAAGGACACAGGCACCAGGCAGGGAGCAGATCGTCTCACTTGCTGAGTCTCAGGACCTGGCAGCAGGCAGGTGAGACTTGAGGAGGTGACAATGACAGTGACCACGCTACTGGTGGTGGTGGTGGTGTCATTTGTGATGGATGTTAATGGCGGTGCTGGTGGCGATGAAAGGTGGTGGTAGTGACAGTAATGGTAAGGACGGTGGAGGTGGTGGTGGCAGCAGTGTGTTGGGTGGGAGGGGCACTGATGAGATGACAGTAGTGAAAACAATGATGGTGGTGGTGGCAGTGATGAAGGTGGCAAGCATGATAGAATTAGCTTTCTGAGCCCCTACATTCCTCATTCTCAGAAGAAGAAGAGAGGTCCCATGTCCCCTCCCTAAGGACACCACATTGAGTTCTTTGTTCTGCTCCTGATTGTGCTCTGGGCAGAGGCACAGGTGTGTGGCTGGTCTTGCTTGGCACCTACAAAGCATTTGCTGTTCCCAGCATCCTTTGCTGCTGCCACAGAAGCTGCGGGGAGGCCCTTCCTTCTTTTCTTCTTTCATTCGCTGCTTCCTTCTTCCTTCTTGCTTTCGCTCCCTCCCTCTCTGCAGTGCTTAAGATGGGTCTCCTGGCCCTGCCCAGAGATGCTGTGTGAACACATCCTACCTCCATGTCACCTGAAACCTCATGCCCACTTCCAGGCAGGTGGCCTCCCTCCTTCTGTGACCACACTCAGGGTTTTAGGTGAGACGCACAAATACTATGAGCAGTTAATGGAAGTTGAAGTGGAGGTTTTCATCTTATTTCATATTTTTTAAAAACACAGAATTCTTTATTTGAACCCAATATATTGTATAATATTGGAAAATAATAGAGGAAAAATGGATCACAAAGAAACACAGCGAAAGAATTCAACATCCATGGAAAGCCAAGCTTTGTTCACATGCTTAGACACACACTTTCTAAAAAATTTTATGTATTTGGTGCAGGGTCTCACTACACAGCTCAGACTTGCAGTGATCCTCCTGTTTTCACCTTCCCCACTAGTGGGATTACAGGTGTGCGCCACTACGCCCAGTGTCAGCGGCCAGCTCAGCACACCCAGGGCAGGGCTGGGGCTGCATGTGGAGCTGGGGACTGAAGCCTGGTCCCTGCACGCGCCTAAGCAGGCACTTAGTCCCTGATCAAT
>NW_004524584.1:19372101-19386389 GCF_000260255.1 Octodon degus | reverse complement strand
TGGCATGTGGTGCTGGGGGATTGAACCGTGGTCCCTGTGCTTTGCTAAGCTTGTTCTAAGTAGGTGCTTTAGACCACTGAGCCATCTCACCAGCCCCCGCACTTCTTTAAAGCAAAGGAAAATTTCAAAGTATATCCCATATAGCTACTGCTCTGGCTTTTCCTGACTTTGTAAGTGGCTCTATAAGGAACTATCCAGATTTTGTAACTGCATTTCAAATGAAATCATTTAAGATAACTTACAAACATCCAGATATCATTTTATCTTTTAGCATTCAAGATCTTTTCATAATAGAAAAGTAGTGGACGACGTGAACGCCCTGAGAAATTGAAAATGTTCATGTTCATTTTTGAACTTGGCAGGAAAATATCTTCATTTGCTTATTATAGTCCCCTGATTTTTCTAGTAGATAAAAATTTGACTAGGAGAAAATTTTTAAATAAAATACCAAATTAAATATGTAAGAAAGAGTCTACCGCCTGCTAACAATGTGATAAAGAATCTGTTCAGCTATATTTTCACTGGCTATGGAAAAAATTATTTTCTTCCTCCTTCTCCTCCTCCTCATCCTCCTCCTGCTCCTCGTCCTCCTCCTGCTCCTCCTCCTCCTTCTTCTCCTCCTCCTTCTCCTCCTCCTCCTCATCCTCTTCCTGCTCCTTGTCCTCCTCCTGCTCCTCCTTCTCCTCCTGCTCCTCCTTCTCCTCCTTCTCCTCCTCCTCATCCTCCTCCTGCTCCTCATCCTCCTCCTGCTCCTCGTCTTCCTCGTGCTCCTCCTCCTCATCCTCCTCCTGCTCCTCCTCCTCCTCCTTCTCCTTTGTACCAAGAATTAAGCTCAGGACATGCGCTAGCCAGGCAAGTGCTGCACCACTCACTATCCCCTGCCCCTTTGCTTCTTTAAATACCTAAGTGTTTCATTGACCTGGTTGTGAATACAAAGTTTAAGGTCTGAGTTACTAGTATGTCCAGGAGAAAGTGAGGAGACCACTGTCCTGGGATACAGAGGCAGGCATCCTCTGACACATCCTCTGATTGTGCTCTGGGCAGAGGTACAGGTGTGTGGCTGGTCTTGCTTGGTACCTACAAAGCATTTGCTGTTCCCAGCATCCTTTGCGGCTGCCACAAAAGCTCCTTCTTTTCTTCTTTCATTCACTGCTTCCTTCTTCCTTCTTGCTTTCCCTCCCTCCCTCTCTGCAGTGCCAGGACGAGGCTGCTGTGAGCAGGTAGGGGACAGCAGAAACCTCCAGGCCTGCGCAGACAGCAGCCGTGTCTGGGCAGAGCGTGGGGGCAGTGCTCCAACGCCACAAGCCTGTGGCGCACGTGAGGCATGGGCAGCTTGTTATCACTGAGAGCTCTTACAGGTCCATCATCACTGGTCTAGGATATGCACCCAAGCTACCAGATCAAGTTGCAAGAAAATATGATCCAGTCTCAGGGGAAAATGTCAACGCTAGACTCAGACTACTCTAATTTAGGCTCACAAGACCAGAACTGGCCATGTGCTTAGGGGGATAAAGGAAAATATGTACACAATGAATAGAAAGGACATTTATAGGCATGCCAAGCCAGCCCAGCCCCTGGGGCATGCTGAGACGGGGATTGAGACTAGACGTGGTGGCAGCACATGCCCGTAATCCCAGCTATTGGGAGGCTGAACACAGGCAGATCTCTGAGATTCTGATCTATGTCGTGGGACTCTGTAGATGCTGTACTAAAATACAAAAAAGAAAAAAAAAAGGAAATTTAGAAGAAAAATTGAAATTATAATAAAAACAATGGAAATTTTATGATGAAAAAATCTGAGATTAAGTAACACTCCACAGGTTTTCTCAAAAAAGAAGATAGGTAGAAGATCTGTTGACTTTGTAAATAGGTCAATAAACATCATTCAGTTTAAGAGAGAAAGATAAGTAACTAGATTCCTAAAAGATGAGAGAGAAATCGGGACACCAAACAAATGTTTGAAAATTAGCTGCAAATTAGAGTACAGCCACCTAAGTACATTACAAAAGAGAAGGGCGGGAGTTAAGGTGGGGATGGAGGAGGGTTGTGTACTTGTATCAACTCCCCGTCCAAGTGCAGTCATTGTGCGCTGAAAACAGGGACTCAAATAATAAAGACCTCAGAGTCATGGAGCCCACGACAATGGCTGCTGAAGCAGGAGCTCCCGTGGTGAAGGCAGAGGGTCAGGAGCTCGGGACACACGAGCAAGGAGGGACTGGGCTGCAGGGCCCTGGTCCAGGTGCTCTGGCTTGTGCAACTGCAGGAGAGGCAGCTGGCGCAGGTGGGAGTGGCTGCCGCTGAGGGACTGGGGCTGCCTCACAGCCCAGGCTGCAGCTGCACCGCAGAATGAAACCTCAGGGCAGGGCTGGGACCACACCCTCTCTGGGTTCCAAGCCCTTCCAAGCCCTCAACAAACTCTACCTGGGTCTATGGCTGCCGTGGTCAGATCCCTTCCCCCTTCAGCAGTGGAGATGGCAGTGACCAGCAGGACAGGAGGATGAGTCCTGTAGCTATGGGAGGGCAGAGCTGTCTGTGCAGAGAGAGTGGAGCTTCTCCCCAGGGGGAATCGAGCCATGAGCGGCTCCACCAAGCTCAATATCCTGGTTTGGCACCCCCAAGGCCATTTTCCACTGTCCTCAGACACAGAAGAGACATGAGCACCCCCAACTCTGGCCAGCAGTGAGAGCAGGCTCAGGGCGAGGAGCCCAGCCAGGCAAAGCAGAGGGTGTGTGGAGAGGGTGCAGCCCAAACAGGGGCAACCTGAAGACAAACAGGGCCAGGACCCCAGCTGGGCCATGCCCCAGGCCAAACCCTCCCATCCAGTGGAAGCCTCTTAATAGTCAGCTCTCTGTGTAACTGACTACTGACTACATTGATTTAAATGTATTTTCTTTTATTTATTTATTTATTTATTTATTATTATTTTTTTGTGTGTGTGGAACCAGGGATTGAACTCAGGGCCTTGCGCTTGCCAGGGAAGCGCTTATTCCACTAAGCCATCTCCCCGGCCCCTTTTTTTCTTTTTTTAAATATATTTTCTGTGTGTATACATCCACACTGTGCAGATGCACACACACACCCCTTCTCGATCTTTTTCCAGCCTACTCTCCCCATCAGTCCTGCTTTGCTAAGCGCTGGGTTGCAAGTCCTGCAGTGATGGGATCCTTTTCTGCGTGCTGGAGGGTGGTGTAGTCCCAGTTAGAGCTGTGGGTGGTGTGCCTGATGCTGAGCTGTTGGCTGTGTCCCTGACCCCATGGGGATCGGCCCAGGCCTGAGTCTCTAGCACTGACAGCTGGCCAAGCTGAAGATTCTTCCAAAGATCTTTCTTGGAGGAGATCCCAGAAACCCTCTTCTTTATTTTGATGCTGGCAGTACCAGACTGGCCACCAAGGGTTGACACAGCCATCAGAAAAACCAGCGAGCCCACACGGTCAGCCACAGCCTGATGTCCCGTGGTAGAGGTTTCCTGCACAGTGTGCCACTTGCCCTGGAACCATTCTGAGGTGCTTACTCTGAAATGTATTCTCAAGTTGCAAGTTGTCATCTGAATGGGACTGTGGTACACACCCAGGACCACACTCAAAGTTGTGCAAGGATTATTTGAAATCACTTCTCAATTCTGAGGCTGTTGGATGCAAACTCTTTCTCTGCAGCTGGAGGGAGTGATCCATGGGGTGCAGCCAGACACTGTACTCCTGAGATTTGGGGAGGCTGCTACGACACTGGCAGCACCCTAACACACCAAGGGCCGAGCTGTGCTGGGGCCCATGGTACACCCAGGCCTGGCTTCCTGGCAGCAAGTGGAGTTGGTATTGGGATTCCCTTCCTGTCTGAGATGGTTTGCTGTAGAAAAACTTTAATCCTCTCTGTTAGATCCATCAAATTGAAGTGAACTAGCCCCCAAATGCTGATGATCAGTTATCCCCAGTTGTTGTTTCGTAGATTAAGACCAAGGTGAATTGAAAAGCTGGCAAAGGGTTTGTTATTAATGACGGCACATTTAGTAATAAAATACGGCCAATCTGACGTGCGATCCCTCCTCTCCCACTGAGCTACCAACAAATGTTCATTAAGGGCTCAAAGCAACACCCTGGCTGGTGGAAAGTGCTGAAGACATGCTGCGCTCCAGACAAAGGGGAGACAAGGAGAAGGGGCCACTTCTCTGCACACCCAGAAAGGAGCAGGATCCGCGGGTCAGGGTGGGGAATTCCAAGCCGAGTGAGTGTGAGGAGGAGAGAAGGGATAAAGCTTGCCTTGCGCTGGGGAGGAATTGGTGACTGCCCTGGTGAGACGCACCACCGTAATTGGCACTGTTTTTTTCCTTCTCGCCACGGTGTGCAGTCCCGCGGAGGCGGCGGTAATAAATAATGTGCACTTAGCCGCACGGTTGGCCATTCGCAGCCACCTCCCCCACTCGGGGAAGATAAATGTGATTTAAATTAATAGCCAGTCCTAAATAACTCCTCAGCTGGTAAACGGCCCATTTATCAGGCCCAGACAGGCAGTGTCCTTTGATTCATGGTCTTCCCTTACGATGTGAAGGGTGCGTACAAAAATTGTTATTACTTTTTAATAAAGTGTGGCAGTCAGTCTTTAGCCATTCATCAGATGCGGCGGCATTCTGACAAACAGAAATATCTTCGCAGCGGATGAATGAGAGGGCTAAAGGACACATTTCTCAACAAAAATAATCGCTGCCTGAATAATCTCATAAAAGCCATTTTTTTTAAGTACCTTGAAATAAATGTATCCGGAAAGATACAGCCCTTGAGGGTTGTCAAACTAAAAACTAAACAAACTATTTTAATATCCACCTTCACGGGGGGCTATTGTTGCCGTCTGGTCGTCTGTTTGTGTGGTGAGGGTAGGATCCACCCGGAACCGGGGAGCACCCCAGCTGCTGCAAACAGCAGGGCAGCCCGGCCAGCGGGAGCCTTGGCATCCCGGAGCGCAGCCGGAGGAAGCCAGGTCAGGCCCTGGGCGTGTGGGGAGCCCTAGGAACGCGAGGCCTCGCTGAGTTTCTAACATCAAAGGCCCGTTGCTTTTAATTGCCCTTTATTAATACATATCAATCGCGCCTGTGAATGGGATTGGGCGTGCTATCTCCCCATCGGAAATGTTTTTCCAGGCAGTAGCACACTGCGCTGGATCTCGATTTATCTGTGCCTGTCCTCTGACTCCCACACTTTGCTGGATAAACTTGCAGTCGCGCATGTAATCGAGTTGGTCAGCACAAAAGACGAAGGGAGCTCAAGCGCCTCTGGGCGGGGGAAGCCCTTTCTCCCTTAATTAACAGCACTGGGAGCGCTGGTGTCAGCAGGCTGCCCTTTTGGACCCTGGGCCAGGCCTGCGCTGCTAGACAAACGCCTGCCCCGGGAGCGCCGTGCTCTCCGCAATCAGCAAAGCGCAGGCCTCGGGCAGGGTCCTCCGCACACAGGGCCGGCTGCAGCATCGCAAGGCAAGCCACCTCTTGTACGACACAGGCCAGCCCTCTGCCGGTTCCGCAAGGCCAGGGATGAAGCAGCCCTGGGCAGAGTCTGCAGTGCCAGAGCTGGAGAGACTTGCGGTCTCCCCAGAGTGCAACTTTCCGGGAGCTGACACTTCTTCCTACAGGAGGAAGGACTGAAGTCAACCCCGCTGCAGAGGGACGCAGAGGCCTGCCCAGGCCTTCTCCTGCAGCCTCCTGATTCCAAGGCGCGTTCTCATTTTAGATTTGTTCATTCGTGCTTTTTATTTCATTTAAAATATAGAAGCTCGGATCTGACGTGCCGTTTTGAACGGAGCGATGTTAGCGGTGGCCGAGTTAAGCCGTCAGGCGGCATCTGGCGGGCGGCGCGGTGCTGCTCGGCGACCTCGGTGCTGCTCACCCACTCGAAAGCTTCGGAAACGGAGCCAAGGGTGACACGGATGAAAGAAACAGAAGCCAAAGTGACTGGAAAAGGTCACGTGCGCCCTGCAGGGCCCGTGGGCTAGAAATCACTGCGCCGCTGACTGCGCCCCTGCTGCCAACCGCTCGGCCTCAGTCGGGCTGCATTTCACTGCCGGATGTCTGCTGAGAAGATTGCGGCTTGACTCTGGATTCAAGGTCAGCTGATCTGTGAATTAGCGGGTGATTTTTCAGGTCCGCAATTTAAGTTGGTGACATGGAAGAAATTCCAAGGTTAGCAGTAGGGCTCAATGTCACCCGAACAAAAATACTCATTTTGTTGAAAAGGGCCGAAATGAATGCGTTTGCCTTAGAGTGAGTGGTGTGTATTGCTTGCTGGGCCCTGCTCAGCAGAAATGACTAAAGGATTTAGCCATGTTCCCTGGGTTCTGCGTGCCCACCATAAGGGCTGGGGACAGGTGTCTCTCCAGGGCTTGTTCCCGGAAGCCAAGGGTTCATCCGGCTGCCTGCGATGGAGCCCTGAAGTTTCCTCCAGCTCAGTGGGTACAGGACCTAGATTCCCCAAGACCATACCACTCTGTCTTCCTGTGAGTTGGAGGAATCAACCCCTTAGCTCTTTCACTAAAGGGATCTGGGGAAGATAGTTCCTGTGGGGGAAACCTAATGGCTTATTTTGATGCTATCAAAGGAGTGCTGGGTTTAGGAAAATTTATTTTCTTAGGAAAATAAATTTCTTCATCTTTGTTATTCAGAATACTGTTCAAATCTGCGGATTGATGTTTTATGTTCTACACCCAGGCCCTTGCCACCTCTGACTTTCCCAAAAGGACAACTGAGGCCCGCATGGCCAACAATGTGCTGGGACTTAGCCACTTGGGAAAAGGGACAGAGTCCTATGAGTTGCCATAAGCGTAAATAGTGTGGGTTTTAAAGAGTATAGCATCTTTAAATTATACTTTATGCTGTCCCATACAGAGTACTTGTGGGGTGTTTTCTTTAAAATGAACAGGATAACTCACCTCTGTCCCTGGACTAAATGACCCCCCTCCTTCAGCTCCTAGGAAAGAACATAGCTCAGCATCCTCAGAGCGCCAGGACCGGACGCCTCAGACACAGGTAATAGTCAATCCATTAACCTCTGCTTCCCGAGCGACCTGGAGGCTGCGCACCCAGCCCATCCCTCCCCTAACAGTTGCTGCACCCCGCAGTAATGAGCTCGCTGCGCCCCCACCTCCACACCCCAGTGTCAGCCCCCATTTTTCTTTCTTGCTTGCTCTGTTTTTAGAAGCTAATCTAAAAAGAGCCGTGGAGGCAGAGGTCACGTTAAACTGTAAGGCAAATGTTATTCCTCGATTATCTGGCTGGGGTAAATGTCAACTGCTTCGGGCTAAAGCAATTGGAGAGCAGTAGGGCTCCAGCACAGCTGGGGTCGGGGTGCCCTGGGGCTCCAGGCATGTGGCTGGGCCTGCCCACCCCCACCCAAACCTTCCCGGCACAGGGCTTCACCAATGCCACCCCTGAGGTAAGGCTATCCCTGAATGTCACACGTCCTTGCAAGAACAGTGACAGCCTTCAGTGACAGGCTTGTGCGTCCACACCCACACATGGAGACATTTTCTCCAGCACTTAATATAACTGAGTCTATCCGTGGACTAGAAGCCAGATGGTTATATTAATTTGAAACGTAGGCTTTACATTGCATGTAAAAATGAAAATTTATCTTCCAAGAAGTGACAAGACACACAGGGCAGGCAGGCAGAACCACAGAAACTGCTGGCTCACGCCGGGATGCGAGAAGCTGCACAGGGAGCTGGCTCAGCCTGTGCTCCTCTCCCCGCAATCTGTCACCCCTCTCTTCCAGCACCAAGTTAGGAGAATCTCTCTTCAGGGAAGAAAATGACCCTGCTGTCCAGCCAGCATCCACCACCACCCCCATACCCAGCTTCAGTGTGTCCACATGGGAGGCCTCTGTCTGCTCTCTGGGTCATGTCATCTGTGATCAGGTTGAGGCAGGAGGGAGCCCCAAGCCACCAAAGATGAAGGCGTCATGTGTCAGCTGGAATTGCAGTGGCTACTGCCAGTGGGTTGGATTCAGATTCCCCTCTGACGATCTCTCCTTTTTGTTTTGGTCCAGTTTGCTGGGTGACAGGGCCCTCTTATCCTTGGCTAACTTTAGGGGCAGGGATCCAATTACTTGGGGATTTCCAACTTCAAGTCCACTTGTGGCCCGGAAACTCCTGCACACAAGCAGCAACCAGGTTCCCACTGGCGGGGCAGGGGCTGTCCTCCAGAGGCAGCTTCCTGGGGCCTCGGCACCTTCAGGGCTGTGGCTGCAGGGGTCAGAGGCCAGGATTCCGGTGCTGCTGCCTGGCACAGGCCAGAGAATCTGGGGAAGACCGCTGTCCCCGACAGGGCAGGGAGGACGTGCCGGGCACCCGTGTGGACATGAATGCCTCTGGCTGTGCTGCACGGGGAGCAGTCTCACTTTTTACACTCAGTCCCGAGCTCGGCCTAGACGGTCAGCGCCTCTCCTGCCCAGGTTCCTGTGCGTGGCCTCTGGATGCTGGCCAGAGGGTAGCAGGACACTCCAGCTAGCCCATCTCAAAGTCTGGCCAAGGGCTGCTTCACGGGTGTGCACACGTGTGCGCACGTGTGCCTGAGTGAATGTGTGTGATCAAATCCTCTGCTGTCGTATATTTCGGTATTAGATACAGCAGACATAAAATGTCTCTGTACCATTGTGAGAACTTGCCAGAGCAACCTCCAGGCTGTTCTCCGGGGGAGCCCACGATAAGACAGTTGCCAGAGAGCCAGCCCTGTCCCAGGTGACTGTCTCTGCGCACGCTGTCCGTTGGCGCAGAGTAAATGGGACTAGAGTGGTGGTCATCAAGCTGGGCTCCAGCAGAGAGGGTCCTCCTGGGTCTTCAGAGCTGGAAGCCTTGCAGGGACTGCAGCGCTGGCTCAAGTGTCCACGGGAGGTGCAGAGTGGGCTGCCCACCTGGTGAGCTCAGGGGGTGTTGAGGCGGAGGCACACCAGCCCGGCAGGGGTGCGCCAGGCACCAAGGTCCTGGGTGTCGTGGTCCCCAGAGGGCAGCTTGCCCAGACACCTGGATCTATGACATCTACCCTCCCCACGCTCTGCTGTGCACCAGGGCACACAGAATTACAACAAATAGAAAAAGACAGGGTAGGCAAGATAGCACAAGGGCCAGTGAGATAGCTCAGTGGACTAAGCGCCTGCTTAGACAAGCACAGGGAGCAGGGTTTGATGGCTGCACCACATGCTGCTCCAGCCCTGCCCCCAGGCGTGCTGACCTGGTATCCGAGTCCAGGCGTGGTGGCCCACACCTCTCACCCCAGCACTGGGGAGACCTAAAAACAGGAGGATCACTATGAGTCCAATCTGGGTAGTGAGACCTTCTACCAAATACATTAAAACCAACCAACCAAAAATAAAAAAAAGCCAAGGTTTTTCTTTTTATTTTTCAAGATAGAAAAGAAAACATACCCTAGGTATCTTTGCAGCTACTTTTTAAACACTGAGTGTAAATATGGCTTCAGTGTAAACTGGTGATTAATATTTTCCCTGTTCTAGTGAAAATTAGATCTTTAAGCATTAAAATATAGAGAAAGGGTTTAAATTTAATTCCAGCTCTTTCAAACGTTTAATTACATTTTAATTTTAAAATAATAAATTAAAAGGTTATCATGCAGTGATCTAACATCTTTCTTCTAGGGAATTCCAAGCATTTGTTGGAGAGGGGGAGAAAAGGTTTGTTAGCTTCCTATAACAGATTCTGGCGAGATGGCTACAGATGGATTATTTACCATCGTAATTAGTGTAAAGGGCAGAGCCCAGGGACATTGACTATTTTAAAGCATTATTTATGTTGCTTTCTTCCAAACAGTAGTTTGCAAATATTTATGAAACTCCAACATGTGTTGCTTCTTTTTATCTTTCTGTTCACCAAGCCCTGTTACAGACTAATTGAAATACAATAATTATAAATGGGCTTAGTTCCTCGATTTAATTTCCTCGCAAGCAGTGCCATTTATTTTTCTCTGGCTTTGCTAACAGGCTTTAATTAAAAGATTTAACAAAGCTAAGGAAACAAGATGCTGCCTGGGGCATTGACCCTGCTCCTCCTGCAAGACAGCACTGGTCACTGCGCCCAGGGTCCCCCCATGGGGGCAAGAGGAAGTCACCGTGCAGACCTGAGCTGGAAGCTGCTACCTTCCGAGTCCCGCGTGTGCTGAGCAGCGATGAGTCGCGGGTTGGGGCAGCGCTGCACTCAGGAGTGGGCTCTTGGGGCCACGTTTGCAGTGCAAGCGCCGCATCCGCACGCTACTTTGGGTAGCAGCTTATTCTGTTACACCTCCAGTGCCCTGTCTCTTCAGCAGGGCAGTGACAGCTGAAAAAGTCCCCCGTGAATAAGTCCCTATCCATTACTGGCCCGTAGACGGTCCTTAATAACTAGTAAATATGCTTTTGGATAATTTAATTATTTTTAATGCATTTATATGGCAAACGTATTATAGCAATAGCAATGAAATATTCTGAAAAATGTGTTCCACATTCCTGACAATGCTGATGTCCACTGGTTCTGAATACTGTCTCTCACGGGTCTGCAAGCTGCCCAGCCTGGTCACAGAACTCAGGGTGCTGGTCCCGGTGCTGCCTGAATGGCCCGTTGTGTTTTGTTCATTTGTACAAACCAGTCTAGAGCCATCCTAGTGCCACTGGGAGGATGGGCAAGGTGTGACACAGTCCAGGAAGCAGAAAAGGGGCCTGGAATCAAGAAATCATGCCAACTCTGTGGCAAATCAGTAACAGGGACTTGACAAATCACTGAATGTCCACATGCCTCAGTCTCCTCCCCTGTAAGAGGCAGGCAGGACGTGGCTCCTGCAATGGTTTTGCTGGAGGAGCCCATACTGGCCAGCATCTCCTGTGTGCCAGCTGTCACTTGTCACACCTGGTAGTCCTCTTGTGACCTGGGTGGCTGGCTTAGCAGTATGAACAGGAGGCGGCAGGTGCAAATGAGAGAAGTGGTAGTATTTGGATGACGGTCACACATGTGTTTCCCTTGCTTAAAATTGCATAATGCATTCAAATTTAAGCGGCAGGGCCGCGGAACCCAGCGAGAGGCACGGCCCTTGCTCTCAGCTTTGGAGGCAGGACCTTTGCTTTTCAATGGTGCAGGAAATGATGCTGTTACTGAGTGCACCTGTGGAAGAAGTCCAAGCCTGTGGCATCCAGGATGGGCTGCACTGGGGAGACAAGCCTGCATCGTAGTCCTGGGGTGGCCACGCTCCCTGGCCAAACCACGAGCAGGACCTTCACCTGCTCTGAGCTCAGTTGCTTCATATGAACGTGGAGACAGCAATCGCTGTTCTGATCATTAGAGAGCTAAGCAAAGTGATGCGCATTAGGACATTTTGAGAAGTGGTGGTGGGTGCTTTATGACTCTTTTTTCAGAACCTGGGCTTGAACTCAGGCCCTTGCACTTGCCAGGGAAGGGTTTATTCTACTGAGCCATCTCGTGGCCCCAAAGGAAAGGTTCTAGCTTTACTTTTTGTTTTTTGAGAGGTTTTTTTTGGTGGAAGTGGGTGTTGAACTCAGGCCCTTGCATTTGCCAGGGATGTGCTTTTTATACTGAGCCATCTCCCCAGCCCGGGCGGGTGCTTTGTGAATGTTCATCTTTTAATTAACATTTGATGGGAGGGCATACATTTTTGTATGGTTAAGAAAACTCCTTTCAGAGCTGAGGGTGAAGGGAGCATGGGAGGGTGGTGTGATCAGAGCAGAGATGAGCCGTGTGGCCTCACCCGGGGCTCTCAGATGCCTTAGAGGTGAAAGCAGCAGCGCTAAAGGCAAATGAGGTCAGAGGCGCCCGCCCTCAGATCCGTGCCTGCGCTCACAGCTTCATGGACGATGCACAAGTGTGCCATGCATTAAGAAGGAAAATGGTTGTAGGAGAAAGGCCATTTCAGGCTGGCCACTGCTCCGCGAATGCCAGGACAGTGTCCAGCAGTGACGGCCTCGCTGTGATGCTTTGCGCTTCTCCCCACCTTTGGCTTATGAGGAGTGTTCTAGTAGCTCCCAGGACCCGGGCTTTGCTATTTAGTGGCACTGGTGATAGACGGCACCTTCTGCCACCCCCTGCCACAGGTCAGGAGTCAGACAGCACACTGACGCCTAGAACCCCACAGCAGAGAGCGCAGGAAGAGGAGCACCGCTGCTGCCCATAGAGGAAAGCCGCGTCCACCCCAGGAAGAACGAGGACATGCAGAGAACACTGTCATCTGGACTGGAGTCTGGGGTCTGCTCAGATTGAACTCCTGAGTCACCCTTGCCTTGATTCTTTGTGGGGGGGGGGGGCGGCTGGCTCAGCCCAACCCTGGGAGTGGGGCTGGCATGGCATATGGTGCCTGGGATCGAAAAACAGTCCTTGCACACTTGCCTAAGCTTGCTTAAGCTTGCTTAAGCAGATGCTTTAGACCACTTAACTGTCTCACCAGCTCTGTCTTCTTTATTCTGACAGTGTCAAGCCCAAGAGGCAGTTGGAACAGTAACTCACTGCCTATTTTTAAGCTGCTGGCCTTGCTTCTTTGATGACTCCATGGCTGCCACGGACTTCCTGTCACCCCGCATGAGTACCGGGTCTCTACCGCCCCGTGTTGTCTGGGGATAGCACTCTGCTTGGCTGCGGATGTTGC
The DNA here is from genome assembly GCF_000260255.1 of Octodon degus. Taxonomy (NCBI): domain Eukaryota; kingdom Metazoa; phylum Chordata; class Mammalia; order Rodentia; family Octodontidae; genus Octodon; species Octodon degus. The sequence goes on along the minus strand of NW_004524584.1, from coordinate 19,373,782 downwards.
CTGTATTCTTTTCCTCCCTGGCCTCAGGAAGGAAAACAAAACAAAACATCTGCAGTGGCAAAGACGGATTACAGCTTCTTCATTTACTGAGTGCTTGCCGAGGCCCTACTTGGCACCAGGCAGCTTCAGCAGAGACTGTGGACCAAGGGTGGCGGGTGAAGAGAGGCTGAGCTGGCGCAAAGTCACAGAACATAGACCGGAAGATGCCCAAGAACAGCCAGCTTCCCGCACACACAGCAGGAGCTTCTGCTCGGGGGAGAAGGCAAGTGGATGCTGAGGCAATTTGTCTATGAAATTGGAATAGGATGAGACAATTGAGGGAAGAAAAATTGGCTTATATTATAGGTTTTTAACAGAATATGCTAAATTTATTTATTTAAGGATCAGTTTTAGAAAATCCTTGTATAACAAATGTTAAAAAAAAAAAACAAATAAAATTGTCACTTCTCTGTTCGTCTAATGGGACAAACAGTGTAACTACATAATACAGTGTGGTAAATTTTTAAACAGGTACTCAGAGAAAATTCTACCAGTAAAATATAATATAAGGGCTGGTAAGATAGCTTAGTGGTCTAAACACTTGCTTAGGTAACCACGGGGGCCAGGGTTCGATGCCTGGTACACCATGCCACGCTGGCCCCACCCCAGGGTGCACTGAGCTGGCAGTGGAGTCCGGGCATGGTGAAGCATGCCTGTAATCCCAGCACTAGGAAGGCAGAAAACAGGAGGATCACTACAAGTCTGAGCTGCATAGTTAGACCATGCACAAAAAATATAATATAAAGAGATACAACAAAAAATCCAGTACATTCAAGGAAAATATTTAATATACATACAATATAAATATGTAATATAAGTAAAAATACATAATACAAATACATATGTAATCTATAATGAAAGAAATGCAAGACAGAAGAACAAAGCAGGAGATAAATCGTAATAATGAAATGATAGGGATCTAGCCATATTGATTTTACAACAAATGTAAATGGCCTAAAAGGCAGAGATTTTCAATTTGCATTTAATGTAAAAATCAGCTATAGATTATTGCAAGAAACCCATTTTAATGATTAAAACAGACCCATTTAGGTTAAAAAAAAATACCTGTATGTAAAAAGTTCTAATTAAGTTCCAACTGAAAGTAACCTGGAGTGGATGTTACTATCAAAGTAGAGTTTGGAACAAACAACTAAGGGACAAAAGGGGACATTGCACAGTGAAAATGTCACCAAGAAGACATATTCAGCAAAGACATTCTGTACCTAGCAGTAGCAGCTCAAAGCCATGAGGTACACATGAGTGGAATTTCAAAGAGAAACAAACAAATTCACAGTTACAGTTAGAGTCCACAAGCCCTGACTCAGCAGAGATGGAGCAGCACTTAGAACATGGGGGTCAGGAAAGGACGTATGCTGCCAACTAACCTGAGATCATTGTCCTGTGACCCCACTGCTCTATGACCTCATTGCTTCATGGCCCCTTTGCCCTGTGACCTTACTGCCCTGTGGCCTCACTGTCCTGTGACCTCACTGCCCTGTGACCTCACTGTCCTGTGACCTCACTGCCCTGTGACCTCACTGCCCTGTGACCTCACTGCCCTGTGACCTCACTGCCCTATGATCTCATTGCCCTGTGACCCCACTGCCCTCTGACCTATCACCTCACTGACCTGTGACCTCAC
>NW_004524584.1:19371434-19372001 GCF_000260255.1 Octodon degus | reverse complement strand
GAGTCTGTGTCCTCACATTCTTTCCAAATGTCCTTGGAACATTCACAATGACACACTGTATTCTGCACTGAACCATACAACAAAGCTAAACAAATTTGATATAATTAAGCACACACAATGTGTCTCCAATCATAAAGGCCTTACATTAGAGATGAGTAACTTAAGGGCATTAGGAAATCCAAAGACTTGGAAATAATTCCCATACTACGATGCACCGTGTCCACTACAGGTTCTGGGTTGGCCTAAGGGGAAGGGACATCTGTCTGATGACAGGACATCAGGCAAGGACATCCTTGAGGGCTTCAGGGGTCCAGGGAATGTTCAGGGACAGTGTCAACTTGGGAAATCAGTGCTGCCACTCCCAGTTGACAAAGTCACACACCAATACCCGCTGGCCCCTGGGGACCGTGGCTCTGTGTCCTGCCACTTTGCCTGTGAAAATCACAAAAGGTTTAGAGAAGGGTTAAGAAAAAATTAAGTTGCATAGAACTCAAGATTAGTCAAGTTCTTGGGTGCAAGGTCAACCGCCAAACACGGGCCACACAGGCACCGGCAGCCGATGTCCTC
>NW_004524584.1:19363566-19370704 GCF_000260255.1 Octodon degus | reverse complement strand
AAGGACTTAAACAGAAAAGGATTTTAAAATGTTGCCCACTGGAGCAAAGAATACACGAACATACTCCTTCATTGGAAGAGGAGTGAGCAAATTCCACAAACTAGGGGCTGGGGAGATAGCTCAGCAGTCTAAGTGCCTGCCTGGCAAGCACAAGGACCCAGGCTCAATGTCTGGTACCGTATGCCACGCTGACCCAGGAACCCTGGGCATGCCGTGCTGGCCTCCAAAACCTAGCATGATGGCACAAGCCTGTAATCCCAGCATTAGGGAGGCTCAAACAAGAGGATCAAGACCCTGTACCAAATTAATTAATTAATTAAAAAATTTCAAAATCCACAAATTAGCAACAGATGTCACTGGGGCACATTTTTCACATACTTTTTAACACACTTAAGAAATCTTTAACAACTTCCCCCTTAAAACCACAAAGCTAAACTGGAAAAGAATAGCTTGTAAGCTAACAGATAATGCTGTAATGAATGAAATATGATAAAAATGTGGCAGATGTTTAAATAAAAATTTAAAATACCTGACAGTATTAGCTCTCTCAAAATACTTCCTGCCTCTTCAGACACATTTATCCCACCATTTTTATCACTTTCTGAAGTAGTTCTGGAATTTCTCTTTCATGAGGGTCTTTTGGTAGCTGTGCCCATGTCTATTTCTATTAAATAAAAGACATGGTGCTGCATCCTCGCCCACCTTAGTCACCAGATCTGGCACTACGTGACATCTGACTCTTCCCCAGAGTCAAAATGACCCTGAAAAGGGGATGTTTTGAATCCATTCAGGACAAAGCAACCAAAGACACACAGGAAAGAGAACTCCAGAGCTGCTGCAGAAACAAGTAGCCCGGGATGAGGGTGTCTCAAGCAAGGGGGGATTTTGAGGTGATCCATGGCACTATCTCTCTCCCTAACAAACCTTTAAAACATCTGAATTCACCGCGTTTTGTGAGCATACTATGTGGATTACATTGTGAGAGTAATCCTGTCTCTGGATCTCCAAACTCTGAACAGTTCACCAAATAGTCCTGGGGCATTTAGCTCAGGAGGCTGCTTCATCAGGCAGAGGCCACCCCAAGCGGTGTGTGGCTGGCTTGAGTGCAGGGACAGTGGTGGAGGGAGAGGACCCAGGCTGGTGGGGCTGGGACCCTTAGCATCTGTGCCCAGCACAGCCTTGCCTGGTACAGAGATGGCTGCGCTAAGTGGTGCCACACTCGCTGCCAGCTGGGTGTATCTGCACTCAGGCATAGGAGGGTGTGCTGGTGGCCACAGCTGTCCCCTTGCAGACACAGGTATGCTGCATGATCACTGTGCCCGCGGCTCGACTACCTGTGTGGCCCAGAGGCAGACTGTCCTCCAGGCAGGGACAGAAATGGGAAGCTTCAGCATGTTGTAGGGCTTAACATGGGGCAGAGGCTCCTGTGCTAGGTTGTAGGGACCAGGCTGGGGAGGTGGGCTGCGGGGAATCAAGGACACAAAGTTACCGAGTACACATAGTACTGTATGCGGCCACAGCTTCCACAGCTGGGTGCAGTTCCCTCGGGTCTTCGGGCCTCCAGCACAAGGCCCACCTCCAGGCTTGTGAGATCTTCAGTCTCCCGCATTTCCCAGGACGGCCCTCCCTCCCTCCCTTTCTTCCTCCCTCCCTCCCTTTCTTCCTCCCTCTCTCCTTCCTAGAATCTGCTGAGGCCCAGATACCAGGGTACCCACAGTGGGTGGGTACTCCCAGATGCAGCAACAGCAAGGAGGTGCAAGGAACTTCCTGTGGCCATTTTCACAGTGAGGCTGGGGCTCTGTTGTTCGCAGCCTCAAGGGAAAGAGCAGGGCCTAGGTCTATGTTGGGCATGGCTCATCTGAGCCTCAGAGGGAAGGTTGGCTGCCACCTGTGTCAGACCTGACATGTGTCCAGGACACATGGAAGAGCATCCCTGTGCACCATGGGCTGCATGACAGCCCCAGGAAATCTCAGCACGTGCGTGGGGAGGGCTAAGCTCACCGAGCCTAGTGTGTGGCAAGTCTCCACTCAGGACACAAGAGGCAGCTGCGCTCACCAGGCAGGCTGCAGGCACACACCCTCTGCAATGGCTGGAGAGCTGCGTGGTGCTCCATGCTGCTCTATAACGAGATACCTTATGGGGCTGCTGCCCTGCCCCGAAGGCTGCTGGGAGTTTGCAGTGAAGGATCATTGTTACCTGAGGTGCTGGTGCACAGTTCACACCCTATAGAGTTTGAGAGCTCCTTTGGGGCGCTGCTGGACTGGTGCAGATCAGCGAGGTCTCCGGCCAACATGGCTCCTTGCTCCTCACTTCCTCTAGAGCCCTCAGAAAACCTGGGATCCCCATGTTTATTACACCACCCCAGTTCCATGCATGTGGCACTGTCCCCAGACATCACTGGCAGCATGTGAACTGCTCTCCTCTTCAAAAGTGTTGATGGTGTGGGCCCCTCCCCAGAAATGGGTGTGATCTGTTTTCAGGGTTAGGGTGAAGTTGAGGTTCATTTTACACTAATTTGATTGTCCTGCAAGTCAGGCACTTACTAGATATGAAGAGCTCCTGGTGAATCTAAGATAAGCTAAACGGTTATCTAAGGTACTTATTTTCTCAGAAATGTGGTTACACAAACAAGGTTATTTTGCACATTCATGAAGAGAAACCCTCCTGGTGAAAGCTGGAAACCTCAGTTCCCTGGGAGCAGGCACAAGACACAGGCAGCCCCAGAGCTCAGCCACATTCACAGCATGTCGCTGTAAAGCAGAGGACCCAGGTTCAGCGTACGTTCCCAGCTCCGCCTTGAAGCTGTTTCCAGAATGTCCGTCTCCACAGCTTTCCTGGTTGGCTCTGCCACGGTGCGGAAGGTCCGGGCTAGGGGAGCACTTTGGACATACCAAGCCTGGCAAGATGGAGAAGCAGACTCCTGGGCACAGGCCAGGCTCAGAGTGCAGAGGGCCAGAGGGGCCAGCCGGTCTCGGACCCCTCAAGGGCTCTCCAGAGCTCCCGACATGCGACGGGCTACAATCCAGGTAGGAGCAGAGCCTGTGTGCTGGTACAGGCAGCTTGCCTGGCCACCGAGGGTTAACGCCATGAGAGGCTTTAATTTGATTTCTGTATTTCAACCCCCTCCTGCAATATAGCTTTATGAGCAGCAAGATGAGTAATGATCTCGACGTTGCATCTGCAGTGGGAAGAATGGTTTCGATCATGTCCTTCATCAGACATCTTCAGGGCCGAAGCTGCACTCAGGTGGCCCGGCTGGACCCCGTCCTCCTGCAAGGAGGCGAGACGCTGACCAGGAAATTGAACTGTTCTCGTCCAGGAAATAACAGCACTCTGTCAAAATGTACGGGAGAAACATGTGTTCGGATTTGCTCTCCTCGACAAACATATCTGATCGGAGAGCGAGAACAGCAAAATTACAGGCGTCGTGGCAGTGTCGGGCCCGTGCATCCCCAGCTCTGTGTCACACGGGGCTCAGCCAGGGACAGCATCCAGGCAAGCACAGGGCCTCCACTAGGTGTGACACAGCTGGTGACCTTTGCACACATACATTATATGCGTGTTCTGTTCTCCCGTGCTTTTATGTGAGAGGATTTGTTAAAAAAAAAAAAAAGCCATAACCAGTAGCTATTCATGATCTACAGCCAAACTAAAGAGAAGAGCTCGAGCAAAGTGAAATGACAAGACTAGAGCAAAACCTGCAGAAATTAGCCACATTTATGATGTTGCATGTGACGTAATCCACTATGTATTGAATGCTACCTTGTATATTATGCCATATCAGCTTGTGCACATTATGTTATACATTATGAAATATTCACATATATTATAGTTTGTATATCACACCACATAGCCTATGTCATATATTAAATATCACAGCGTGGCCACAAATCAGAGGTGGAAGGTATTACTAAGAGCCAGGCATGGAGGGACACTCCTGCATTCCCAGCACTCTGGAGGCTGAAGCAGGAGCGCTGCTAGTTCAAAGCCAGCCGGGCCTATATAGCGAGATCCTGTCCAAAAACCAAAATAAAACCCTGACCAAGTCACACTGGAGTCTGTGAAGGCCTGAGGATCAGGGATATTCGCAGAAGGACCAGCTCTTTTGCATCCTGCAGTGATGCTTGTTCCTGGGGACAGAGGTCCCTGGGTCCGGGACAGGATGGACAAGGAGCCACTCAAAGCAGAGTCCCCGACATACCCACCCCACACCAGAAGGGCCCTAGCAGAGTACAGAGAGCCTGGGAAGCAGAGACTGCGCCTTCTGCAAGGACAGGAAGCTGTCAGGCTCGTCACCGTCCCATGTTTGGTGGGGCCTTTTGAAAGCGACAGCAGCACCTTTCCCGCTCTGCCAGTGAAGGAGAAAGGTGAGACTGTCCCAGGGAGGGCTGACTCTGGGCGGCTGCAGCAGCTGACATGCACGGGCACCTGGCGGGGGAGCCACAAGCTCCGTGCCCAAGGTGCAGCAGGGCAGGCTGCGGCATCCAAAGGTGTGTGCTGCTCTGCAGCTGCCGCCACAGGTTCACACATCCGGGGCCTAAACACACTGACACTTCCAGTTTGTGGGGACAGAAGCCCAACACCAAATAGGGCTCAGGCGAGCACCATTCCCCGACATGGCCAGCTGTTCGTCTTGGCAAAGGTCATTCCAGAGCTGGATAGAAGTGTAGATCTTGACACCTTGCTGTGGAGACTTTCGTGAATGTCAGATAGACCAAGGCCACCAACGGAGATGGCCAGAACTCTTCTGGGTATCCAAGAGGCAACAGAGGAGTCATCTATTTCCTTTTGTCATCCTGTTACTTGTTGCCACCCATATTTTTGCACTCTGTTGCTTACTATACATATTTTTTTTGTGGTACCAGGGATTGAACTCAGGACCTTGCGCTTTCCAGGTAGGCGCTTATGCCACTGAGCCATCTCCCCAGCTGCTGTACACATAGGATGATGGCTAGATGTTTTTGGAAAAGTGACAACTTTATTGTGATGTAATATACCTGTTTGTCCCTGATTACTTTCTTGTTCTCATGTCTGTTTTGTCAGAAATTAATGCAACTACTTAGGCTTTTGAAAATAAGCATGATGTAACAACTATTTATGCGGATAGAAACATTTTCTAAGAATTTTATTGTTCAGTTACACAGTGCGATTGTTTTGAAATATTTTTTCAAAAATATTAGTGAGATGCTTAGTGTACTCACGCAAATGAACACAACGACCGGCTCACGCAGCTCCCCCACTGGTGTGTGTGGTGAGAGGTGCCTGGATCTACACCACCAGAAGGAACCTTGGGGTGCGTAACACAGTATTGTCAATCACGACATTCACGCGGTACATTCAATCCTTTCTACCCTTCTTAACTAAATCCAACCTTGTAAACTTTGACCACGTTCTCCCCAGCCCTGACCTCTGCTATCCCTGATTCTAGCAAGATATTTTCTGTTGCTGCAGAGTCGAGTTGTGGGCTTTTTTTAAAGATTCCACACATAAAAGAGCACGCGGTATTTTTCCCTGTCCGTTTGGTTTATTCCACTTGACATAGTGTCCTCAACATTTGCCTGTGTTGTCTCAAGTGGCAAAATTCCTTTTCCAAGGCTGAATAAGATTCCATTGCATCTCAGAATTTTTTAATTAGCCATCTGTGATGGATATGTAGGCTGTGGAGACAGCTTAGTTATTGTGAATATTAATAGTCACGATATTCATTTCTTAGTTATTGTGAATCTTTCAGTGAATGTGCAGATTCAGGGTCCTCATACGATGGTGGTTTCCTTCTTATTGGATATATAACTATGAGGAAGTACGTTGGATCCTACGGTGACTCTGTCTTTAGCGTCTCTAAGAACTTCTGTCCTGCTTTCTGCAGGGACAGCACCAGTAGAGAGTCCCACCAGCCATGCCCTGGGATGGCTCTCCCACACACTCTTGCCAATGCATGTCTCTTGGATTTTTTTTTTCTCAGAACCGGGGATTGAACTCAGACCCTTACGCTTGCCAGGGAAGCACTTATTCTACTGAGCCATCTCCCCGGCCCTTCTTGGTTTCTTTGATAGTGGCCCTTGTTTCAAGTACACCTGTGGGTTTAGTTTGCATTTCTCCAGTGATGAGTGACATGGAGCATCCACTGGCCCCTTGTATGTCCTTTTCAAGAAAAGTGCACTTGGGTCCTTAACCTAGCGTGATGCATCCTAATCTTTGTTTGAGCCTCAGCCCACCTATGTCTTTGTACTCAAGGTGGATTTCCCATGGTCAACACCTAATGTTGTTAAATTTAGTCTGAAAATTTAACTAAACTAGTGAAGATGACTGAAATATTTTAAACTAGTGAAGATGACTGAAATATTTTATTAGTATCATTTACTTGTTGTATTTGAGCACAATACAATTCTGTTTTACTCCTTTCTTAGAACACTGTTCTTTAGAAACTGTTCACTGGTTGTTCCTAACCTTGCTCTGGGGCATTTGTGCTGGTGTGAGCCCATGACAGTTGTGTGGCAAGAGTGTTCTTGGTTTCAAGGGCTGGGGAGCTGGCTCAATGGAATAAGTGCTTTCCTTGCAAGTGCAAGGGCCTGAGTTCAATCCCCGGTTCTGTCAAAAAAAAGAGTGCTCTTGGTTTCAACTTTAGGACCTGCTATCAACCCTGTGTCACCTGTGTGCTTCCATCCCCCATTGCATGGGTGTAGAACTGCTTTACACAGTTATCCTTAGACAGGTATCTTCCTCTGAAGAGTTCAGAAAGTAAGACATCTGGCTTCGCTATCCGAGGATCTTCTCCTCTATGCTTATAGCTCTAACTTTCTGTCATTTTTCACGCAGAAGAAACTCAGCACTTTTGCAGTGTGTGTCTGCTGGGGGGAAAGTCCCTTGGATTTGCTTGTTTGTAAGTGCATTTCTACGTCCTTTTTAAATAACCGTTGGGTTGGATTCCAGACTCTGGTTGGCTGGGTATGTTGTTGTTGCTGCTGCCGCTGCTGCTGTTTCCATACTTTATATCACTTTGCTCTTCTTCCTTGGATAGTTTCTGATGAGAAGCTTAAAGCAACTCTTCCTTGTGCCTCTCCAGGTAAGGTCTTTCCTCTTCCTCCTTCTCTCTCTTCTCTCTCTCTCTCTCTCTCTCTCTCTCTCTCTCTCTCTCTC
>NW_004524584.1:19310920-19362571 GCF_000260255.1 Octodon degus | reverse complement strand
CTCTTCTTCTTCTTCTTCTTCTTCTTCTTCTTCTTCTTCTTCTTCTTCTTCTTCTTCTTCTTCTTCTTCTTCTTCTTCTTTCCCTCTCTCCCTTTTCTTCTTTCTCTCTCCCCCACCCCTCATCTTCTGTCTTCTTGCATGATCTCTTTACATCCTTTATTTGTGCCTTATCTATGATATCTATGATAGGCCCATTGCAGGTTTTGGAGGGTTTGTGGGATATTTATTTTGCTTTATGTTTCGTCAGCTTCTCATATCTAAGGATGGGGACTCATTCGTTTTGGAAGTTTCTCAGCTATTATCATCTTCAACGTGACTTTGAATCCATTTTGCTTCTCTGTCTCTGCCACTGCAGGTATGTGTCGTTACATTCCCTTTCACACTGCCCATGGCTCTTGAGCACGCTGGATGCTTCAAGTTTCTCACTGTGTCAGATCAGGAAGACTCTTGCCACGTGCTGCAGCTTTCTGTTTCTTTCTTTTACAGCATCCTCTTTACCAGAGAACCCATCAAAGCTTTTTTTTTATTTCTGTTCAAATGTTTTCCAGTATTTATTCTGAATAAATAAATAAATATAAAATTTATTGTCAGCGTTTTACCCTCTAGGCTTATCATATGTTAATATTTCCCATGTGTGTGTTTTTTTTTAGTTTCTTATTTCTAGAGTTTTGCTAAGAAAATATATCATAAGACCAATCCTTTCTAAAGATTTTAAAACATATTTTAAATAGATTTTATCAAATAAAATATGCAAATCACAAACCTACTTACAAAAACATATCCCACCCAACACTAGCTTTTCAGTACAGTCAGAAGCAAGTTGGTAATGGAATGGTGCATGAAAATACTGAAGTGAAAGAGCTACCAACTTTTTATTCCTTACCCGGGGAAAACATCCACCCAAACAGAAGGAAAACATCCACCCAAACAGAAGTCACGTTCCATTGCTAGATAACCACTTGACGTACATAATTTAAAGAGGACTCATTTGGGTTCATGGTTACAAAGGGTTCAGTCCATGGTAAGCTTCTACCAAGGCAGAAGCATCATGATGGAGGACAACTGCCCAAACTGTGGCAGCCAGGATCCAGGGAAAGTGGGAAGAGCCCTAAGAAAGACACACCTTCCAAGACATGGGCATCTCCTAACAGCACAGTCAGCCATGAACTCATCCATGCATCAGTAGACCAATGAGTATGGCACCTGCTGATCTAATCCCCCACCAAGGTCCCACCTCTAGACATAGAAGACTCTGGAGAGACATTTGAGAGCTAAACTACAACCCCAGATAAAGGCATTTCAAGTGCAAACAAAAACTGAGCTTCATTTCCAATTGACTTCAGTGAATAACACCCCTTACTTGCCCCAAAAGTAGGCTCTTTAGAAGAAAAGAACTCAATTTCAGAGGAAAGTGGAGTGGTGAGGTGGGAGTGTAGCACCTCAGAGAAGGAGTGTGGAGCTCAAATGTATGAGATCCTTGAATTGCCCAGGAAATAGTGAGATTCAGTATGTGCACTATACTCTGACTATTAACATTATGTGTGGAAATCCATTGGGTAACTATTCAAGAAAGAAAGAAAATATATAAAGCACAATTGATTAACCAAAAAAGTAATAAATAGTAAAGTAAAATAAATAAATATAAAATAAATTGTTAGAATAATGTTTAACTCCAAATTTATCAATATTTATGTATATAAATTAAATAGACAAACATGATCTAGCTGAACCAATAACAAAAAACCCAAAAGAACCCTAATATATGATATTCTAAGGAGATAAATATTAAACAAAACTACAGAGGGAGTCTAAATAAGAAAAGAAAGGAAAAGCACGCAGGACTGGTCTTGGTATAGCATGGAAAGTCTAGGCAAAGCTGTCTGGCGGGATCCATACAGCCTCTTTTGGTGGAAGAAGAGTGTCCCTTCCCAAAAATGTTCTGGCCTCCTGCCCAAGGATGCCTTGTAGGCACCTCAGATCCTTGGCATGGAGTTTGTTAACCAGTTGCTCTATTTCCTATTTCCTACTCATGATCATTTTTCATTCACATATATTAATTATGCATAATAATTATGCAGAATAATGAATTTCATTGTGACTTTCCATGCATACATATAATGTACCCTGATTATATCCACTCCAGTCTGCTGCCCGAGGGCACATTGTACCGAACTCTCCATTGAGCCTGGGATAACCGCGTCCTTCTCAGCGGAAAAGAGGGAAAGAAAATCAGAGAAAAGGACAAGGAAAGAGAGTGCAGAAGGGTGCCCACACTTGCCTGGAAGATGGGAAAGACACCTCCTGACCAAGGGCAGCAGGAAAAAGGACCAGGCGAGGCATAGAATTCCCCCAGTCATGATAGCTGGCTATTGGCCCAATGAGAGCCACATCTTCATTTTCAGAAGTGCAAGGTGATAAACCTGTGTGGCCACAAAGTTTGTAGTTATTCTTACTGTGGCAGTGGTGATGAAGAACAAATACACTTCTGTGAACATGCGTGTGCAAGTGTTCATGTGGACATGAGCCTTTATCTAGCTGGGGAACACGTAGGTGGGGTGGCTGGGCCGTATGCTTAGGGTCCATTGCATGAGATTCCCAGCGCCCCATGTTCTAGCCGGCATTGGTACCATGAGGTGTGATGGCTACGCCCATCAGCACAGGCAGATGAAGACCCTCCTGGGGCTGAGAGGACCATGGGGCGTGGACCCTCATGGGGTAGTCCTTCGAAGTCCGCAGCTGGATGTGTTGCTGGAAGGTGGGGCCAGCTGCAGGTGGGTCACTGTGGGAGACTTCGGAGGTGTATCTCTTGCTGACATTTGTCCCCAGGACTCTGATTCCCAGTTTCCATTAAGTGAGTAACTGTCCTCTGCTAACCCCTACTGCCATGATTTTCCTTCCTTGGAGCCAGTGGACTGAGACCATGGACTGAGACCTCCGAAACCGTGAGCTAAATGAGCCCCGCCTCCTTTAGTCTGCCTTGGCAGGTACTTTGTGCCAGCAGTACGAACTCAGTAACGTAGTGGGTTTCTTTTCATAGTTGAGCAAATACTTTAAGTATGTAAAACCTTTCTCTTTTGATGCAATTTCTCAGTTGCTTTTTTTTTTTCTTTTTTTTTTGTATTTTAGGGAAGGGTTTGCAGGGTGTTCAGGGTCTCACTACTAGGTCGGACTCACAGTGATCTGCCTGTTTACAGCTTCCCAAGAGCTGGGATTGCAGGCACGCACCACCACGCCCAGTCTCCAGTGTCTCAGCTTTCAAATAACTTCCTTCCATTATGTTGGCCTGCCAGGTGCTTTTTGGAAGGAATTTATGACTTGCATGCAGAGCTTAATACAGTGATGTCTGTCTAATAGGCATGTGTCAAATGGTATTTATTGATGAAAGTAGTGCCTTGAGGTTGGTCCACTGAAGGCGTGGTAGAATGCTGTACTCACTTTTAGGAAGATTTTCTCAATTATATTAAAACCAGCCTGGAGAGATTATCTGACATGGCCCAACAATTTTGAAAGCTGGACAGCTTTCTGCACATGTAGAAGTAGCACTGCCAACGAGCACCTGGGATGGAGACAGGAGAAGGAGAGGGACGGTGACAACTGTCACTGCCTGTCCCACCTCTGTCCCCCGTGGAGCCTCGCAGACACCTCCAGTCTCACCCGGACAGAGTCGAGTCCACACCAGATCCACCAATAGGCTGGCTCACTCATGGCTGCACTGTGCACACCAGGGCTCTTCTGTGAGACCTCAGTCTGGTCCCAGGATTGGAGCCATGTGGGGAGTACACTGGCATCCCACAGTCTTGAGGAGCTGACACCCTGGCAGGAAGAGGCAGATTTGAATGAATCTACTTGCTCCCACTGTGGGAGGGCCAAGTTCGTTGGCATCAGGCGCTCCTAAGAGAGTGGATTAGGACACACCAAGGAAGGGGCTACTGCAGAGACAGGCAGACTCGAGGGGGTGTATGCAGAGCTTAGAGACCCAGCGAGGGGTCGCAGAAAGACAGGGCTGGGCCCTGCAGCTGATGCCCCACGGAGAGCAGGACATGGAAGCGACAGTGGCCACTTAGCCAGGACAGTGTCAGCCTGAGCTGTGATCACATAGTCACTAAAAACAAGATGAAGTGTAAGGAAGGAAACAGGGAGACTCAGACAGCCATGGAGCTAGGACAGCGGTGGGGGGGGGGGCAGCTAGGCCAGGTTGGCCGCGGCATGGCAATGACCTTGACCTTGCTGCCCCGGCCCGAGCGCTCTGCTCTTGGGTGACCAAGGACTGTGCTAATAGGCAGGGAGCTTTTGGCCTCTGCAAGCCTTTGTGGAGGAAGCTGAGGGCTGGACAGAGAGAGCAGAGCAACCCAGGCCGCCCTGCTCACCTTGCCAGCTCTGCATGTTTCTCAACCCGCCCAGAAAACCCTGCCTTCCTCCCCAAATCATCTTAGCTTCTGGGTAAACAGTGTACGCTGATGTCCAGGGACCACAATACGTAACTTAGAGACGTACATCACAAGCGTGGAAGACGTGTGTGCAGGGCAGAGACGCGAAAAAGGGGAGCTCCCCCTCTGGTGTGAGCTGGAGAGGGGTCCTTGTGCTGGCTGCCGCTCCTCTTCTCCTGTGAACACCCCTTCAGACGGCTGCGCAGGGAGTCGGGAGTGAGAGGGTCACCTTTCAGATCCTCCAGCATTCGAGGAAAGACAGCACCCCGCTTCTTGCTCCCAGGCACAATTAAGTGTAAGCAGGCCCCCTTCCGAGGGTTTCTGGAACCCAGGCGGGCTGGAGCTGGGCCCATGTGTGTCTCATTTAACGTAATTATGCCAACAGCGCGTCTGCTGCTCAGGCATCTGTCCCCTCCTCCTCCACGCGGAAACCCCGAGCCACAATCTTGCAGGAGTCTCTCAGCTGCTCCTGTGTCTACATCCGGAGAGGCCGGGCGGAGGGAGCTGGCTGTGCAAGCCTGTGACGCTGTCCTTGTCGCCTCTGCTATGGAACACAGCCTGGGTTCTTCCTGTCAAGCTTGGTTAGTGGATGTTTGCTGTCGAGGATGCTTACATTCCCAAGGAGAAGTCGGTCCGTGCTCAGAATGCCTCTCGATTCTTGTTATGTCTTCTTTCTCTCCTGCCCTTCCACTCCATCTCTTGGTCCCCTTTCCCACTGGCAGCAAATCTATCTCCTGCTTCCTATTGTCTGTCTTCTACCCCAGTCTTTAATTTATTCACAGTTTAGGTTTCTCATACAAGAGAATCTGTGTGATAGTTAAGCATGTGTGTCCGATTGATTCCACTCCACATCACAGTTGCAAGGTATGCCTATGTCCTCCAAGTGCCTCGGTTTCTCTCTGTGTTCACTATGCTCTCGCGTGAAGTCATGCGTCCCCATCTTCCCCACATGCTAAGTTTTGCATGCACACCATGCACCCTGCAGTGGGATGCATGATGGAATGGAGGTCTCCCCGATCTGGTCACAGAGCGACCGCTGGGGAAGGATGCGTCACTGTGTCCCAGCACCCACACAGGCAGTCCACAGGGAGTGGCCCACTTCCTCCCAGGGTAGCAGGGTGGTTTGGGAGTTGTGGTGGGGTCAAACTCTTGCCTATTCTTGGCCTGGGGGCTGTTTGGGGCTCCCCACGAACAGGTACAGGTAGACACAGAGTCTGACCCCTCAGGAAAGACACCTGCAGCCCCTGAGGGCACACCTGCATGGTATGGTCCCCTCAGACCTGGGGCAGCTGGGGAGCAGCTGGGCTGCTCAGCCATGGAAAGCTGTCCACGAGAGGTGAAACAGCCTGGGGTGGGAGAGGGCCCCTCACCTGGGACACGGGCAGAGAAGGCTGTCCTTAAGGACAGCACCTCAGCCATGGGTACAGACACATGGGCACTGGCACCCAGAGGAGTTGGGTACCAGTTTCCATGGAGTTTTGTGAGGCTGGCTGTTACACATGCATGAGTGTAGGGTGTTCTGTCAAGAGAGCTCCAGGAATGGTTTCCCAGGACAATTTCTTCAGGTAAAGGCATACTGAGCGTGATGTTCACTCCTGTCCCCTGAACTCACTGTCTCTCCTTGTAAAATAACATTGATAAAGTCGTTATTAATATCGTGGGTCAAAAAGTCATCACACTCTGCCCCGTTGCCTGTGAAAGGGCCACATCCCCTCCACGGACAGAGCCCATGGAAGCCGTGGCAGCATCCCGCTCATGCCCTGTGAGGGCAAACAGGGAGCAAGGGGCAAGCATGAGGACAGGGTCTATTTGACACTCTGTGACCCAGCGATACTGATAGTTCGCCTGTGTTGCACGCTCACTTAGACTTGCACACAGAGGAAATGTAGTGGATGTTTTAATTGTGCTATTCTAGCTCACTCTTGGAAATCCCTGTGAAGTGGGCACTCATACTTACCTTTATTTTACAGGAGGAAAAAGAAGGAGGAAAGGGATGTGGCGACCTAAACATGCAGCTCAGTCATGGCTGAGGAGTTGTTTGACCCAGCACATGCATGCATTAAGTGTGTCAAGACATGCTCTTACCTTGGGTGGGCCGTGAGGTATGCAAAGCAGGCAGAGGCCTGGCGCATAGCTGTCCATGCTGGGAACAATTGCTAACTGCATGCCTGGTGGGCAGTTAGGCCTCCTGCCTCCGACTCGGGGCTAGTTCTCCTTGGGCTCTCTCCCTCCAGATAAATTCTGACAGCAGACAGAAGCTGCAGTTCCAAAACTGCAGAGACCAGAAGACACCGACATCTGCAGAGCCAGCTCTAGAGTCCAGAGGTCACCCAGCCCAGCCAGTGCCAGGCTCCTTGGGTGGGAGTGCCGCCCTGACACTGACTCTCAGGGGCTGTGACAGTGCATGCGTCTGCCTGAAGCTCAGCCGTCGGGTGGCTCAGGCCCTGCTCAGGAGTCACCACAGGTGGACACATGGCGAAGGGGCCTGAGGTCCTCCTGGCGTGGGGGTGGGACCCAGGGTACATTTCAATTCTGTTCTCACCAGCAGGAATTCGAAAGGGCTGACTCAGGGCAGTGCTCAGTGATTTAAAATGCATTTCAATGTAAGTACTCACAAAGTTTACCAAAACTGAACACACAGAGGACAGCTGCCCACAGCTGACGCTGGGCCACAGAGTCCTGCATGTGGTCCTGATGTCCTCACGGAGGGGTGCTCCCCCAGAGCCTCAGGGGAAGGAGTGTGTCCTGAGCAGACACTGGGGAGGGGCCCACTGAGAGCCGGAGGCTTTGCCATGAGTGATCACTGCTTAGTTTGATAGTTAAGCTCAGAGCTTTGCCTTACTAAAGGCCAAACAGAAACTAATACTCCGAGGGAAAACGCCCCATAACTCATGTCACTGGAGTCTTGGGAGACAGAGCCCAGGCTCAGCGAGAGGCTGACTTACTGTGCTGAGGGATTTCTCGAGCACACTCACATGGGCAGGAGGCCAAGGAAGTCCCACTCTCCTCAGACGTGGCACATCATGGGCACTGTGTCCGTGGCACTGCTGCCTGTGGGTCATGGTGGCACCCATGGCCTGGACTGTGTCTATAGGATGTGAAGGCCACCTCAGCTGAGACCACTGACCACAGCGAAGCTCTCCAGGGTCCAGGACAGACTGAACGCCCCATGTCTGCACCCCGTGCTACACTCGGAGGTGACTCACCTCTATTCTGTGCTCAGAGACATAACCTGATTTAATTCTATAATGTAGGTAACATTTTTTAATTTATAAAATGCCAGGTAACGTTTTTTAAAATTTAAAAATGCCCATGCCTACTGCAAATGTATGGATAATTATGAAGAAACAGGTAACCAGCAGAGCTCTATAAGTGTAAACACACATGGGTCCCATACAGGAGTGTTCAAGCGCAGAACCTCTGAAGCAGGAGGCGATGAATTGCACACACCACGATCAGAGCTCCACCCACCAAGCACCTTCTAGCCGAGAGCTAACATCAGTTTCTGGGAGCCGCAGGATTGGGAAGTGACTTGTGGTGTGTGGAGGGCGTCCTCTTATCCTCGGTGGACTCCCCCTCCCAGAGCAGGGTGATAGCACACCTGATGCTGCCCCAGAGGGAAGGAGCATTTGTGGGACAGATGGGCCCAGCAGCTGCTTCCCTCTGGCCCTGGGGTCAATGGCAGGGCTCACGGGCCAGCCAGGCAATGGCTTAGGCTGTTGAGATGGGACCTCATGTATTTGACCTGCTCTGGGTCTACACAGTGGACCAGGGCCAAGGCCTTGGTCCCCATAGCTTGCACACTGGATTAGATAGGGCAGTGGGGAAGCTGGGGGACAAGGCAGAATGCTGAGGTGGAAGGGGCAGCTTGTGCCAGGCCCCAAGATGCACAGGGAGCCCTGGGGAAGCTTCCGAGGCTACGCTCAGAGGGTAATAGCCAGGGCCATATGGTCTGCTTGGCAGGGCTCTGTGTGGCAGTGAGGAGGGCCTTCTGCTCCTGAGGTGTGGATCCTAGGAGGGCAGTCAGAGGCTGGGGGATGACCAGGGCATGACCAGGTCACCAGCCCTGCTTCAGGGCACAGCTCTCAAGGCTGTATTGAAAGTGGCTCCTGGAAGGGGACAAAGTAGAGGGAAGGCACACAGGTGCGGAACGGGAGGTGACCCAGGCCAGCAGCGTGGTTGCCAGTGAGAACCCTAAGTAAGCCCTCCAGCTTCACCTGCTCTCAGCAGACGATGCTCCAGGTTTGGAGACCACCCAGGGGGTGATCACAGCCTCTGTCTCCTGCCTCACTGGTGCAGTCCATAGGCCATAGCATCCCTGAGACCCACTGTACAGTCCGTGGACCTCAGCGGTGCAGCCCATGGCACCGCTGCCTGTGGGTCATGATGGTACTCGGGGCCTACCCTGTGTCTCAGGGACGTGAAGGCCACCTCAGCTGAGACCACTGCTCCCTCGTCTCAACCTGTGGATGTCGTTCAGTGCCCCTAGGCAATGTCAAGGCTCAGGTCTCTGCCATCGTGTTGTGCTGTCCCCCCGCTCCTTCACCTGTGGGCCCGGCACTGCCCAACTCTGTACATAGGCATGATGCTCACTGAGCAGAGTTCTGTCCAGAACTACAATTCAGGCTGGAGTGGTTGATACACTGAGTCAACTTGGGTGGATCGCCTAGGCAATTCCGGCCTGCTTCAGAGCGACTTAGCACAGAAAGGGCATACAAAGGGGTTGAGGAAAGAGTTGCCATTCCACTTCCTTGGAGGAACTTCAGTCTTCACAGTCAGCTTGGACTTCATCCCCTGGCTTGCAGCGCAGACGCTTCAGCCTTCCTTCGCACACCCATCAGCCGACTGATAGAGACTCACACCAAGCACTGCGGGGAGCTTCAGACCTTGGACTGAATCCTTCAGTCTCCAGGGTACAGATGCTCTCGGCATGCTTCCTCATCTGACTGTGGCTGACCATCGTACACCAATCAGGTAATTTCCTATACATTTGTACATCTTGTGTTATATCTGTTCCTTGTATTATAATCTCTTCCTCTAGTAAAACCCTGACTAATACACAGGCCTAACTGTTCCCTCTCCTGTCCCTCCAGAGATGCTACCATCACCACGACTCAAACCAGGAGACCACACACAGAGGGAGAAGAGAAGGCTCCAGTTCCCCAGGAGATCTTTGCCTGCTCTGAGGTAAGAGAGTAGGCTACTCTCTCCTTCCTGGCTCCCATCTGACATCTGAAACTCTCCAAGGCTGACCCTTCGGCACCCTCCAGCCCCTGAACTCAGTCAGCCCTGCCCTCTCACATCTCTGGAACATTACTTTTTTCCTGGGATGAGCCTCCCCAGGTGCCCAAGGTGTAGCATGACTCAGAGCATCACGGGGAGGAGGCAAGGTGGAGACAGGATCACTGTGGGTGAGCAGGAACAGGCAACTTCTGTCAGGAGGCAGGAGAGTGAAGCCAGGGCGGGCATTGGACTGTGCCAAACGGTACCCAAAAGGGCACCATGCCTGTGATGACTTTATCTCTGGCACATGTATGCTTGGAGGACCTGGAGGAACCCAGCAGGGGCCAGTGTCATTTCTGGGTGTATAATTCCCCCCAAACTCCTACGGTCCACTGGGGGCTGAACACAGACTCAACCAGTTTGGGAAGATTGCTAGAAGCCAGCAGCAAATGATCAGGCGCAGAGCTGTGCTCTGCTGCAGGCAGTGGCCCACTGTCTTAATTTGCAGCTCAATTACGTTAACTAGGCATGGAGATTGGCTTGGCTCCTCAGAGATTTTCTTCAGGGCCCACTGGTGGCAGAAGGTGGTAGAGACTCAGGCTCCCTGCTCCAGATTATGGGGTAACGAGGCATTTAGAGAATACTTGAGTTTGGATTCATTTGTAGGAAAGCCTTCCTGGCTGAGGGCAGGTAAGCTGGAGACCGGGTCATCAGGGCTCCCTGCCCCCAGAAGCTCAGCATCCACATCGGGCAAGACTG
The DNA here is from genome assembly GCF_000260255.1 of Octodon degus. Lineage (NCBI taxonomy): Eukaryota > Metazoa > Chordata > Mammalia > Rodentia > Octodontidae > Octodon > Octodon degus. The sequence goes on along the minus strand of NW_004524584.1, from coordinate 19,352,162 downwards.
TGCTGGGTGAGGTGGGGTTTGGACGCAGGCAGTGGGTGAGTGAGGAAGGGAGGAGAGGAGAGCCGGAAGTCCCCGTCCTGGGCTGCAGAAGGAGGCAGTGCTATGCACCAGGGTGCCTTGGCTAATAAGGGAGCACAGTTGGCTTCTCACATCTGCAGCGAGATGGAGTGGGAGGGAGGGCGACAGAGGTGGGAAGGAAGCGGGTCCCAGGCCACGCCAGCTGCAGCGGCCACTCCTCCCACCAAGCTGGAGCCCTGAGCCCCCCAGCCGTGGAGCAAGCTGTTGACATCTCCAGCTTGTGCTACTGGGGACAGTCAGCTGACGCAGGCAGCTCTCATCTGGAGAGGGAGCAGAAATCGGTGCCCACCGTGAGCACAGCGCCCGGCGCCCAGAGCAGATGGCTGCACACCCGCTCCGCGCTGTTTCTGGAGCTGTTTACACTCTTAAGTGACTAATTTTGACATGTTATACCACTAACGAAGTTCTTCTATGTGACCCAGTGAAGAGAGTGTCACGCAGCCCGGCTGCGATCGGCTCCAGAGCCAGTGCCCTGTCTGTTCCTCCGACAGCTGTTGACGTGCCCGCTGGGATGGCAGTGATACTCGCCCCTCTCTGACACACTCACCACAGCCCAAGCCACGGGGCCTCTGTTCTTCCTCCCCATCAGTGTGTCCAGTCACCAAGATGGACACTCAGGCAGGGCATCAAGCAGGCCCCACCCTGCCTCCCACAATAGGGAAGCAGTCCCTTGTGGCCAGTCCTCCTGGACCAGCAGGTCACTGTCCCTGCCAGGACATGGAATCAGGCATCTGAAGACTTTTCCAGGCAAACATCTACTGCAGACAGAGAGCCTCTCCTGATCCATAATTGACTCTATGCAGTTCCCAAACATCCCAGGCAAACAGGTCCTTCCAGCTAGGACTGCCAGTGGGAAATGGACCCTAGGAGCTGATTCGGGCAAGGATGGTCAGCTCAGGCCAACGCTGCACAGTGCTCAGGCATTCTCCATTCAGGCTGCATTCTCTGACTCAGTGGACACCCAGACACCTGCTGTGGGGTTCTTCTCCCATCCAGGGAGGCCTCATGAAGAGAAAACACAGGGTGTGGACACCTCGTGCCAGAGGCTGGCCATGTGGACAGAAGAAAGAGAAACTCATTGTTATCCTTCTTCTAAAACCCACCCCTGGCCCCAGCTGCTTCCTGAAGAAGATGCAGAACACAGAGCAAGGGCGTAAGAACAGGCCTTGTATTCCCCCCACTCTGAATCTGAGCCAGTATTCTAGGGTGGATCCCGCTATCCTTATGAGCACGTACATCCTTGCACATCTGAGGCACGACCCGATGCCTCGCTGAGTAGCTGGGTTCACGCGCTTAATTATTTCCACAATTCTGCTCGTGCGCTGAATCAAATTCAATCGTTAGGATCAATATTGACCTGATGGAGAAATTTGATTACGTTTGGAACCAATTTAGGAGTCACTGTACTTAAACTTTAAAAACAATTACCATAAAGACACATTGCCAGCAATCACGCTCCAGACCCTCCCGCTCACTTTAAACACACTCCTCCCATCACCCTTGTCACTGTCTGCAGCAGCTCTCGAGTCCTCCGTCATGACCGCCTTTAGTTGCACTACCCTGGCTGCCTCTGTACCCTGAACAGATCTGAAGCACTGATGCTTTGTGGTCATTTTTTACTTTAGGGAAAAGCCTGAAGTCATACAGTGCAGGTCTCGTGAGTAGGTCAGGGAGGACACACTGGTGTTTTAGGAGCCCATCTTCCCACGGAAGGACACTAGGCAGCTGTGCTCGTTGTCTTCTTGATCATATGTCACAAAGACATGAAGAAGGACTTAGAGAACTGCTTCCAAAGGTAGCAAGAGGAGGGATAGGTGTGTGAGAAGCGGGATGGGAGTATCCAGAGGGGAATTCATAACGCCGTGTCTTTTGCTGTAGCAACTTTTAAATTCAAGTGGTCAGGGCTGGTGAGATGGCTCAGTGGTCTAAAGCACCTACTTAGAACAAGCTTAGCAAAGCACAGGGACCGCGGTTCGATCCCCCAGCACCACATGCCAGCCAGCCCCGCCCCCTGGTGGGCTGAGCTGGCCACACACACACACACACACACACACACACACACATAAATAAATAAATAAATTTTAAAAAAAAATTCAAGTGATCACTGTTCATTTTGATCCCTCCTTGCACATATGCATATACGTGTGTTGATTTTTACAGACTGAGTCATTGACATCCACAGTATCTTCATAGAAAAACCTAGTAACATAATTCTTATGAATTCTAATAGTTAATTGGAATAAGTGAGGCTGTTCCCTTTATCTTCACAAAGCATTCTTTTTAGAAGTCAAGAATCTATCAGCTCCTCTCAGGTCTTGACATACACCTAATTTTACATGTCATTCTATATTTTTCTTATGTGGGCACTGAACGTACTTACAATTTCAAAAGAGGCAAAATAAGGGCCAGCCAGATAGCTCAGTGGATTAAAGCACCTACTTAGGCAGACACAGGAGCTGGAGGGTACTTGAGGGCTGAAAACAGGAGAATCACTATGAGTCTGATTTACATAGTGAGACCCTGCAGACCCTGAACTAAATACATAAAAAATATATTAAAAGAGGCAAAATAAAATAAGACAGACTCTCTAGTCTGGAAGGGCTTGACACTGGGAAGAGTCACATCCTCAGATGTCATGTGACAGGTGGATCTTACCGCGTCGTGGTGTAGCAACTTCATCAACAGTCACTGTTCTGTGGCTTAGAGCTGGCTACCATACCCCTGAAGGGAAAATGGGTAGGGAGCAAGGGCAGCCGACTCAGGGCACGTGGGCCAAGACTGTAGCGTAAGAAGAGGCATGCATCTAACCATGGCTTGCTGAAGCAAGTCTCCAAGGCCGTAAGTATCCATCTGTCAAATCTGTGGACCTGACTGCCCAGGGGCCCATGCTGGGCACCAGTGCCTGTTCTGGCAGAGGAGGTCTCATCTGGCTTTGGAAGGGAGTATGTCCTAAGTGACGGTGTGTCACAAATGCTGCATGGAGATTGGAAAGGGACAGGCGTCATCACTGTGCCTATGCCCAGGACCTTTGCTCCCACTCAGACCGGGGATACAAAGCCTCCTTTGTGCTTAGATGACTCTGGTCCGTCCACCCTGAAGACGACACAAACCTACATGGCAGGGTTCATACCGTTGTACAGGTTCATGTCCCTGTTCTCTTGCTGCAAATCTCACCCACTGGATAGCAAATGCCACCCAGCACCCATCCTGTGGCCCCAGGTCCAGGCACTAATCTGGCATGGAGTTGTCATGCCAGGAAAACTCAGTGAATAAGTGCAGCTAGGAACCCCACAGCAACGTCTCCTACTGCCACCCTGAGATGAGCATCCCATTACCCGGGAGGAAATGTCCCGGGTAAGAAAGGGGTGCTAGGAGCTACATCATCGCTCTGCTCCGGAGGTGGCTTCATTTTTGACACTGATTTTGGCAAATGCTTTAGCACCATGCTCAAGGCAGGATGGTTTGATATGGTGGGATTTAGGGAGTGAGTGTCTGATGTGTTCCTCAATGTCCCCCTCTGTGTCACAAGAAACCCACTGGAATTTGTACTGGCTGAGCCATGCACTGTGACCCTACAGAGGGGAAAGGACAAGTTCAGAAAGAGATGTGACAACTGAGAGACATTTCTGCAGGGGTCTAGGTAGAAACACCCAGTCCAGGCAAGTGGGTGCCCACCAGGAACAGGGCCACATGAAAGGAAGAGTGCAGCCACCAGCCACAGCACTGGGACCAGCAAACAGGAAGGGAAGAGCCTGGTCCCGTGCCACGCCAGGGTAGATGTCCACAAGGTTTGTGGGCTATGGGAACCCTGCCTGGAGTAGCCAGCACCTCCTGGGTGAAGAGAGTGCAGATGGAGGAAACCAGAGGGCTGAGGGACTGGAGTAGAATGCTGTCCTCAAAACATGAATGCAGTCTGGACATACCACAAGGCCACTGTTCCTCTGCATGTGGTCAGGGCCCAGTTTGTGACATAAACATAGCTGTGTGTGATACAAGCGTCTTCACAGAAGGGCTGCGCAGCGCAGAGATGGCGGAGACTCTGGCTTCTAGCCCCAGCTGGTGAGGTGCCTGAGTCTGTTCTCTGTCACTTTCCTCTCCGAGTCCCAGCTCCCCCACCCGCCTCAAGGCCCAGAGCATCAGCCCCAGAGCTACGCACCCTCCTCAAGAAGGCAGGGGGGAGCCCTGTCCACAGAGAACCAGCTGATCTCGACCTCAGGGAGGAGACACTAGCATTCCAGGGCTCACTCTGAGGAAATCAGGTCAGCCAGGCTTGGTGCAGGGAATTCGGACACAGGGCAAGGGCAGCGAAGCAGGATGAGGCATGGCATTAGCAGCATAAACTTAGTATCTTCCATTAAGAACGTCTTCCTGGAGCAATGCCCATTTGCAAGAAAAATCTTTACACTGTTGGCACTGTGGTGGTGTAGAAAGACTGGGAGAGGGGCTGCAACATGAAGGAGGACATGGGACAGACACCATGGGGAGATGTGGTATTTGTAGGGTACACAAGTGAAGGTCTGAACAGTAGGCAGAGGGACAAATGGACAGACAGGCAAGGACTGGGCAGGGGGCTGTGCTGCCTCCTCTCAGGAGCTGCAGCCTCTGCGTCTTTGTGAGCAGCGGCCGGCCCCATGCAGAGCGGCCACAGCCAGGCTTTGGCACAGGTGACAGGCATAGCAGGAGCAGCCAGAGCGGAGAGTGATGGCGGCGAGCGGGCGTCCTGTGAGCTGGCAGATGCTGCCAGCTCCCACCCACCTGGGCCCGGCTGGGCTCTTGGGGCAGCTGCAAGGACGGTGGCCTTGCCAAGGAGGGATGCTGCAAGGAGAAAGGCTAGCAGGAGGGGCAGTCACTGCCTTGTCACCGCCTGTTGGCACCTTGTGCTTGCCCACTCTCAGCGCTGGCTCTGACTGCCTCTTGGTGCCAGCGCCTACCCAGCACGTGTCCTCTGCTCACAGCCCTGGCTGCCCACAGAACAATGGATGACCTCGATCAATGGCAGCTCCACAGCCAGATGTTCAGGCCCCAGCAACACCTGGAGGAGCGGCAGGGTGGAGAGCAGGTGACCTTCAGGCTGCATGGTAGGAGCTGCCCTTCCTTGGCTCCAGAGCAGTCCTATGCCTGCACCACAGGTCTCAGGCCAGGGTGTTGGACCAAGCACCTTGTTCACCTTGCCACCTTGGGCTGAGGTGCCACTCACAGCCTTTGCCGCAAGCTGGGCTCAGTGGGAGGAGCACAGAGGGCCTGTCAAGGCTCAAGTCCCCAGAAATCTGCACTGCGCGGCAAGTATCTTCCTCCTCCCTTTTAAATTAGGGATGGCACCATGCTGACAGGGGCCCATCCTGCCCAGCTGCCAGTGCGTGCATGCACCATGGCCCCTGGTCCCCTAGATCCTGAGAGAGCCCAGGGAGGCTCAGGCTTCGCAGGGGTCAGAGCATCATCCCTGATACTGCAACACTGACTGGGGCCTTAGATTAGCAGAATCACATAACAAGGGAAGGGCCAGTCCCTACCCCAGTATCCAAAGGGACCTCTTCCAAGATCCTCAGGTACTCATGCCCTAGGTGCCCACGCCCCATACCAACTGGCACAGCATCTGCTCATTTGTGTGTTGTCTCCACAACCCTCTGGCCTTGGCATTACTTCAGGATGCCTGGCAACACTGCATGCAGCACAGCACTAAGCAGAGTGAGCGCTGTTTCCCAGTGCGGCCTGGGGACCCAGGATTGAGTCCGCTGCCCGCACCAAAGCAGACCCTGTGTCTGGACAGCCCGGCAGCCCATGGATGTGGACAGTGCTGCTGGGGGTGCTGAAGACCTAATGAGCTGAGAGGACGTACCAGGCTGTGAGGCCGTGACAGGCTAGGAGGCTGTGACAGGTAGCAGCACAGCACCTCTCCACCCATCCTGTGTCATGCGTAGCAACTGACAATTCAAGTTTTGCTTTTTGGACTTCATGGAAATTTTTTTCTAATATGTGAGCTAGTGCTGGAAGAATTCCCAGATGAAGAGCCTGTGGATTCAGAGGGCTGACTGTGAGGAGCGGAAGGCAACGCTGGCATGTGAGAAGGCCACAGACTACCCCGGGAAAGCACCTGCAGCACGCTTAGCAGTGTCCAGGTGGTGGAGATCAAATGCTTGCAGGAGCTGCCTGTTCTTCTGGAGGCGGGGGCTGTGTCCAGAGTGGGACCTTCATAAATCTGAATGAGGCTGCTGCGAGCCACAAGGTGAGTGCCCAGCTCTGCTGGGGGCCGTGCATGGTGTGGAAAGCTGTTCATGAATGCAGGACTCATGCTATTGGATGACCACTGGTCTCTCCCGGGGACAAACTGAGAGCAGCAGCTGTGGTCAGCGGGGCCTGGCTGAGAACCCACCAGGGGGAAGGGGGGCAGCGGGGCAGCAGGCAAGATCCTCCTGCTGTTCCTGTCCACTGTGTGTCTGAGAGGCCGCCGTGCCCGCTGTGCACTCACAGGGGTCCCTAGGTTCTAAGAGGCCAGGGCAGAGCCCCAGGCCCATGAAGGCCTCCTTTCCCTTGGCCTCGCCAGTTCTGAATACACATGGACACACTTGCCGCTGCATCCCTGGCCATGCAAAACCACTCTTCTTCACTGTACTGTCCCCCACCAAGTGCTGGTGTTTCCACAGCCAAACCTCAGTTCTCTTCCACAGCCACTTGCCAGGGTGCCTGCTGGAGATGCGTATGAAGATACCCCGGGCTACAGCAGCACTCCTGGGTCGGCCCTGGTGGCCTGACAGCCTTGGCCAGCTGCACCTGAGCCTGGGGCTTGCTCTGTGTCTCCACAACCCCAGAGGGCTCGAGTCCTGCTTCACTGGCCTTTGCTGTGAGCTGAGCCGGGCATTCCATGTCTGTGCCTGGCAGGGCTTCACTGGGCACGTGAGTGTCCTTGCTCTTCTCCTTGTGGCCCACAGAAATGGGAGCTATAGATCTCCACCACTCCCCTACCACAGCCCTGCTCACCGGAAGCAGCCCTGGAGCAAGCAGGTATGGCAGGCGCAGCCAGAGCTGCCCCCCTGCCACTCCTGTGCCACTGCCAGGCTCAGCAGCTGGATGGCCCCAGCTGGCTCCTCGCTGGGGGCCAGGTCTCGCCGATCCACTCAGGAGCCTGGAGCCCCCACTGGGAGCAGGGCCTGCCTTGTGGGGTTGCTAAGGTCTGATTTGTGTCCCCAAAACTTACAGGTTGACTGTGTAGCTGTGCTGGGAGTAAGGCCATTGGGAAGTGGATTACATCAGAGGTCATAAAGTACAAGGTTAAAGGTTAGAGGCCATCAGATGGATCCATATCCTTGTACAGCCAGGGAGAGACGTAAGAGTGCTCTCTGCCACATGAGGACACCATGGGAAAGCAACAATCTTCAAGCTAAAAAGACTGTGTGCCTTTGGACACACACAGAGCCGTGTGTCTTTCAGGCAGCTTCTCCGGTCCTGCTTTTCCTCCTTCCTGCAGCACTGTGTCCTCGTGACACCTTCCAACTATCTCTGCACTTCTGCTACCCTCAGGAAACTGTGGCGTTGGAATCTTGCAGTGTGGAGCCCTCGGGACTGGGGTTTTCACTTCGCAATATGCTGGGGAGTTTCCTCTGTGGCTCCTCCTGTCTGACAGCCTGTTTCCTATGAGCGCTGCATGCAATGCCATGGCCCCGAGGGACCACAGTCGACCGTCCTTTCACCTCTGGAGGGACATCTTGGCTGCACCCAAGCTTGGCTAACTGAACAAAGGTGCTGTGAACACTGTTGCAGGCCTTTGTGCAAAGATCTTCAGCTCTCTTGGATAAACGCCAAGAAGCAGGATTGAAGAACTGTGCAGCAAGAGCACGGTAGTTACGAGAAGCAGCCATCCTGTCCTCTAGACCCCCACCCCAGGGCTCGAGGTTCATGTACCAGCCAGCCTTGGTGTCCCAGGTCTGCTGTCCTAGATGTTCAGGAGGCAAAAGGCAGAAGCTGCTCTATCTGTAACTTCAGGGACACAGGACACTGCATGCCTCTCATCTCACCTGCCTTCTGTACACCGCCTGGAGGAAGCTGCTTCAGGTCCCTGGCCTGGTATTAAACTGGGTTGCTGGTGTTCATCTTGTAGAGTTCCGAGTTCTCGGTTGTGTTAGATGCCATTCTCTGTCGGACGCCCATTGTGCAAATAATTTCCCCTCTGAGCAGCTTGTTTTGGAGAGCAGGGATTTCAGTTTTGATGAAGTATAACACACAAACTACTGCTTCTGGGGGTCCTGGCATTGGGCGTGACCTCATCCACTTCACCAGGCCAGCCAAGCCCCTTGTCTTTTCTGGATGCTGTCATGATCCTCAACCCTCAGAGCTCAGACCTGCACCAGGAACACAGAAAGGACTGAGACCACCACAGCTACTGCTACCTAAATACAACCCAGCAGGGAATTGAACACCTTGGGAGGAAGTCACTGGATGGAAGGAGGTGAAGGTCACACCTCCTGGAGGCTCAAGTCAGTGGTTGAGTAGTCCCCCAGGCCTGCTGGGGCACAGCGCAGAGTTCTGTGCATATGCTGGGAGTGTTGGTTTCATTCTCCTCTCACTTAAAAGAATGTCCCCAAACCGCTGTGCAGGTTCCCTCTCCAGCACCAGGCCAAGGGTCACAAGTCCACTGAGGGAAAGACACAGGTCTTGTAGGTCTGATCAGAAATTGGGGGTCAAATGCAATGTACACCACTTAGCACAGCCAGGTCCCCAGGGAACAGGATGCTCCCTGAAGGCAGTGGGGACAGTGGGCAGCACCACGAGAGGAGAAGTGAGGCCCCTGCAGGAGCTGGGAGTGTGCTCCCTGGGCAAGGTGGACATAGAGCAAAGCCTGGTGTGAATGCTGTCTTTGTGGGGGAAAATTCCGGGGAATTTCTGCTCTCCTGTTTCCTGATGGAGACTGGGAAGCTTAGCGGCTCAGGTGCTCGTTCCTGCACAAACCAGTGATGACAGACACCGTCCTCAGGGCCACCGCCACCACACAGGAGACTGTGCAGTACCCTATTCTGGTTCTGATGTCTGGGCTGAGAGCTGTGGTCCTGCATTGCGGGGCCTTCCCATAGGGCATCCCACTGTCCTCCTGGGAAACCACGCTCACCACTGACCAGCGCACACCAATCCCAAAGATAGGGCCAAGTGTCTCTGGGTTCAGGCGGCTGCGACCCCTCCCCAGCCTGGCGCGAGCTCGCATCAGGCACCACGACCTTGGGAGGACAACGGTGAGGAATGAGGCTCTGCGGTGATTCATGAGTCGCCACGTAAGACTGAGCATAATGAAGCAAATTATGCATAAACAAGTGGGGCTGCGACGTGTGCCTTAGCATCTGAGCTCCAGTTTTCCATGTAATTTACTATGAAATTAACTCCGCGGCTGGTGGTGTGGCCGTCCTCATCCTTGGTGCACCATAAACAGCCTGGACTGTTGTGCCCAGGTTTGCCCTGTATGCACTACGACCCTCCTTGTTACAGGGTGGGGGCGGCAGCCCTTGACACAGCATCTAGAACCCAGCTCTAGAGAGGGTCAGGGGCCAGGGCAAGGCAGTGGCTGAGAGCCTAAATGGCAAGAACGTCCTCACGCAGAGAGTCACTGGTGGCTAAGATGTGGTCACTCAGTGACCACAGAGTCCTGATGACCTTGGGCTAGGGACAGAACACAGCTACAGGCTACAGGAAGGACCAATTCCCCAGAGCTTTGGCAGTGACAGCCATCAGGGTTTATTTGGCCTTTTGGCTTCTAAGCAGTGGGCCTATGCATCCAAGATGTATGCGAATGCAGGGATGCAGGCTGAGGGTCGGCTAGGGGTCCTTAGCGGCCTTCTTCCGAGTGTGGGGTTTGCACGGCAGCAGTCACTTCTCTGAGCTGCCAGCGCCACAGAATTCAGGTTCACAGGATCCAGGGGCCGGGAGGCTGCTCTCAGGTCAGACAGCGATGCGAGCGTTCACCCCTATATTTGCACACTGGATCTGATTGTTTAAAGTAAAGCATCAGTAAACAGTCAGATGCAGGATTCCCGCTGACCCAGCCTGACCTTCCTCGAAGCCCCTGGGCTGGGGAAGCCTCAGTGTGTAAACTCCTGGGAGAGCGAATAAAACATGCTGTGCTGTGTTCCTGAATCAAGAAGCGTGAAACTCCTGTCCCAAAATTCCCAGCAGGGCTCTGCCAGTGCCTGGGCTCCACCGTTTCCCAGAGCACCCTGTTCCACACTTGAGCACTAGGTTGAGGGTCACATCGGAGCAAGGCCTCCACCCTGAGGCCTGTTCCTGAAGGGAGAAGCAGCCAAGTGACCTCAGGAACCTCCTTGTCATGGCCACCGACGTTCACCCCTCATCCATCCTGCCATCTGTGAAACTGTTCACTCATTCTTTTGCCCAACATGCATTTAAAACATGGTGCTATTGCCTGGAAATGCAAGGTCCTGAGTTCAATCCCCAGTACCACAAATAAATAAATAAAAATAAAACATGGTGCTAGACTCCAGGGTGCAAAGTTCCCAGCAACAATCCCTGCCTAGCACAACAAAAGTACAGCTCTGAAGCACTCTTCACTTTTGGGGGGATACTAACATATTCTGTACCCTGGGATGGCCACCTGTGACACAGGGCTATGGGGAGGAGTCTCTATCTGGCACCTGGAGCTACTCTTGACACCCTACTTCCAATTGTGCCTTTCCATTTTCTGCACCATCTCAACCCAGGAACTCCACATCATTCATGAAGAGGTTAGCCCCAAGTGCCACCAGATCTGGGTTCTATGACCACATGATGGCCTGTGAAACTCATGTCCCATGCACCAGGGTGAGGGTGGGAAGCAGACTCCACCTCTCTGGCAGCTGTGTCTACCCTGGGTGAACTGGGTTTATGGGTTGAAGAAGGGCCTGGGGCACAGACCACAGGGCAGCCCTGATAGGAGGTGGCCGGGACCAATATCACTCCACCCTAGACCCCTTTGGTCAGCATCCATGTCACTTTCCTGGACCCAGGCTCAGCTAGACAAGGAAATATGGGCCATATCTGATGTTTATTCCCTATGATAAGTACTCATGTTATTGCCTGGCAACCCAGTGCCACCCCACATGTCCCAGCAGAGCACTGTCACCAGCTGCCCCTGAAAAGGCTGGGGCATAGTGTGGAGACCCTGGTGGAGACCTCTCGGGCCTCACCTAGCCAGAGAACATGGGACCGGCAAGAGTGCTGTCTCACCAGGCCGAGACAACCCACCCCCACAGCCAGTGACCTACCCATGCTCACGCTAGCATTAGAGGCTCATAGTCTGTGGGCCTCCAGGAGAATAAGGACCATTCTGGGAGCAGCTGAACGAGGAAGGATGAACCACCCTGGCCTGGTCAGCGCAGAGAGTCTTTGCTGAGAGTGACAGCTCACGACCCAGTGACTGCAGGGACGATCTCCACCGCAGTCCTGGCTGCAGTGCAGATTTTGATATTGGAAGTGAAAGGGGGGAAGAAGGCGGATGCAGGAAGCCGGAAGCCCAAGTGGACCCGAGGAGCCCAAAGAGAGTGGAGGAGGAGCGGCGGCCGCACCTGGCAGCCGGGCTCCTGGCACCTCATTAATCACGGGCTGTTACTGTAATCCCAGCGAATGTTTATCTTATTTTCTTTGTGTAATCCAATTACTTTTGTTTTCCTCGCCAGGTCGGGGATCTCTCGGTTTCCAGCATTCTGTCACTCAGTCCACTTTAGCGAGGGACAATTCAATTCATTATCATTAAGCGTCAACTTTTAATACCACTTTGGGGGAAATTCAGAGAAAGAAAATCCGTCTAGCGTGGTTCTCGCCAGGCACAGGGGGTGACGGTCTGTTCTGAGCACCTGAGCAGTCCCCAGCCACCGTGCTCAGGGCCCCCTAACGTCATTCGAAGCCTATAGCTCATTAACAGCCTGGCGTCTGGCAGCCCCACTTGGCAGGAGGAAGTGGATGTTGGCGCTAAGGGCTGTGAATGCAGGCAGGATGGAGGGAGCTGGAGGCCACTGCTGAATTGACGGACACGGCCAGAGCCCGGGAGCAGCACGGCGTGTGTGTGCGTGTGCACATGCGCACGCGTCTTGCGTGCATTCACACGTCTCTCTGCCTAAGCGAGAGGCCGCCGTACTTTCCCCACGATCCCACTTCCCCATGCTAGCACTCGCAGGTTCAGCAGCAGCCACAAGGTCACAGCAAGGGTGAGGCTTATCTGCATTCCTGAGGACGGACCTCAGCAGCGGAGACAGCAGCCTGGGCCGCAGGCTTGTTGACAGGGAGGGAGGCTGCTCCAGGGTGTCTTCCTCATCTCCCAGGAGCGGGCCTGGAGGGGACTCGTAGCCACACCTGGCACCGGTTGCATCTGCTCCGCTCTGTCTCTTTCTTTGTCCCTCCCCAGCAGGCTGGGGCCAAGTCTGTACGTCCCGGGTCTCTGCGCGGTGTGGCTCTCAGTGTCCTCTGGAGCCCTGGCATCTGGCATCTCCCCACTGGGCTCGGTGGCTGGGTGTGGGGTAACAGCCCCTCAGACAGGGAGGCACAGGGTGGAGAACAAGCTGGGGCCTGGCGAGAGGAAAGCAGACATGGAGAAACAAAAAAATCTTCCAAATGCCAAGTAATCTTGTTCAGGCAGCAGATGTAATTGAGAACCACAATTAACCTTCGGTGGTCAGCAAATTGCGGAGAGGGTTAGGGTCTAAATGCGCGAAGTAATGGCCAAGCCAGGAAGGTCATTAGAGAGCTGCATGGTTGAATTGGAGTGGAGGACCGGATTAGGTGGAGAATAATCGGACACAGAGAGCTTATCTAGAAATGTCTACTTCGAGAATAGCCTGGCGTTCAGCGTTCACAGAGAAAACGAGCGAAGATTAAGGGTTCTGCTAGGCAAGAAACGCTAAATGGTGTGTGCTCTAGCTAAACAGTCGGTCTTTTCCGCACACGTGTGGCCATGGCTTCATCGTAAGCGTGCGCGTGGCTGGGGTCTCGGCAGACAGGCACTGCCACCTTTTGTCCACCTGGAATGCTTGCTGCAGTTCGAGGTTGTCCTTGGCAGGGGCCTCTGGTGCCTGAGCCCGTCCCTTTGCTCTGTGTGAACTCACTCACTGGGGGAGGAAAGCCTTGCTGAGCAATGAGCCCAGAGCGCACAGGTCCGCTCTTCTGCACTGCCGCCACCCACTGCCCAGGGCCAGCCTCTGCCCCAGGGCTTCCCAGCCACTCAGCAGACCCGGAAGCCCTGAGCTAGTGCAAGGCATCACTGAGGTGGCTGCGTTTGAGATATTTGCCTCAATTGTATTTTACAGCCGAGGTACTTCAGTGCAAATCTGCACACAAATCTACCACAAGGAAGAATTGCCTGGGACGGGCTCAGAGTGGGTCTTGCTTCGACAGGCAAGATGAGCTGCAGAAGCCGGATCCCACCTCCACTGTGGGGTGGGGGTGGGGCAAAAGGGGCTGGTCCAGGAGGAGTGGGAGGAGCCAGAGGTTCCAGGCCCACAGCCCTGCTCAGCGCCCCCCACAGCTCCCCCTGCTCAGAGACTTCAGCTCCGTGAGACAACAGGCATGCATCATGCTGCACGGCCGGAAGTTGTACCGGGTAAATCAGCCACATCCACGCTGTTCTCTTTAATCAGTTCCCAATCGGGTAGTGTTGGACAGATGCTCACGTCTTAATGCTGATAAAAAATATTGCTTTTCTTTCCTTTCCTTTTTTTTAATTCTTAATTTTAATTTTATTTTAGTTTGAAGAGTAAAACCAGCAGCTAAAACAAATAGAAGAAAAAGACAGAAACTGGGTTGGAAGTAAGCTCCAATAGTCAATTATTTCCCCAATCTTGTGTAACTCTATCTGTTAATCTGAGCAACAGATTTGATGATAAAAACGGATAGTATAGCAACCATTGTTAATGAGCTATTTCTGTTTTGAAAATCTGTAGCATATGCGTTGTTGTAACAATCCTGCCTTTCTAACAGGAAGTCACTGTTTTGTTTCCAATACTATGTATAAATGAAACCCCAATTTTTAAGGATTTAAAATATTACCTGATATTAAGCTTTTGGAGAAATAAATGAATATACTGTTTTTGAAACATTCTCTGTACTTAAATGGATCGTTTTTCCAAAAAGCAGCTTAGTGTGTCTTTTGTCTGTACAGAGCCTCATTCCCTAGAGCACAGTCTAAGCCACCCCAGTATTGTTCGCTCTCTCTAATCGCAGACACAGAGAATTAAACACATGCTAGAGGTGTTCTCTGCTCTCCTGTGCCATCTCCCCTCTTCTCTAAAAACGACCATCTCATAGATGATCGCATGAAACGAACGTGGGAGTTATACACAGCCGGGGTAGCAGTCTGCTCTGCAAAAAGATAGACCGGAGTCATGTGTCGCAAAACAGATGCATCAGCTTCAGATACAGTTTAAGTGACACAAGTCAGACACACAAGCTTAAAAATCACACAGTGTCTCTTATATGAGAAACTCAAGATATAAATAAGGCTCATATAGAAGGTGGATAACAGGAAGTAGGGAGATGGCATATTTTTTCCAAATAGGAAGGGTACCAAGAGAGGATAGAAGCAGGGCTGGGGAGATAGCTCAGCAGACTAAGCACCTGCCTGGCAATTGCAAGGACTGGGGTTCGATCCCCAGTACCACATGATGCCATGCTCACCCCAGAACCATGGGTGTGCTATGCCAGCCACGGAAACTGGGCATGGTGGTGCACACCTGTAATCCGAGCACTGGGGAGGCTGAGACAGGAGGATCACTATGCATCTAAGCTGCATAGTTACTCCCTGTATTGAAAGAATAAAAAATTAAAAAGAGAAGACAGAAACAAAGAAGGAGAGGAGAGGGATGAAGGAAGGGACTGAGATGCGCTGTGTACTCATGCCAGCCCCGTGCAGGGCTGTGGTCATCTCTTCTAATGCAAACGTGTGCAGATGAAAAACCGAAAAAGCAGGAAAAATAAAATATCGAGAAAAACCTTTGTAAAACAGGAGCTCACAATTCACAAGGAATATATCTCATTTTTCCGAGTTATAAATAAACATCTCAAGGATTTCGTTTAAAAAACAATTTAGTTCAAGGTTGTCAATATATAAAATAGAACCAGTCATGCTTTTCATCCCAGCTCTTTGGGAGGCTGAGGCAGGAGGATCGCAAGTCTAAGCTCAACTTGGGCAACTTAGTGGCTTACAAATATCCTGTCCCCCCCCCCAATAGTTTTAGTTGTTTTAAAGTTTCTTTTAATTTTTAAAAATAAAACAAATGTGGGCCAGCCAGATAGCTCAGTAGATTAAAGTGCCTGTTTAGGCAGGTGCAGGGACTTGGGTTTTGTCCCTGGCATGCAGTGCCAGTCCTGTCCCCGGGGTGCACTAAGACAGTGATTGAGACTGGGCGTGGTGGTGCGGGCCTATAATCCCAGCACTTGGGAGGCTGAAAACAGGATAATCACTATGAGTCTGATCTATGTAGTGAGACCCTGTAGACTCTATAGACCCTGTACTAAATACATTTTAAAAAGTAAAAAAGAAAAATGACTATCTCAACACAAAGTCGTTTTCCATTTAAAACTCACTGCTCTGAGGGTTCGCAATGATGCACAGCATGGGTATGAACACTGGGGCCACCAGAGACAGGGCATGAAACTGGGGTCCTGTGCATTTGGTTTGCTTTTTTTTTTTCTTTGAGGCCAGGTATGATGGCTCACATTTGTAATCCCAGCACTTGGGCAGTTGAGACAGGAAGATTATTGGGAGTTCCAGACCAACCTGTGTTACAAAGTGAATTCAAGGCCAGCCTGAATTTGCATCCTTTTGCCATGAACAGCAAACCTGTGCCCCTCACAGCTAGATAGCATGTGTTAGTTGATATAGTTGATACATTGTGTCAACGTGGCTGAATCAGCTCCGGCAGATCTGGGGGGGCGGGGGAGCGCTAGCCCTGCAGGTGTGCAGCGCCCGGGAATTGAGAAAGGCAGAAAGCCTCCCTGCCTAGTTTCCTGCCGCCCCGCCCCGCTTCCGTGGAGAAGTCTGTCTTTGGAGTACCTTGATCTTGGCAGCCGAGCCACTTTGGAGGAGCTCCGATCTTCACTGTGGAGCGCAGAAGGAAGGAAGAGAGAGGCTTGATGGACGCCGCCGCAGCTGCTGCTCCTCCTCTGCTCTTCATTGTTTTCTGCCGCATGAACTGCTGTCTTGGAGCCAGCAGAATATGGACTGAACCCTCCAGTAACTGTGAGCTAAATAAACCTTTCCTTCCTTCATTCTGAGTGTCGGTATTTGTCCCAGCAAAGAGTAAAAAGTAACTAAGACGGTATGCTACATGAACTTAGTTAACAGAGGTTCTGGGGGCTCGGCTGCCCTCACGGAAGGGTTTGGGAAAATGGGCAGAAGCACCTCCCACATGCTGTAGTGATCTCATCCAGTCAAAGCAATTGCACTACCTACCCACAACTCTACCTGCTCACAGAGCTGGAACAGAAGAATGGCTGTCTTTGTGTGGTCAGGCATACAGCGCATGACACCAACAGGTAAGCCATTGGTACTGATTGCAGTTGACCTGTGTGGCACCCAGCTCCATGGTTGCACAGAGTGGAGAAGACCTTTCTCCAGCACAGAGAATGGAAGAGGGGCTGGTGCCCCAAAAGGCCAAGACCTCATGGTTGTGAAGAATCAGTAAGTAGGACATCGGCACAGAGAACTAAAATATTCCCATTTGGGTCTTCAGTGGAGACTGACAAAGAACCCAGGGAAAGCCTCTTAAAGAAATTAAATGATCTACAAGTAAAAATGGATTGGAAAATTCATTATACATGAAAAAATACAAAGTTTCACAAATAAAAGCAAAATCAACATCAAAAAGAAAAATAAATAGAAATCCTACAGATGATTCACACAGTGACAAAAAAAAAAATCGTAAGAAATTTGCAACTTCAGATTCAATCAAGGAAAAGAACAAATCAGTGAAGTGGAAGAAAGGATGTTTAAAACTAAGGAAGGAGGAAAACCTGGGGAGAGATTATCATATCCAGATGTAGAAAACTCAAATGTCTCAAATCAAATTGAACTGAAAGAGGAGTTGACCAAGACATACCAAGAAAAAGGGAGAATTTTAAACCAGCAAGAGATAAGGAATATAGTTCATACCAGGGAGTCCTCATGGGGTTACTAGTGGAATTTTTAGAAGAAATCTTGCAGACCAAGGGGCAGTGGGTGAGAACACAAAGGGTCAAAAAGAAACAAACAAACCTCAAAATACTTTACCTGGAAAAGCTGCCCTTCAGAGAGGAAAAGAAATTTAAAGTTTCCCAGTTGAACAAAGGCTGGTGGAGCTCACCACCAGGGAAATTACTAAACTCAGTGGTATAAGGAAGAGGGCAGGCAAACTTGCATTCTCCTAATACCCCTGGGTTTTTTTCCCCCCGAACGAGGGATTGAACTCAGGGCCTTGAGCTTGCCAGGCAAATGTTTATTCTACTCAGCCATCTCCCTGCCCCCCACAATACTGCTCTGATAGTGTGTATGCTAACTGCTCTATAGTATGAGGTTTAAAAGCAAACTGTTAAAAGCAACTGCAGCTGGACACAATGCCAGACATCCACAAGGTAAAGAGAGATTTCATTTAGCTCACAGTTCAGGGAATTTAGGCCATGGCCAGCTGTCTACAAGGCAGAATCATGGCTGAAGAGCATGGGGGAGGACAGCTGTTCACCTACTGGTAGGCAGGAAGCAGAAAGAGGGAGGGGCTGGGCAAGGAGATGTAGCCCACAAAGACTTCCCTCGGGGGACGCAACTCCATCCAATCTCCCTCCTCCAAATAGCACGTTGAGCTCTAAACTCCCCAGTGGATTAATCCGCTGATGAGTATAGGGCCCCTGTGATCCAATCATCTCCCCAAAACCCCACTTCTGAATTCATGAAATTTAGGGAGCTCATTTTAGATATAAACTATAATGGTGTTGCCACGCCCCCAAAACATTCATGTCCACTTCATTAGACAAAGCACGTTAGCCCATCTCTGAGAGTTGCTAGAGTCTGCAGTTCCAGAACTATCAAAAAATCCGAGTCCAATGTTTCCTCTGAGACTCAAGGCAATCTCTTAACAATGAGTCCCAGCAAAAAAAAAAAAAAAAAAAAAAAAAAAAAAAAAAAAAAAAAAAAAAAAAAAAAAAAAAAAAAAAATTAAACCCTTCCCACATCCAATGGCACAGAGTAAATATTTCCATTCCTAAAGAGAGAAATACTGTACTAGCAAAGAATCAGACCCAAGTAAGACCAAAAACCCAGAGGGAAAGTATTAAGTCCTTTCATTCCAACATTAAATCCTCTAGCTCCATGTGACAGCACCCAGAACAGGTTCTGATTAATTAGCCAACCACCATTATTCTCAGACTCCTGGGATATATCAGAACATTGGCAAAATGTAGACAAGTGAGGTTTTGCCAGGGTGTAACATGCACAATCTCTGATTAAATTTTCAGTAGAGATTTTATTTCCTACTGAAGCCTCCTGTTCTTGACCTTTACAGTCTGCATGCCTGTCAATATTCCATTCTTCTGAGTTCTGACTAGAATCACCCATCAAGGTCTGTTAACAACATTCTGAAGCTTCAGCAGCCCATGTCTCCAAATCTTTACGAACTCCTCCTCAGAGCAGTTCTTCATGGTCAGGTATAGTCACAGTAACAACAACAACCCTGCTCCTGGTACCATTTTTCAGTATTAGCTTTCCCATCACAAAAGTCCTCACTAAAATGCTAACTGATTTCATTCAACTATATATGAGAGGGATGATTCACCATGGTCAAGTGGGATTGTCGCTTAGATGCAGTCATGTGACTCTCATCAAAACCACCAAATTAGTAAGTGCTGACAAGAATGTGGAGAAAAGGGAGGTTCCTCACACACTTTTTGATGATATAAATTGGTGCATTCATCACAGAAAACACTACAATAGCTCCTCCAAAAACTAAAAACATAACTAATATATGATCCCGCAATCCCCTCTTTTGAGTGTTACTGTCATCTTATTTCAATATGATATGATCAAACAATAAGTGAATGTTTAAATTTTTAAAAATATTATAGTAAAAGACAGAGTGCCATGAATCCCTCTCAGAATCCTCCCCCAGCTTCAAACACACTTCTCCTGTGTGCTTGCCATTTTGAAAGCAGTTCTGTATCTCATTTTCTGAGTGTCTTTAGTTGTGCTGTCCTGGATGGCTCATTGTCCTGAATCAAGTAAAAACATTTCCATTTCATGGTCACTTTGACTACAGGGGAGACCCAGGGGTTTCCTGATGCCAGATCTGATGAATCAGGTGGATGAGCACACACCATAATGTTTCTGAGAAACTACTTTTCCCCTGTGTGGCGTTTGGCAACAGCATTCACCATATTTTGGGTCACACCTCAGAAATACACTCAGAAGAGAAGACTTCCAGAACTGCCTTAAAAGGTAGCAAGAAGGATGAGTGAGTGTGTTTGGAGCAAGGGGGAGAATTTTGAGTGGGATTGATGGTGTTGTGCCTTCATTTAAGCCTTCACCATATAATATCACAACTTCTTTTCTACTTGTGTTTCCATCTCCAGGCTTAAAGTTGGGAAGCCAAGCCCTGAACTCCTGCCCAGGACCCAGAAATGAGCATTGTCTCTTCACTGGGGAGCTGCACCAGTTTCCACTCCTTCTTCCCTTCCAGTAGGCATCTACTGGTTCATACCTTCCCTCCAGACCCATCTTCCCCCATTGGCCATTCACAGTCAGAAGCCACCAACCTACCTCTGAGCAAACATTAAACATCCGAATCCACAACACTATCCAACTCACATGCTCAAAACATCTCCATAATTATGTTGAATGTTTGCACAAATTTTACACATTTGTTTTGTGTTTCCATGTGTACATTTGCTTCAATGTTATCTCTTTTAAATTGTAAAGTGGAAGGCAGAGGAGCACATTTTTAATAATGTTTGCACAGGACTTAGCATGATATTTCAACGGAAAACCTGGTTACAACGAGTAATCTACAGAAGCTCAAGCATGTACATTTTTTTTCAAATAAACAATTCAAAGTGGTTATTATGCTGTGTCGTTAGCCAACGTGAGACTCAGAAGCCTGCTTTTGTTTGGTGCTTACCACCTGTGTGTGATTGTAATGCACCCCTCGAAGCCAAATCGAGGAAGTAGACTTGCGAGGAGAGAGCCAAGGCCTCAGTGCACAGTGTGTGACAGCTTTGCCCAAGTTCCCACCTCTAGTGAGCAGAGCTAAGACTGAATGTACCTGAGCCAGCCTCTCTCATGTGCTCCCTGCCACGTCTGGGCCCTGGCAGGATTTTGGTGCACAGGTGACCTGACAGGCACTGGTGAGTCAACAGAGGAGGCAACTGAGACTCAACCAGGGTGACAAAGGGAGCTACTGAGGGTGGGTGAAGGGCACAGGTGAGAAGACGGGGAGGGAAGGTAGGGTTCTGGGAGGCACAGGATGGTGGGCAGCTGAGCCCATTGCCCTCCCAGATCCTCACTGAGACCACAGCTCACAAATGCTGTCCTGGGGACTGCGTGAATTAACTTCTCCGTGTGTCGCTCACAGCCTTCTCTGACTCCTCCTCAGTGCTGCCCACATCTCCCGCTCATGCAGAGGAGCAAGCTTTATGATACTCACACATTTCTAATGTTCTGCACCTGCCCAGAAGCCGGTTCCAATCTGTTTCTAATGTCGGGACTTCTTGATGCTCACAGCCCTCCTGGCAAGCTCCTTGAAGGAGTATTAAGCAAAAATGTGAGCTATGTCAGGCACTCTGGCCCTCAACACTGCCTGGTCTTGTTCTCTCCCCTGCATTAGCATTAGAGAAAATTGTCGGTCATTACTGCATCCTTAACACCCTTGCAATCCCTTAGTACACTGTATAAAAATCTTTAATTACTGCAATAAAGAAGAGGCATGGATTATTGGTGGTGCATCTTGGTTCCTCTTCTGCAAGTCTCTCCCTGGGGCCCTATAATTGCTTCAGCCAACCATTAACCCAAAGCAAGGAACTAATAGAGAGTATATTATTGTTTAAATAATGCATTTGCTTTGAATATACAATTATGCAGTGTGGACGGGGAATCATGAGGGGAATGTAATTCAGGGCAGCTCTTCAGCAAGTGAGCCGGGCTTTTCCAAGGGTTTCTTCAGGCTTCGTGCAGCGTCCTCTGAACATGCACATCCTCCTACCCCCAAAGCCCACTGCCCTGGGCTGCAGTGGGGCCAGGAGCCTGTGAGCTGCACCTCTTCTCTGGCCCTGAGAAGCCCCATGCATCTGCTGAATGATCAGGGGCCTGTGCCAACACTGGGCTGCATGGCCATCTAGCTATCACTGCCAGAAGGGAGGTGTGTGTTTTTGCAGGGTCTGAGGGGTTTGAGTCACTTTTAGCAGATATTGACTAGGGGGACTTTGCGGGCTAGGAACTGAGATTATGAGATGAGCACACCCTCAAGAATTTATGACCTGGGCAGGGGGAGGATGCGAAGCCCTGTGGACAACAGCATGGGGTGTGTGTGTGTGTGTGTGTGTGTGTGTGTGTGTGTACACAGCTATGGGTCACAGACAAATTGCAGCATCCTCAGGGCAGCAACCTGGCCACTTGAAAGGACAGGAGCATCAGAAAATTGAAGTCCACAATGACAGAGGGGGCCAGGGAGCTGGCTCAGTGGAATAAGCGCTTGCCTGGAAAGCACAGGGGCCTGAGTTCAATCCCTGGTTCCACCAAAAAAAAAAAAAAAAAAAGAGCCAACACAATGACAAAGGGTTGGACACACCCACACGGGACCATCCCAGGAACTCAGTTTGCTGGAGGCCGGAGCACAGAGAAGATCTTAGAAGCCTAGTCAGGCAGTTCAGCAGCAGAGAGCCTTTCTTTGTTCAAGAAGGTGGGCAGGGGACCCAGGTGTGGGAGGAGCCAAGAGGCTAGTGTGAGAAATGCACTGGGGTGGTGGCAGCCGCCAGGGTGGGAGTGGGCGCACACCGGGGAGCGTCTCGTTACACCAGGCTAGCCGTGCCACCTTGTCGTGCTTCCACACTGACTGTGCCTTGGAATAATGACTGCACTCCAGCTCTGGAAAAACTCACATGTCACACAGTGCCCTCAGCTGAGACAGCTGCCAGTGGGAGGAGGGCTGAACCTGGCCCTCCTGGTGTTCATCAGCGTGGGCAGATGTACCCTGTCCCCTCTCCAGCTGTGTTTGGTTAGGCAGAGGAGCCTGCGCTCTGGGATGGCTCTGCGGCCCCCAGGATGCTCCAGGTCACTCGCTCATGGGCACAGAGACAGACGCTGTGCAGCCACAGCACCCACGCTGGGCTATCTGCTGTGCGGACTCTGGCTCCATCCGGGCCTAGTACAGCAGATCTTAGAGAACAGGATGGGGATCTTGGCCAGCACTCCAGTCCCACAGGAAGCCTGCAGCATCCTTGCAGGGCCGTGATGCTGGGACCGTTCCACAGTGTGGCGTGGGCCACATAGTCCTGTATCATGCACATGTGTGGGTGACACAGATCACCAAGCGGCAGACAGAGGGCCGCCTACACAAGCTTCCCATGGATAGAGTCCAGACAGCACAGTCTCCTTCCAGGATCCTTCTGTGCTACACGGTTGCTCTGCATACGCTTGCTGTGCTTAGCACTCAAGTCTCACGTTGGAGCCCTGCCATGCCTTGCTCTGTAGAAGAGCAGGGATCTGGGTAACAGCCATGCTGACCTGCATCCTGCCACCGATGCCACCACAGCACTGGGCCCTACATCACCCTAACCCCCTGCAGCCCTGGTGTACTTCATGGTCAGGAAGCTGCTCCAGGCTTGCCCTGGCTATGTCCCCATCACCCTTCTTGTCTTCTGAGCAGCCTTCTGGGTGCTGTCTCGTCCTAGAATCTGTCCACATGCTTTGTGGGAACTAGTAGCCACCAAAACGTGAGTGTGACTCCCAACAGAGGTTGTGGATAGCAAGAGCAGTGACACCTTCCTCTTTCCTCCACCATGGCTGGGTTGGCAGTATCCTGGCCACACAGTGGTCAGAAGTCAGACCTTGGGGCCCAGTTCACAGTATCTTCCCAGGGTCTCCAGCACCCACTCTGTCCCCTTTAATCCCAGGGTTCACTGAGTCTAAGCAGCTCCACACTACTTGTGCGTAGCTGTGCTTTCAGCCTCCAGGGAGGAGTTGGTATTCCATCTTATGCCATTTAATGTTGTGACTCTGGCCCACATTCCTGTTCCTCTAATGTTATGATTTCTTTCATTTCAACACCTTCTCTGGTAGCCATTACCTTCTGACTTATATCAGCTGGAGGCTTTAGGGTCATTCTCTGCCTGAGTAAAGACATTGCCCAAAAGTGACCTCAGAGCAGCAGAGACCCAGCCCAGCCCTCGGGGTAAGCAGGAACCCGGATGGACGTCTGCCATCCTCGAGGTGGCAGAGAGGTGGTCTTTTGCCTGTGGACACGGGGGCCTAGGGGCCTCTGGAGACTTCTGAATCTGAGAGCTGGCATGTGCAGGGGCCTAGGATGACCATCACAGCCTCTTCAGCACCTCCAGTGTAAGGTGAGGCAGGGCAGGAAGGCAGGGATAGCTCAGGCTCAG
Organism: Octodon degus; assembly: GCF_000260255.1. Classification (NCBI taxonomy): domain Eukaryota; kingdom Metazoa; phylum Chordata; class Mammalia; order Rodentia; family Octodontidae; genus Octodon; species Octodon degus. Next base: position 19,328,507 of record NW_004524584.1, on the reverse strand, counting down.
AGACTCAGCTGTGGCGAAATCACAAGGTGGACCTGAAGGGTCAGAGCTGCAGGAAGGCTGGGCAAAGTAAGCTGTGAAGGTGTGGGAAGGGACTGTGCACTGAGACAGCACAGCAAGGACAGAGCCCAAAGAAGGACCCCAGCTCTGCAGGCTGCTAGAAGCTATCTGCTTGGTGGGCTGCAGGCTGGAGCACTGTGAGCTGGGACCCCCATGCTCCTTCCTGCAGAGGGTGGTTGGAGGGGGCTAGGAGAGCTGCGTGACAAAAGCCTCAGCCTCCTGGGGGAAGGGAGAGCCTGAAGTACTACCAACACAGACAGGAAGTGCTCCTGGCTAAGTGTTGGGCATTGGCTTGTGTCATGGCCCAGGATGGAGACAGGTCCATCCTGAGATGTTCAGAACACAGTGCTTCTGTCCGTCCTTCTGCTTATGCAGAAATTCAGAGCTGGAGAGGTATATGAAGTCTGTCTCAGACTTCTGGACTAAATGCCAATTACAGTATTTCCAACGATGAGGATACAGATGGACATGTGTATGTGTGTGTGTGTGTGTGTGTGTGTGTGTGTGTGTGTGCGCGTGTGCACGCATGCCAGTGCAAGTGCATGCACCAGGCCACATTCAACAGGAAGAGCTCCTCTCCTCAGGGCTGTTCCTCTCCTCAGGGCTGTGCAGCACTGGCAGCACTCAGATCTGCACTCCAGGCTGGTTCCAAGCCCCTTCCGGTGCTGTGTACAGGAGCTGCTGGCATCCTTGACTGCACTGGGATTTCCAGTCATTTTCTTTAAAGATCAGGTTTATGTTTCCAGCATGCAAAGAGTGAATGGTCCAGAGATGCTCTCATGAGTCCTGCCCCTACACAGGCACAGCCTGTGACAGCAATCTCAACACACCAACACCACCCACTTCTCCTTCTGTGGTCACCCAGGTCTGTAGTCACACTGAGGTTTCCCAGGTTATTGCAGAATCTAAGAGTCTGGAAAAAAGCATGCTAAAGTATTCCCACTAGTGTATGGTACAGGGAAATCTGCCCTGCATATCCAGGGTTCAGCCTGTTCATTTGCCTTCCAAACTACAAACTACAGCACCCATGACCTTTTCCTTGTCTTCATAATTTTACTTTTTCTAAAGTGTTACTTAATTTGAATCATAGTGCAGCCTTTTCAGATTAGTATCTTTCACTGAGTCATATAAATTTTAGGTTCTTCCATGTCCTTTCATGACTCAATAGCTCTTTCCTTCTGCGTAGTGAATAGTATTCCAACTGTATGGACCACCATTTACTTATCCATGTACCAAATAAAAGGCATTTCAGTGGTTTCTAAGAACTGATAATTAAATAAATCTGTGAACCAAGTGCACATTTTGTATGATTATGAGTCTTCACCTCTTTGAATAGCTACCACAGAATGTGGTTATGAGATTATAGAATAATAGTGTGATTAATTTTATGAGAAACTGCCAAAATATCTCCCCAAAAGACTCTTTCAATCTGCATTCCTACTAGCAATGAGAGAACTGTTCCTCTTCCTGCCCTCACCAACCTTGAAGGTCATCAGCTTTCTGACTTTGAGCAACTTTGGTAACTATTCTAGTGGTGGTGGTGGTTAAGCATAAGTGGTTCAACTTTACTGGCTTTGAAATCACTTAGGGATTTAATAAGACTCACTTCTAGGTGTGTCTGAATGGTCATGTAGGATCATCTTGAGTGTTATATGTGGCCTCTAGAAGTTTCCTCTCTAGTGTTGTTCCCGTATGTATTGAGCTCTGCTTTCTGATTGTCAAGAACTGAAGAACTTTGCTTCACCACATCTTTCTGTCATGATATTGCTGCCTTGGAGTCAGCCAACCATGGGCAGAATCCCCTAAAAATGTGAATCAAATTAAGCCTCTTCTTCTTTAAATTGTACATGTTGCAAAATATGTCTCATCAATGGGAAAGCCAACTGATATATAAAGTTAGTACCAGGAGTGGGGTTGTTGGTGTGACTCTGCTTTGACTATGTGGCTCACAACTGCTTTGAGAGAAGTTTATAAGTGTTTAGAAATGTACTAAATAAGCTTTAAATGTTATAAGTAGAGCTTGCTGGGCAGTTCTTGTTGGAGATCACAAACCCACAATCTGAATAGGAGCCTGAGGATGTAGCACAGTGGCACAGTGCCCACCTCACAAGCTCAAGGTCCTGAGTTTGGCTCCCAATACAAAAAAAAAATCATCTCACAATATGAATAGGAATGCAGACAATTAAAGCCAGGCTTGGGATGTTTTTGCTAGGCAATTGTCTTAGTTACCTTTTCTCACTGCTGAGACAAAATATCCAACACCCAAAGTTCAAGGAGGAAAGGTTTATTTATCTCACAGTTTGTAGAGGTTTCAGGTCATGATTGGCTGGTTCCAAGGCAGGGTGGCATGTCAGAGGAACATCACAGAGTAGAAACTGCCCACAGCAGACAGAAGACATCAAAAGCAAGCAAGTCTAAATGACAAGCTTCTCTCTGTCCCTTAATATCTTACCCAAGCTACCATCCCTAAGGGTAGCATAACCTGCACCCTTCATTGTAGCATGCTAATCTAGCATTGCATCATGAATCAATCCCTGTGTCACACAGTCTAGACCCAGCCACCTCTAGAAAGTCTCACCTATAACTGCTGGTGGTTTTGAGGAAGCAGCTAGACACAAGTCATAAGAGGAATGAAGGTTCTTTTGAAAGTTGGACTTGATACCATGCATAGCACTCTAGCGAAAAAAAAGTGCGCATTTTTCTTACACTCTAGGATATTGTAGAAGGCTGAGTTAAAGAGCTATAGATTAGTTGGTCTACCTTAGAAGATTTCAAGACAGTCCAACATTCAGGCTGTGAATGTGTACTGTTGTATACTTTCAGACAAATTGATAGCAAAAAGCAGAAGAAAAAATTTGCAAAAAAATTTTCTCAAAAGGAACTATGTATAAAATTGAGGCTAAAGGAGGTGTGGTTGCTGAACAGATTAGCGCTATTAAAGAGGAGCCAAGTATTTTGCACAGGGACAAGAATGTAGATATGTTGAGGTCACCTCAGAAATAAGACCCATCACAGACTCAAAGGTACACAATTATAAATTTTCCTTTTAGGAAGGGAACTCCTGAACCCTTGCTGGAAAAGGTTACCCTAGTGAGTTGTTTCTCCAGAATTAACTTCATTGTGCTCAGCCATTCAGGCACTTGGAGACAACTGCAATTATCGTCCGCTGAGGCCTGGATACTGGTCCACAGAAAGGAGACTTTAGCATTGTCCACATACTGATGATTTAAATGTCATGCAGAATGCAAGTGTTATGAGATCAGAAAGGCTTCTGCCTAAATTTCAAAACATGGCTTGGGAGACCAAGCAAGGACTTCTTGAGAAAAGAGTGCATGAAGCTATAGGGGTGAATCCAACGGTGCATATGAGATCATAGAAAGTCAGAAATAGTAGGAATATGAAATGGCTGCTTCAGAAAACTGCAGGCTGTGAGTGGAGCCAGCCCAAGAAAATCCTGCAGAGGCTTAAACCAGAAAGGTTAAGCAAATGGACCTTCATAGGCCTCCTGCAACACACAACTCACCACCATGTGCCCCACATGTCAAATATGGAACCATAGAACTTAATGTTATCACTCTTCCTTCAATGGATGGGACTGCTTATCTGGTGATATGTACCTTGGCATTGTGTGATTGGGTTCTGATAAGTATTTACAGTTCTTGGCTATACGATTGCCTGAGCCTCAGAACAGACTTTGACTTTAATTTTGAAGATACTGGATCTTTTGAGGGTTTAGGGAAGGGATTATTGCACTCTATTAAACAAAAATCTATTATTGCATTCTGTTAGGCAGGATTTTTAACATTTTATTGTGTTTATGCAAAGATTAAGTGTGGTTTAAGGAGATGCATCTAGGTGTCAAGTTGATAAGGAGTGGAATACAGTGAGAAAGCTTAACCCTGTCAACTTAATTGGCTCGGATGCCACCTAGATTTATGATGCACAGTTAAGGGTACGTATGGTTGGGTCATGGAGGTGTTACTCTGGTTATCTGGTCCCTTACTCCTTTCTGGTACTGTTGCCCTGCTCTGCCTCCCAACTGCCATAGCTGGGCAGTTTTGCTTTACCATGCCCTTCACCAAAACATTTTTGCCTTAAGCATATTTGGACTGTGTTATGGTCTGTGTTTAGATGTCCCCTCAGGGCCAGTGAGATAGCTCAGCAGTCTAAAGTGCCTGCTTAGTCAAACTTAGGCAAGTGCAGAGACCATGGTTTGATCCCTGGCACCACATGCCATACCAGCCCCACTCCCAGGGTGGGCTGAGCTGGCCACCAAAAAAGGAGATTTAGATGCCCCCCAATGCCTCTTGCTATCACAGGACTACGTCAGACGTGGCTGAATCTAGAGTGTGTGATGCTGGGATTAAAGGTGTGTGATGAGTAAATCAGTCCACTGATTCGTTTGGCACAATTATGGCTGGAATTAAGGGTGTGAGTGCTACACCTGCCCTAGATAGACTGCATGGTATATAAGAGACAGCATCTTCTCCCTCCTTGTTGCTTTTGCTGCCTGGTGGGTGCCGAAGATGGTTGCCTGTCCGCCATGCCCCCCTGCCTTGGAACCAGCCAATTGAAAACTGAAACTTCTATAGACTGTGAGCTACATAAACCTTGAGTGTTTTGTCCCAGCAGCAACAAAAGTGACAAACACAGACTGAAAGCATGAACTCACTTAAACCTCTCCCTTTTCAAATTAGGTGTGTTGGTATTGTGTTCCACCAAGGAGAAGATGAATGATGCGGGTACGTAGGGCATCTCATTGTTTTAATTTACATTCCTTTAGTGATTGTGACGTTGAGTGTTTTGGGGTGCACTTCCTCTCTGTTATCTTCTCTGATGACAGTTCTGTTGAGATCCACATTTCATAGTTTTAATCAGACTGCTTGTGTGCTTCTTGTTGAGTCTCAACAACTTCTTTGTGTATGTGGATAACAAACATAGTCAACTATGAATTTTGCAAATATTTTTTCCTATCCTTTGGGCTGTGACCTCATTATTTGGAAAATGGCTATTGCAGAGCAAAATCTGTTCATTTCCATAAACTCCAGCTTATTGCTTGATTTTTGTTTTTTACTTTCTAACAGTGTTTTTATGTAGTGCAAAGCAAGACAACATATAGGTGAGGGATACACTCATGCATAAAACAACTATTCTTGCAAAGCAAAAAGGGGTAAACATAAAACTCAGGATACTTCTTGCCTGGGGGTGGGTAGGGAAAAGGGATGATGGAAAACACCCCAATTGGACCTTGGACTTCAAGGTGAGTGGGGGATGATCATTTTGCTCTGCTTTCTGGTTCACACGTTGGTTCCATCACCCACCCCCACCATGTTTCTCTCTCTTCACATACACACACGCACACACACACACACACACACACACACACAGAGCACACTCACCCACCCACCCACATATGAACATAGTGTGTGCAAAACAACTTAAAAATTATAGAGAGAGGGTCTCGCAGATGTCCCTCTTGTCATCTCTTTCCCATTCTGATTTATCTGTGGCCAGAGAGTTTGTCTTCCGGGTGCTTGGCCTCCATGTTTCCTGCCTGACCTGATACCCTGGACTGAAAGACACTCTACTCTCACTCTCCGTTTCCTTCCTTCCTTTATTACTGACGACTATAGGCACCGGATCCCCAGTAATGTGTTAGGGAACATGACGGATGGTTCAACATTGGGTGAGCTCAACATTTCAGCAGTTTGACACATCTGAAGTAAATTTTAAAGAATAGTCCTCACAAAATAAAAGACACAATCAAGAAATGGCATTTGAAATAAACAGATACTTCTCAGAAGAAGTATAAATGACCAATAAATATATTAAAAAGTGCTCCACACACTAGGCATTGGGAAAATGCAGTTTGACAACACTGAGATTCCATCTCATCCCACAAAGAATAGCCAAGAAACCAGGTAATAACAAAAGCTCGGGAGGCTGTGGAGAAAAATAATGCTTCTACATTATTGATGGGATTACAAACTAACACAATCAGTACAGAAATCAATATGGACATTTCTCAAAAGCTAGAACTAGAGATTCCATTTGGTCTAGCTCTTCTTCCCTTCTAGATATTTTCCCAAGACCTAAAGACATCATATTACAAGGATATGTGCCTACTCTTCTACAGAGCAGAACTCAAAATAGCTGATAGAGTGTTTTGTATACAGAACATGCCTTGTATGTTGCATCTAAACAGCCCTCTGAATTTCCTCTTTTGTGTGTCTTTTTGACTTTTGTTATTGTAGTGTACATGCAAGTTTTCCACTTCAGTTTTATTTGGATTGCTTTATATTAGTTTTATTTGTAATACTTCCATTTACTTATTTATAGCTTTACATTAGTCATGCATACATCACCTATGGAAAAATGCCTACTTTATTTAGTCTGATGGGGTTTCCTTGTTCTTCTTTGCAAGCATTATTGAAGTATGATTGATAAATTGTACATAATAGTGTTACTGTGATATACTTCTATGTTATGAAGAAATTTCCACAATCAAGGTAATCAACAGCTTTACCACTTAACCGCATCTAACATTTTATTCTAGCTGAGAACAGTTTAAGTATTGTCTTTTAATAATGTCCAATTATATAAGAGTGTTACTATCATCACGTACTGTGAATTAGGTCTCCAGAACTTATTCACTTGCATAAAAGACATTTTAGGCCCTTTAAGCAAGATCACCCCAGTTCTGACCCCCTTAGTTTTGTCTCCTTAATCACTGTTATAATCTCTGCTTTAATAGGTTTAACGTTTTCCATATGTAAATGGGACCACACAGTATTTGCCTTTCTGTGTCTTTCTCCCTCTTTCATCTGGTATAATGTCCTTCAGATTCATCTGTGTTGGTACAAATAAGGTTTTCTTTTCTTCAGGCCTGAGTAATGTTTCATTCTTTGCACACATCTACCATGGTTTGTGTGTGCACCTGTCCTTTATCCTTCTAGAAGTACATAGGTTGATCGTATGTCTTCCGTGTTGTAAATATGTTTCAATAACATGACAGCTTGGACGTCTCTTTGAGATACTGACTTCATCTCCCTTTAATAGGGCCCAAGCTGCTGAGTCATCCAGCAGCTCCGTTTGCAAGGTTTTGAGAAACCTTACTAACACTGTCCTCAGTGGAAGGACCAGTTCCCAGCCCCACCAAGTGCATCTCCCTGTTAGTAGCCATGCTGGCATGTGTGAGGCCATGTTTTCTTGTGGCTTTGATGCGTGTTTCTTTTATGATTAGGAATGTGGACCACCTAGTCACAGTCTTTGCTCGTTTTCAATATCAAGTCATTTGTTTGTTGTTGTTTTCATTGTCTTTGCTTCTGAGTTGAGTCTCTTTTATATTTAGCATATAAGCCCCTTTTGGATGAGGCTGGCACATATCTTCTAATATTCTATAGATTTTCTCTTCATTCTCCTGATTATTTCCTTAATTGTATAAAATAGTTTGAATTTGATGTAATCCCATTTGCCTGTTTTCACTTTTGCTGGTTGAGTTTTGGCAGCCATAGGCAAAAACATCACTAAACTCAAGATGTCATTCCATTTATACCTGTCATCTTTGATTTCTTTCATGAATGTCTTTTAGATTTTTTGCCTAAATATCTTTCACCTTCACAGTTAAATCTAAATATTTTCCATGCTACTGTAACTTAGATTATTGTCATATGTTCTTCCTGACAATTTGTTGTTACTGTGTAGAAATGCAAATGGTTTTTATATATTGATTTTGTGTTTTTCATCTTTAGTCTTAAATCAGTGCAATTTTGTAATGGAGACTAGAGATTTTTTATATAAAAGACCATGTTTTAAGTGTATCTTTTCCAAATTGGACACTGTCTACTTATTTTATTTCATTGGCTAATTCCTCTGCTAGGACTTCCAGGACTCCATTAATTACATGCAGCAAAAAAGGGCATCCTTGTTTTGTCCTTGGTCTTAAAGAAAAAGCTTTCATATTTTGATATTTGAATATAATGCTGACTATGGGTTTGCAGTCTTTATTAGCTAAAGACACAATCTTTCTATTCTTCATTTGTTGAGAATTTTTACAGTAAAAGATGTTAAATGTTGTAAAACACTTTTTCTGCATCTCAGGTTGATTCTTGTCCTTCATCCTGTTGAAGCAGTATATCACATTAATTTGTGATATACAATTATACTTGTATACCAGGGAAAATCTCGCTAGGTTGTGGTGATAACCATCCTTTGGTTTTTGTTTTTTTTGTTTTTGTTTGTTTGTCTGTTTTTTTGGCTTTGTTTTGTTTGTTTTTTTTTTTTTCCGAACCGAGGATTGAACTTAGGCCCTCACGCTTGCCAGGGAAGCGCTTATTCTACTGAGCCATCTCCCCAGGCCTGATAATCCTCTTTACATACACCAAATAGTGGTAGATTCCCCAAATTTCTTGCTATTGCTGATCTCTAAGTTCAATACAATAGGAGAATTTACTTTCTATGACCTCGAGTTTTTAAGTGTTGAAGTTATATTGTATAGTATAGTATAATATTGTAAGTGTGTCTGAGTAGTGTGTACAGTCGTCTGTGACTGGACAGTGTTTTCAACAATGACTGGCTTGTTGACCGTTGTTATTCATCATTCCATTTTCTGCCTTCATTTTCAATCCATTACTGTGAGTGGATTTTCCAAATCTTCAACTGTGATTTTTGAGAGTCACCTTTCTCCACTGATTCAGTTGTTTTTTACTTAGGTGTGTAGCGCTCTGTTGTCAGGTTGGTAGCATCTATGTATGTAAAACTGGCATGTCTTCATAATGTCTCAACCATTTTGTCATATAAGATTCTTCTTTGTTGCTCGTTTGACTTCTAGTCTCCATATTTCCTACTTCAAGGTCTGTGTATCTGATTTTAACAGATTACTACAGCCTATTAATAGTGACCATTTATACTTTCCATTAGTTCACTTCAAACTCATTTGTATCTTTTTTATTGTGTATATTCAAAATGTACAGCATGCTTTGATACAGATACATATGGTGAAATGGTTGCCATAACAAGAAAATTAGCATATCCATCCACTCCCACAAACCACCTCCTACAAACATGTACACAAGCACACACACACACACACACACACACACACACACAAATACATTTATGTTTTAATGGTAATGGAAAGCGAAACCTATCATGTTGGAACTTTATGATATGCAATATTATTATTGCATCATTATTGCTGCAATTTCAATCATAGTCATCATGCTACATATTAGATATCTAGATTTATTCATCATACATAACTAAATCTGAATCCATGACCTGTGACCTACATGTATGTCTTTCAATCAAAAATGTTTCTTCTATAAAAAAAAAGCATGTAAGGATTTGTGGCTTATTCATATTATAGTCTCTACACCTTGATTACAACTCTGGTCCATTTATATTTAATGTAATGCTTAATATGGTTAGATTTTTGTCTGTAATTTTGGGGTGTTTTTTCTATGTATTTCGTATATATTTTTGTTTTTCCTTTAAATATTTCTTTTCTTTTAAACAAGTGGTCTTTTGGAACATTTCAATTTCTTGTTTATTTTTAACATTTTTCATTTAATTTGCTTGAAATACTTTGGGATTTAGATATGTATTTTACCTTATTTCAGTCTAATTCAGACTGACATCAACTTAATGGAAGTAAAGCAAAGCAGCTTTGCCCTGGTGTAGCTCCCATCTATTCTTTGTAGATATATGATGTAGATGCAAAGATATGGACCTATAATACTATACATAATACATTCACAATTCTATTTTTCAATTATTTCCTTTTATAATCTTACATCTTGAAGTAAGGAAAGCCAGGCAATGCTACATATTGACCCCTGTATTTGTTCGAGTGATGTTTTCCTGTCTCCCCTGGCTTCCTACCAGCATGCCAAGTCCTCTCTCCTCTCCTGGGGCCCTGTCTCTGCCAGTCCCAGCCATGCAGCCTCCACCTCTGTGTCTAGGATGATATTTCGTCATCTTAGAGAACAGTCTTGTGGGAATGGAGATGGGACTGTTTGGTTGAACATTTCTGTTTTATCTCAGCATCTTGAATTTATGACACCAACGTTTTCAGATTTCTAGGCTCCATTGCTTCTCGAGGGGACAGCCATGCTTTGGTCCCCTGCCGTGGATGGGTTTCTTCCTGCTTTCAGGATTTCTTCCTTCACTTCTGATTCTCAGCAGTGTCCCCCATGCTCTTATCTTACTTAGACTTCCTACAGTGACCTGGATCTGCAGGCTTCTGTCCAGATTGGGCTTGGGGGTTTCCAGGCCATTGATTTTAAGTATATTCTCCTCACCTCCCCATTCTTGAATCACCCAGTTACACAGGTACTGTTATGCTCAGTGCTGTTATGTGGACTCTTGGGCTCTGTTCCTGTGCTCTTATTCTTTTCTTTTCTTTTCTGGTTACTGGTCATCAAACTCATGACCTTGTGCCTTGTACTTTTGCCACTGAGCTCAGCCGTGTGTGTGTGTGTGTGTGTGTGTGTGTGTGTGTGTGTGTACTGTATTTTGCTTCATTGTACAGGGTCTCACTAGGCAGCTCAGAATTGTAACAATCTTCCTGTTTTCAGCCTCCCAGTGCTAGGATTACAGGTGTGCACCACTACATCTGGACGTGGTTGCTGGTTTAGTGTGCCTGGGGGCAGGGCCGGCACAGCATGTGGTGCCGGGAATGGAACCCCAGTCCCTAAGCTTGCCTAAGCAGACGCTTAGTCTGCTAAACTATCTCACCGTCCTTCCCTGTGCTTCTTAAATACTTCTCTCCCTATTCTTTTGGATGGTTTCTGTTGATCTATATTGAGCTCCATTCTTTAGTAGTCTCACATGGCCTTGAACCCAGAAGGATTCAGCCTGTCATTCTGCTCTTCAATTGTAGAATTTTCATTTGTTTTGGCTTCTTTGGGGAGGATAGGTGCTGCATGGACACTTCAGGGAAGGAGGCGATGGTGTTGGGTCTGTGCAGACCAGGTGGGCAGGCCAGTGTCTCTCTCCCCTGAGTGGTGGCACACCCACTGTTCCACCACTTCCTGTTTCATGGCAGGTTTTAGAATTCTTGTTTAGTGGAGGCTCTTGGGTAATGTGTCATGATAACTGCAGGTTGGAGGCTGTCCTGAACTTCCTCCCTCTCTCCCTGTTTACCATGCAGCCATGGTCTGATGTCCCACTCCTGTCCCTTGTCCTACTGTGATGCTGTCCTTGGATGAGGCCTTTGTCCCTCAGAGAGGCCTGCTGCACACACTACTCTGGCTGCGAAGAATGCCAGGCTCACTCTTGCCCGCCTCTGGGCTTTTGGAAGCCTAGTGTTTGTCTTCACGCTTCTGGAACACTGGCAGGACCAGACTCCTTTGCGTTTGCCCAGCTGGGCCTCGCTCTCCATGAGAACAGGGAGGAGAGTATCCACCTCTCTGGAAGACTCTGCCATGTTTTCCCGAGTACCGTGTCTCCCTACTTTCTTTCTGCCTTTTGTCCCCAAAACTCTAAATGGATGAATCGGATGCACCCACTGACTCCCACAGCTGCTCTTACACTTTCCTTCTTTTTCTTTCTTTAATAATTATGTCCCCTGGCTGGCTACATCTGCCTATTGGCTCTGGCAGTCCCCGCCAGCTGTTTCTCTGCCCTTTAGTTATGTCTTATTCGGTAAGTAGATGCCACGGAGTTAACGTTTTCCCACTTCAAAGAGGGTTTTTGTGTTTTTCGTGTGTTATACTTCCAGTAGTTCTCTTTAGTAGTTTTTGGTACTCACATTTTCTGTAGTCTCTTGTTTCATCTTTATAAAAAATATTATTCCATTAAACATTTAAATGTAACTATTTTTATAGTATGTCTACGTAAATATTTAACTACCTGAAATCCTTAGGTATTGTCTCCTGCTAGTTTGTGCTCAGGTTGAAGTTTTCTTTGCGTTTTGTGTATTTTTGAACTGTGAACTAGCATTACATTTCCTTGGGGCTGAGGATGAGCCAGAACCTCGCGCGTGGCAGCCAAGGGCTCCACCACAGGGCCGCATGCACCCGGGCCCTCGTTTTCCAACAGGGTCAGCACCAAGGACTTGGGCTGAAGGTGTCTTTGGGAAGAACCTGTTTCCTTCCATCCCCTGCAGAGGCTGAGCACGTCTGTAGTTCAGTTTGTCACTTTGGATTTCTTGTACACTGCAGATAGCTCAGAATTTAAACATCACCATACCTTAAAACAAAATACATTTGCAATCCTCTAGATTTACATTAATTTCACTCCTAGAGACGTTTGAAAACAAACAGATTGCATTTTAACCCCCACACATGAGACACCACCATGTGCGTGCTCTGTGTGTATTTCCTCTTCCTCCTTAGAGAATTTTATCCAAGGCAAACCCCTGCATCTAACTAAAGAAAGACACTTTCCACTTCCCTGGAAGGCAGGATGAAGCTGGGCAGGCCATGGCCAAGGAACCATGGGCTGAATCTTCCCTAGCAGCAGGCCTGTTCCCCCATAAGTGCAGCCTTCTCCAGATCTGTGGAGTCTGATTAGCTGTCATCGGGAGATAGGTGGTGCCCCTGCCACCTGTAGGTGGTCACGGACCCTGCACAGCTCTGGGCTGGTAGTTGGACTTCCTGCTATGAGATGGGAGGTGGGGCTGGGGAGATGGCTCAGTGGAATAAGCACTTCCCTGGCAAGCACAAAGGCCTGAGTTCAATCCCTGGTTCTGAAGAGAGAGAGAGAGAGAGAGAGAGAGAGAGAGAGAGAGAGAGAGAGAGAGAGAGAAGCAGTTCAGTTCTTGTCTGCCTTGGCAGGCTCATGTCTGCAGCAACCAGGAAGCTGCAGTGCCCCAGCTGGGCGTGGGGTCTCAGGTTCCTCCTCTTTCAGGCTCAAACCCAGTCTCAGCCACTCAGGACAACTGCAGGTGATGGAACTCTTGCTTTTCAGTTCCTGGAGCTGGTGGGCACCCTGATCAGCCTCAGCTCATTTTGTGGAAGTGCTCCAGCTTCAGGAGCTGCCCCAGGAGTGGATACTGAGGGACTTGTTTGAATGAACAGATCAGACAAAGTCAGGCCAGCCCGGTTGGGCAGAGGGGAGCAGAGGAGTTGGGTGCACTATGAGGCTGAGGCTATGGACAGAAGCAGGTGAGCGCCTTCCGCGCAGAGCCAGAAGCAGATTGGCCTGCAAGAAGCCATCCCGACCAAGGTGTGTGTGTGTGTGTGTGTGTGTGTGTGTGTGTGTGTGTGTGTGGAGGGGACCTAGCGCCCTGGCTCCATCTCTGTGCTCTTGAGGTTGTTTCCCCACAGTCCTGCTCTTAGGGCTAGCTCTGTGTGAAGTAACATTCAGGGGAAGAAGCTGGCATGATGGGAGGGACATCAATGTCAAGGGTGCAGTGCTGGGGAGGAATGGAGAATGGGGGAAGAAGGAGCCAGAGCGGTCGACAGAGAAAGGACAGCCAGGAGGTGAGCTTCCAGCCACGCTTCCGTATTCACTCAGTGTAGACTGATTACTGATGAAAGACTAGTTTTCACTCAGGAACTGTGCATGTAGCACCTACCCATAAGAATACACAATGAGGAGTATGAACACAACAGTACCTAGCAAAGCCAGGCCTGGGTCATGGTGCGTGCTGGCACCTGGGGACTTAGCCTGGAACCAGCTGTGACTGCCACCCTCCCAGCAGAGCTCACTGTTGTGTGGTGTGGAGCCTTGGAGAAGAGGAATTAACATATTAATAGACTTCTCAGGGAGCTTGGAGAAGTTGCGGGGAAATGTCCGTAATGAACTGTCAACCCTCTAAGAATAATCCTCACAGTCAGGCAGGGAGACTCATTATAATGGTATCCCCGGGAGTAGCCGGGCCAGGTGAGGAGTGTGTGGTGTGATAATGATGCCCGGGCACTGTGAGCATCAGGAGGAGCTGCTGGCACCCATTTGGGGGCATCCCTCTAGCTGCCCAAAGCCAGAAGGTGGTTGTGGCTCTGTGGCCAAGCGTGGGACTCTTCTGTCAAGGCGGAGCTTGCTCCTGTGGTGTGGGGTTTGTGCAGGTACTCTGCCAACCTCCCTCTGCCAAGCTGCCGACAAGCTAGCTGTGCCCCGTCCTTGTGCAGGTTAACAGGTAGGCCAGCCCTCACTTTCCACTCCTCTGCAGTCCCTCAGAAGTGCTCGTGTTCAACTCTCCAAGCAAGCAACTGCAGCAGACCTGGTCTTTGAGCATGTGTGCAGTTTAAAGGTGTCCCAAAGTTCAAGGAAAGACCAGAAACCCTGTGCCCCTGTGCCCGTGAGTCCCTGAGAAACACAGACACTCCAGCTGCATCTGGGTGTTCACACCCAGGGAGTTCTTGCCCTGCCCATTCTGCAGGTGGCTTCTGCTGTGACACAGAAAGGGGGCTGGTGTGCCTCCTCCTAAACCTTCACTCAACCTGCCTCCAGCATCTGCCCTGACTGCTCAGCCTCAGTTGCCCATCAGAGGGTAGCCACGCTCCAGCTCTCCTAGCCAGGAACACATCACCAGCTGCCACCACCTTCCTTGGGCATGCATTGTCCCTGCTGGTGTCAGGGACAGTGGGCAAAGGAGGCTGGATGTGTCACTAGTGGATCCCTCTCAGGAGCCGGCGCCAGTCCAAACCCACACAGGTCCTCAGCAGACCAGCCCTCTGTGAGCTTCGTGGCAGCTTCCCTGCTAAGCTCTTGAAGCTTACTGGAACCCACACTGCACACAAGTGAGGCCAGAAAGATCCGTGGGACAAGGGTGGGAGCCATGAGGCTGGCAGGCTACCACCGGACCTGGGTGTCTCCTAGCAACACCTGCACACACTCAAGTCTAGGGAGGTGGACACACTCAGATGCACGGGACACCTGGCAGAAGCCACATGCACTTCAGCAGTTAGACAGATCACAGGTTCCAGGCCATTCAAGACGCTGTTTTCAGTAGGATCCTGTTTTCCCACTTACATAAACCACTGTGTCCCCACCTTTGTCTAAGCTCTGTGCCACCAAAGAGCCAGGTGGCCTCCAGGTTTCCTCTTCGGTCCATGCACCGGCTCCTGACAGCCATGGCTTCAGGTATAGCCAGGAAGCCTGGCCTCTGATGCCCAGGATCTGGGGTAAGTTTGGACAGGCGCCATCTTCCTTCCACGCCCCCCCCAGGCTTTCTTCCTTGTAATAATTAAGAAGCAAGCCCAGCTTCGCCAGATGCCTCACAGAGGTGAGGACTGTGGTTTCCAAGGAAATGTTAGCAGAGTGTGGGGTACAACTCCGTGGAGCACTTCCACGAAGGCTTGGGCTCCGAGAATGGAAACCTGCTCTACACCCTGATGACCAAGAAAGGGAAGGCTGTCGGTCGCAGTGGTACGCAGGACTCTTGCACTGTTTAAACCATGTTGTGGGAGCCGGAGGGATGGCTCAGTAGAATAATCGCTTGCCTGGCAAGTGCGAGTGCCTCAGTTCAATCCCCAGTTCCGCCAAAAAATAAAAAATAAAAATAAATGAATAAATAAAGAGATAAACCATGTTGCTTAAGGAAGAACAAGAAACCATTTTTCTTAGTAAAGGAGTGAAAAATTATTTTATTTACATCACATTTTGAATAGTTTTAATAAGATCTAGTGACCAAATGTTTAAAAATTGAACTAGATCTATTTCCACATAAATGGTTTTTATCTTATGATGCAGATGGGGCACTATCATCAATGTTATGCAATTAATGAATTAATAAAAGTATAAACCAATAAAAAGTTTTCCTAGAACAAATGTAAGTGGTCCAGCTTTAGCAAGACTGTGGCACTCGGTTCACAAACTCCATTCTTTCCACCATTCTGGTTGCAAACCAAGTTGGACAAGAACCGAACCAAATCCAGTGGTTAGATTCCATGTTGAGCTTCTGGGGAAATTTGATTTGGTTCTTGTCCAGTTTGTTTTGCAGCCAGAACTGGGGAGAGAGTGGAGTTTGTGAAGCAAGGTACCACTGTAATCCCATGGATAGTATGCTTCCTGCAGAATAAATCCTGCCTTGGGGGAGCACAGCTGACACACGCCATGGAGCCTGCATCACTTACAGCATAGCTCACAGGTAAAAGTCCTGATTTCCTACATGGACATCCCAGAGGATGGGATCTCCGTGGAAGAGCTTAGAATGAACTGTGGACAGGAGGCCTGCTCTGTGCCAGGGAGCCCTGTGTGAGTTCATCCTGCCTGGAGCCTGAGAAGGGTGTACACTGGCACCCAGAGGTTCTGGCTCCTTTCCGAATTAACCCTGACCTGCAGATCAAGACCTCCAGCAGGGTGGGTGGGTCTCAGGGCTAGACCCCTGCCTGGTATGTGCAAGGCCCTGTCCCATCCCGGGCACCCACACAGTAATGAAACAACTGCAGGTCCTGAAGCCTGCTCTTCCCCACCTTTCAGCAAGCCCAAGGTAGGACCCTGGCAGAAGAGTGTTTCTCCTGAGTTCCCACCACATGCTCCTATCACAGGATTAAGGCTCAGTGGTTTTTAAACAGATCATGATCCCAATTATGAATTAAAGCCCTCCAATTTGTTTTTTTCAGCCTTGTCCCAAGTAAGCTTTTTTTCTACCACTTTTACCACTATCTCTTATAATATGGAAACCAACTCCCAGAACTCTCAGATAGCCCACGTCCTGTGATGTGATGCCTCCTTGATTCACATGGAATTTGAGGAAATGCTTGCGCTTTTAGGAGTCCTTGGTGATCCACAGGGTCTCGCATGAGGGTGGGTGTGGCTGCAGGGGCCACAGCCCACAGGCTGGAGTCTCCACCCGCAGCCTTCTCCCCCTGGCAGCGTCCTGTCCTTGTAACTTTTCTACCTGAACACAAGGATAAGTGCGGCCAGCTGGCCCTGGCCCTGGACTGACACTCATCCACTGCCTTCTCTGTGGAGTAATCCTACTGTGTGCCAGAGCCCCCTCCGGGTACCCGAGACCAGCAAAACAGCCGTCCTGCTCCTGCGGACTCTGACAACCAGTCAACACTGCGTTGCAGGTGAGGAAGGGATGCATGGGTGCTGTGAGCAGGAAGAGCTGGAATCTGACCCCCAAAGGCCATCAGCTAGCTGTTCAGCAGTATAGTAGTGCAATCATTAAGACACCCATTATTGAGCGCAGGCCCGGCGAGTGAGTGAGACGACCCAGGTCGCAGGATCCGGAACAGACCCAGAGCGCAGGCCCCGCGAGTGAGTGAGACAACGTGGAGTCCTCCAGATCCTGAATAGACCCAGAGCACAGGCCCAGCACAGAACCCTTCAGCAGAACTCCCTGCAAAGAGGCTAGAGGCAAGACCCCACCAGCTGATTCAGGAGCAGAACATCTTGCCAGAGAGACACAAAGGGTTCAGCTCTAACGGCTGCAGCAGAAGGAAGTGGAGCACACAGCCAGATCCAAACAACACTCACCTGGAGGAATCTGAACTTCGTAGATCCAGACCTATTGCTAAAGTAATAACTCTATCCAAGCTCTACACCAAAAGTCAGAAGACAGTGGTATACAAAATGACAAAGAGAAGGAACAAAATGCAGTCTCAGGCCCCGAGTCCACCCAGTACAACTGCAG
>NW_004524584.1:19307090-19309285 GCF_000260255.1 Octodon degus | reverse complement strand
AAACCTATATGCAAGTAAATCAATTACAACATAAGTAGTAAAAAGCACTCCGAGCTCCCCATTTCATATTTGAACGTGCTTGACTTATCGCTGTGTTCAGGATCCTCACAGCCTTGTCTCTACAGGGGAAACATCTGGCAGTGACCACGAAGCTTCCAGCTGTGCTCAGGGACAGGGCTGAAGGTGGGGAGGCCCTCAAGTGGTCCTCAAGATGCTACCTATGGATCCACATAGGCTGAGCTCTTAACGTGCAAATAAAGCTTCAAAATGCAATGTTGCTGTTGCCCTCACAGTGGGAAGAGCACAAAGAAAGCTGAGAGAAACTCTTCTAGTACCTGAAATGCCCTCAATTCAGCAAAGAAGTTGCTGCCATTGACGAAGGAGTGAATTCCTTTTTTTCTTTTTTATTTATTTTTTTATCGAGAAACAAATAGCAATGAGACAGTTTCAAATCTGATTAACAGGACAGTTTCAATAATTAATACTTTGTACATTGTCATCTTAGTGGTTATCTGTAGTACAAGATGCAGACAGGATATCCTGTCCAAAGACTATTAGTACACCTCTTTCTTCTCATTGAATTAAGCAAAAGTAGCTGTATATCTATCCTAACTATTCTGTATATACAGGCTGGGCTCAGAGTGAATTCCTGAATTCCAACCTTGTTAATGCAAATTAAATGTCCACTTGCATTCTTCCACAGCCCGGAAGGCCACCACCGCCTCCCTGGTCACAGTGCAACCACTCTGGACAACCACAAGTGGCCCCACCGTGGTCCGAGCGAGTTTCCTCTCTTCCTCTCCTGTCCTCTGAGCTTCCCTGCCCAGAGCTCAGATCCCTCCCAGATTTCCAGTCTGTGGTTCCTTCCAGCTGCACACCTGCTTCACTCTCGCTGTGCCTGGGTCAGGGCTAATGTCTCAGATCTGCTGCTCCCTTGCTCTTCCTGTCTGCCCCTGTCCACAGAGGACAACGAGGAAGGTGGGGAGAAGCACAGCCATGTGCTTACTCCTACCTGCATGGAGGGTGGCTCCTCCTGGGACAGGACTGTCACAGAAAGAGGGGTAGGTAACCCACAGAGCCCCGCCCACAAGTGTGCAAGGGGGGACCTCAGTCACAGTGGGGTTCAACTCTGAATCCTCCAGGCCTACACAGTATGCACAGCCTGGTCTGTCCTTCAGGCTGGGGCCCAGCCAGACCACCAGTGGAGAGGACGGCCATCATTCTTTCGCTCAGCTGTGGCTTTTCTGAGGCTCTGGGGCCCCCCTCACACTGGGCTTCCAAGGCCCACTCCTGGGACTTGAGGCTGCTCTCTAGTTGGCCTGCTCCACTCCCTGGAGCACTAGAGTCAGCAGCCCTGGGCCTGGTACCCTGCCAGGCCCAGGATGCCCAGCTGATGCTCACAGGCACCTGCCCACAGCTGCTCTTGCCCCATACCAAGGATACATGGTCCCAACAGAGACTCCCATCCCACCTCATGAGCATCTGCTGGTGACAAGGTGACCTTCCCACGAGCCACAGAGCCTGACTGTACGGTATCAGTGCATGCCGTGCCGCCTACATCCACGACATTCCAACTATGAAAGCAGAGACCTCCATGTCCTGGGAGGAGGGCCCTCAGTGTCCACACCAGACAGGAGCCCTGGGATTGGGCTGAGGGAGCCAGAGTCACGCCCTCTTCTTGGTGACCCTTCAAAATTCCAAGCCTCACTCTCAGGGTCCCTCAAAGCAAACACCCTCGCCTCTCTAGCCCTGAGCAGGTTAAGGGCTCTGGTGCTCACTCTGGGCCTGCCCTCAGTGCTGTCACCATGTGGCCCTTCTCCTGCAAGGGAGACATGGCCTGCAGCTGAGCCACAACCTGGTCACTTCACACCAAGGTCAGAGCCTTGTGAGCATTCCACCACAGTGGCTGGCCAGCACCCGCAAAAGACAGATGCTGGAGTTCTAATCTCTAGGATCTCGTAATGTGGCTGTGTTATGCAAAATCTTCACAGTGCTAACAACTTAGAAGGTGGCTCTCATGGTGACCCTACGTCAGTCCTACCAGGCTCATCATGAGAGGGGAAAGAGACACAGTCACAACCAGACTGCTGACCTGTGAGGGCACAGCAGGAGGACGGCAGCTGCAGAGCCCAAGAGGCTTGGTGGGGTCAGCACTGCCTGCACCTGGAGCCTCCAGGACTCCATGGTGTTGGGCT
>NW_004524584.1:19305112-19306405 GCF_000260255.1 Octodon degus | reverse complement strand
GCCACACCAGCAGGGGTGGGGAGCTCTCCCCCACCCAGACAAAAAGAGCCCCCTTTTAAAGTAAGCAGCATTTTTGATCAAAGGGTGGGTGGCTCCCTGTGTAAGGAGGACACAGCTGGTGTCACCCTGTACCTATTGCACACACATTGAGGACGCCCCTCTTATTAAAAACGGGTCAGGTTGCATA
The DNA here is from genome assembly GCF_000260255.1 of Octodon degus. Lineage (NCBI taxonomy): Eukaryota > Metazoa > Chordata > Mammalia > Rodentia > Octodontidae > Octodon > Octodon degus. The sequence goes on along the minus strand of NW_004524584.1, from coordinate 19,306,218 downwards.
CCAGGTCCAGCCTGCAAAATTAATGACGCGCTTGCAATCAGGTATCAGCATGGATTTCAGCCTTGTACTACAACGTGATTACTCGGGGTCTTTGTGCACAGCCTGAGCGGCAAGCCCGGCCGGCTGGCATTTGACACAGGCGGGGATGCTCTGGGCGCCCTGCGCGGCAGCGTCACTTCAAAGCTCTTGCCCCGCTGGCTTGGTTACACCTGAGCCAATTAGCCGGGGAGATCAGAAGAGGCCTGAAAACGGAGCCGAGCCCTTGCTTCTGCGCTGGAGCAAGTCACTTGATCCCAGGTAAGGTGAGACGGGGAGAACAATGGCAGATAAAGTGAGAGCGGGTGGTTCGGGGGCAGCGGGCGCCACTCGCAGGAATAGGACCCAGGGAGCACGGGCCTGGCGTGCCTGCCTCGCTCAGGGGATTGTCGGGCTTTTGCTGGCAACAAAGGGGCTAATTGAAATGAAACAGCCCGCAGTCTGTTTGTTGGCACATCAGCTATGCTGTAAGATATGCTGATTCGTGCTCTCCTGAATTATTGAACATCACAGCTTCCAGAAATAAGAAGCGGGAGGGCAGAGGGGTGCAGACAAAGTGGCGCGCTCTCTGCAGGCTCTGCCTACACTGTGGGGAGACGGAGGCCACCAGCGCTCGCCCCAAAACTGCAAAGTGTGATGACGCTGTCCAGAGTGGGAAGAGGATGGTCCCCTCCATCCCCCTGGAAGAGAGCAAGCAGGCCCGGGCACCTTCCCCTAGGCCAAGGTCGGGGTTCCCAGGGAGACAGGAGTGCTGCCTGCTTTACTTTTCATGTAAAACCTCTACAATTTTTTCACTCTGTTTTTATTTGTTACATAGATTGATTGATAGATGTTATTTTGGCAGGTTCACACGTGCGTGATGACGTTGTTATCACTGTCGCAGCCCTGCCACACGCCCCTGGTCTTAGTTTTGGGGGTTTTCAGTGTGTGATGCGTTATGCTTCCCTCTGTCCCAGTACCCGCCCCCTGCCCGTCCTCTTGTCTAATAATAGCCTCTGTCCTACTTGGCCATGTCTCTTAGATTCTACAGGTTAAGGAGAGCAGCAGGTGAGACAGCTCAGCAGACTAAG
>NW_004524584.1:19297677-19304417 GCF_000260255.1 Octodon degus | reverse complement strand
CCAGAGCCCAGCCCTAGACTGTCCTTGACAGTTGAAAGCCTTTCCTCCGAATGGTAAGTTGGAGCATGTAGCTTCTGACTTCAGCAACAAGAAAGAATCTTGGGTGCTTCTCTTTCTGAGGCAATGCCAGGTGGCAGCCTGCTGCAAATAGTGAACAGGGACATGGCCTTCACCTGGAATCAGCCCTCCACAGAGGCCCTTGGCTCCAGCCAGTGTGAGCACAGTGGTGTCCAGCACAGGTGGGGTGGCATCTGCAGCCTGGCTGGCCTGGCTTGGGGTGAGGGGTCTCAGCGACATTGTTCCTGGAGAGCAGGAGGGAGCGGTGGCCGTGACAGGATACCACCCTCTCATAGCACAGGGAGCAGCCCCAAGAGGGGCTGGGCATGGCTGTCACCCTGTGAGCACCCCTCTTCCTTCCTCCACCCCTTTCCAAGATGGACACTGAACATGGGTACCCTGGACTGGCTGGTGCATGGAGGCATCACATGGAGAGGTAGACATAAGGCTCTCAGACACGATGCTGGAACGGCATGCAGCATCCTGACCTCTCCACTGTGAGACGTGGCTGCTGCGGGGACTGTCTGGGGCCTGCGGCCAGCACAAGGGACACGCAGTCCCAGCCTCTTCCCCATCATACTCACTCTTTGTCTCCTCTCCAAGACACACACATGTGTGCACACAGGCTCACATGCCTGTGCACACCATGCACCACAAGCACACACATGCTCTCTAGCTACCTTCCATGGCCTACACTTTCCCAGTGCCCTGGCAGGCCGGCGTGGGGATGCTCCTCTGTGGGAAGGCCAGCCCCGAAGCCTCTGCTCTGTGCCTTTCCCTGGCTCTGCCCTTGGGCCGCCTTCTCTGAGGAGCTTGACTCCCTCTTCTCCGTGACATTCTTCCTCAGCACTTCCCTTCACAGTGGCCACAGTGTAAGTGTCCAGCACAGCTCCCAGCCGGAAGAAAAGTCCCCAAAGTTGCAATTCTTTAATACAGGACGTGGGCACTCACCAGGGCGAGGCTCTGACTGCAGGAAGTGCCCAGGTTGGTCCTGCAGGGAGATGAGGAGCAGAGAGCTCAACATGCAGGAGGAGGTCGGCAGGGACCTGCCGCCAGATGGGGAGCAGGTGTCCCTCTGCGGACAGCAACCTTGCCCCTCCCGGTCCCGAGATTACATTTAGTACCAGACACATGAAATGCCTCTGAATGCAAGTGACTCGTAATAATCCCCATTTTACCTTAGTTTTGGAGAACTTTTATTATTTAAAGTGGCCAGGTATTTGACAAGTATGAACTAGATTTGGAAATACAGACCAGTATAATAAGCTTTTCTCACCTCCATCCCTTTTGATAACTTCCAGGTTTTCAATGTTGTTAAAACATCTGTGTGAGAATATTTAAGATGAATGCAGTGGGACTTCTCATCTCATCCCTGCGTGTTTCCCAAAAATGCTGGGTCTTTCCACATCTGCACCCATGCTCTGAGTGCACATGGGCTCCTCCGTGACTTCTGCAGCACGGGTGGACGTGTGCCGCTTGTTGTATTTAGTGATAGGGACAGAGCACACAGTCACCTCAGCTGCATCCCCGTATTCAAAGACTATAACAGTGCACTACAGTTTTCAGAAGTGACTTTTCCTCCTTCCTGTGAGCTCCAGCATCTGCCTGGGAAAGGTTCAGATTAATTCTTTGACAAACAGGCCTGAGGAAGACCCAGCTACCCATCAGCAATGAGTGCACAGTCAGGATGCAGAGCTCCCGGCTTTTTGGCCTTGTGGGAGAGAAACAGATAAAGCACAGGGCGCATCCTGTGGACCTTTAGCTCTGACCACCCTGATGAGCTGGCTGCCCCTGTAGGACCCCAGAGCCTGGTGACTGCTGCTGTTCACAGCCAGGTTGGGGCTTCTTTATCCCACAGCCAGAACTATGCTAAGCCAATTTAGTCATCGCTACCCTCACTCCCGGTATTACACAATACCTAGATCCAGCCAACTTCCTCAGGCCCACCTATCACCACATGAAGCTTTTGGGGGGACACCTAGCTACAAGCCATTGCACCTGTGTGCACTCTGTCCCTGCACACTGTGTCTCCAGGGTCCCTTACGTGGGGTGCTCTGAGCAGCCTGAGTGAGTGTGAGGCGTGAAGAGATGAACTAACCCACGACTGATACCCACGCAGCACACACACCGGGAAGCCAGCCAAGAGGCCAGAGGACACTCAATGGAGTTGCCCAGACCAAGCACTCCGGTGGCCGTCGCTGCCTTGATGATGTAGGAGTGAGCTTCTATGAGAGCCCTCAGTGTGCAGGGCTGTCATCTGGAGAAGACAGGGCAGAGCCGGAACAGGAGAAGTCAGGCTGCACTGCAGGCCCCTTAGTTGCAAAAGAAGGCCAAACTGACCTTCAAGGAGACCAAGCCCCCGGTGTACAGGCGCTCATTGATCACACTCAGTCACTGACTGGACCCTGGCCGCAGAAAACCGTCCAGGTGTGAACAGAGCTGCCTGGGATGGGGGCAGCGGGCGCTGTGTGGGTCTGCATTCGGCAAAGCAGGGTCAGGAGAAGCATCCTCTGCCCTCACTAGCGCCAACAGCAGGGGATGCTAAATCAGGTAGAAAAGAGGACAGAGGGACAAAGGGAAAATAAACGGCAAACTGACAGACCCAGCGCAATCCTATCCATTATCACATTAGCTGTAACTGGATTAAACTCTTCAACAAAGACAAAGATCATAGGGTTGAAAACAGTGAGAACCAATTATTTCCTGCCTTCCAGAGATGCCACCCAAATAACAAGATATAAAAAGGCTGCAAACAGAGGACTGGAAAGAGACCATGCTAGGTTTATGCTTTTCATAAAAGTTTAAGGCCTTCCCAGCACCAGATGCTAGGACTCTGGCCAAGGAGTGCCACCAGGAAAGAGGTCACACATCCACGGGAGGCACCAGGACCCCAGGAGCTTCCAAGGGTGGATGCAGAGTTTCTAAGACAGACAGACAGATAGATAGATAGATAGATAGATAGATAGATAGATAGATAGATAGACAGACAGACAGACAGATAAGAGATAGGTAACATATAGATGAATAAGTTGACATGAATGCATAGATAGAGCAGATAGATAATTAATGGATGATAGGGATAATAGATAGATAATCAATAAATTAGACAGAAAGAAGCAGAGGTAAGCAACAATAGCAGGACTGATGAAGAGACAGATGGATGAATGGGTGGGCAGGCGGAGATAAAGGAAAGAAATGGCTGAATACTTTCAGGTCCGGCTCTCGTTTCCTTCATGTGCAGCGTATGATCCCCACAGCCCTGCTTTATGGGCAACTCCTCAGGAAGGAGAAGGATGAGGTGAGGGGAATGGCTCAGGAAACCATCGCCTTGTTTAGATTTGCAGTTGTTTCCGTTGGATTCCTGAGAAGGAGCCTCTGGCAGAGAGGGCTTGTGCGTGAGTACTGTCACAGGGCCGGAGGGCAGCCAGCAGACGCATGTGCAGGCCTGTGTGGAGAGCTCATTGCAAACTTTCTCCTTCCTGGAATGCAATTAAGAAGTCGTCACACAAGGCTATGGTCTCCCCTTGAGGGCTGAGGTCCGAGGCAAGCCCAGGGAAAAGTGTGAGGCACACACACAATGAAGGACAGACCCGAGGGCACAGCCAACCCCCGGAGATGAGGGCCAGGCCTGCCCAGTCTGTATCAGCCCCCTGAGAAGCCCGTTGCCATATCTATGGCCAAGTCTGATTCTGCTCCCAGGATGGCCTGTACATCCTTGCCGTTTGGCCTAACCAGCCCAGTTCACCTTGGCACCTCAAGTCCCCTTCAGCATCTTTCTGGCTGCCTAGATCTGTGTCCTCCTGGCCTCTACTGGTCCCCAACACTCCAGGACAATGTCCTTTTAATTCTGCAAGCACAAGGCCAAGATCTGAGAAAGAAATGCACACATTCGTGGCCTCCTCATGAAGGCTGAATAGGGGTACCATGAGACGACGTTCTCCTCAGAACTCAGGTGCCCTGCGTGAACTTCGGCAGCCCGCTGTCCCCTCTGTGTGCCAGTGCCACTGACTCACTGCAAGGTGGATGTTGACAATGCCCACCTTGGGAATGGGGGCTGGGCACAGTAGGACTCCTGCAGAGCACTGTGGACATCACAGAGCGCACAGTAAGACCAGCAGCAGGAACATGGAGGCTAACATTAGGGTAAGTGTCGGCAGACACCGCACAAAAGAGGGGCTCCGAAATTGCTCCCTTGTCTCTCTTTGTGTAGCTTTCAGTGCTGTTCAGCTTTGAATCAATGCATTAACTTGATTAAATCTTCAAATAAAGCTTGGCATCCTTCACACGACCACCTGCAGCCACACAGGCTGCCATCCTGCCTCCAGCAGGAGCTTGGGAAATGCTCTTTGGACCTTGTGGGAATCATTCAGGAACAGATTCATTCATTCTTTTTTAAATTAAGTTTTACTTTATTTTATTTCTATTTATTTATTCATTTATTTATTTTTTGGCAGAACCACCGGGGATTGAACTCAGACCCTTGTGCTTGCCAGGGAAGCGCTTATTCCACTGAGCCATCTCCCCAGCCCCTCATTCTTTCTTGTGGTCCATTTTATATAACATGTTCTGGGGAGAAGACTCTTGGCCCTGCACCTTGGGGCACTCCTCATCACAACATGCCTTCGTTTTAAGAAGAAAGTCTGAAAAAATAAGCATTTAAAAAAAAAAAGCATCCAGAATGGAGGACTCTGGAATTTCTCTCGTAGTGCAGAGAAGGCGAGGACCCAAGTGAGAGCCACGCTGTGCATGGCCCCTGACCTCGCTCTCTTAGCAGCCCAGCAGCATCCTCGGCTGCCCTTGCTGCTCTTTGTAAACCCTCCCTAGAACCCAACCCAAGCTCTCCTGCAGCCTCCACCTTGCTCCTGTGACATCACTAAGCCCCCTCCAGGGCAACTTTCCTGCAAGTGCATCAGCCTAGCCTCCTCAGAACAGCTTTCTTGCATCCAATCGATTAGACTGTAGAGATGTCATGCCAGATTTTATCCACAACCACTGCATGTGCACATGCAGGAGCACACACATGCAGTCACTCTTGCACACACACATACACCTACCTGTCCACAATGCCACTTAGAGAAGCCTGCAAGTCCCTCTCTGTAGACTTCCGTCTTTGATTTTTCTTGGCTCCATAGTGTCCTGTTCCTGCTCCTGTCAGTACCCTCTCTGTGGGAGCCAGGACATCACTCTTGGTTCAGGAAGCCCATCTGGCCACCAGCAGCACCACTCAGGGAGTGAGTGTCCCCTGACCTGTGGCTCTGAGGCAGCCCCAGCTCCCTGGAAGTCCTTAGCATCCACCAACCCTGGCGCTCCACTCAGAGTGACATGTGTGCTCTTGTTCTGAGCACAGCACCCCAGTCCTTCCAGGGAGGAGAGCTCTCAGGCCTCTGAGTGTGCTCTTAGCCTCTATGTTGGCACTGCCCATTGAACCCAGAGCCTCCCCTGTGGTGAGTGTTTCACCTTGAGCTGTTCCCCGAGGCCCTGCACAAGAGCCTTTTCATTGAGACTCCGCGTAATGGAGAACACTGTTGACTTTTGATTTTGCACTTGGAACTTTAGAGAATACTTTGCAGATAAGTGAAAGTACATGGGACACATGCACACGCACGTGTGCATGTATTTGTATCTGTACACACTACTGTTTCAGCTGAAGCAATCTCAATCTGAAACCTACCTAGGAATTCAGGGTTCCTTTGTCTGGGTTAGCTGGATCCTCAGATATATAGTTGTATTCTCTTAATGAATAGAATGATTTGTTCTAATGGTGTTTGTAAATAGGATCTCAAGTCCGCATCTTGTACAGCAATTAACCACTGAGAAGAATATATGCAGTGTATTATTTGTTGAAACTGTACTTCCGATTTGATTTGAAACTGTCTCATTGCTATCTGTTTATCAATAAAACTTTGAAAAAAAAAAAAAAAGAAGGGCCGTCCCAGGCTTTCTGCCTCTCAGAGCTGCGGCAACAGGGCTTGAAGGCTCCTTGGGGCTCCTGCCTCTGAAATACTGTCCCACGGGTCCTCAGCTACTTGGATGGGACCACGGCCCCCACCAGTGGTCACCAGCTGCACTCACCCCATGGATCCTCGAAGAGCATCTCTTTCCTCCCTCCTCGGCATCTCCCCGGCTTCTGCCAGCCCAGGCCTCTCCGCCCAGCCTGCGTGGCCAGGGAGGCCCTGTGTGTGCCACGGGCTCCTCCGTTGCTTCCCTTTGAAGCCATCACCACTGCAGTGTTAGCCCACAGGCTCCTTCTGTAGTCTCTGGCTCCCCCCGTAGACAGCCATGCTCCACGCACAGCACCATGGCTGGCCCACAGTTGTCCCTGTGCCCGTGCGTGGCCACACTGGTTGTGGCCAGGGGCTGTGGGTGCCCTGCATCCCACGCACTGCACCGTTCAGATGAGTCTGATGTTTTATTTGCTCATTTAAGATAAAGTGGTCCTTGGATACCAGGGAGCTCCATAGAGGTATTTTAAATTCTTATTGGATTTGATTTATGGGAAGAGCGAATTATTTTCAAGTATATGAGAAATATTCCAAATTTTAAATTTATGCTTTGTGAGCATTGTCATGCACCTTTCGTCTGTCACTTAATGTTCACTGTGTCAGGCGGAACTTCCCTCATGGTGACATAACACCTCATGGTGGCTATCCAGAGCCTCATAAATATTTTAATGTAAGGTTATT
>NW_004524584.1:19289288-19297397 GCF_000260255.1 Octodon degus | reverse complement strand
TCTCTCTCTCTCTCTCTCTCTCTCTCTCTCTCTCTCTCTCTCTTGAATGCAAAGAAGTGAAAAAATCACTCTGGCACTCAAGAGTGGCTGCCACTTTGAGGCTTTACTCTCCTGTCGGGGTGCTCGGCACCTCTTCTTTGTCTTGCTCCGTGCAGCTCTGTCCAGCAACCAATCTTCAGGTCGGGGAATTCTGTAGCCCCACCAGGTCCCGCTTAGACTTTGGCTCAGTGAGTATGTTATGATTCGACGACAGTCGTCAGTTGCGCTTCTGCCAGCCTGAAATTTTAGGGACACAGAATACAAAAAGCTATTTTCTTTGTAAATCTACCTTCCTAGCACTTTCACTACTTCATTTCTTGCTCAACTGCATTTTTTTCTTTGACCTAAGTGTTAATCATTTAAAATGGAGCAACAGGTACTTCCCAGAACCTAAATTTTCTAACGTGGATGAATTTGCTATCGCAGCAGATACCATGAAGACTAAAACTATATAGATTTTAAGAAACCGCAAACCAGCAGAGCAGAAGGCATTCATGTTACATACAGAAAAAGAATGCGTGCAATACCAGGAGCTATTTGACGTTTGAATAAGTTACCAAGCAAGGCTGTGTGGCTTCGGCACTCCCAAGAGGAAAGTGTCACAGCAGTCTGGGCATGTTCCAGCTAACTCAGGTCTGAGTCTCAGGACAGGAAAGCTGGTGGCGATCCTGAGAACAAAGTCAAAGGTCCCTCTGTGAGCCCTCAGGCAGCAGGGAATCTGGACAAGCTTTGCCCGTGTTGGGAATCCAAAGCACAAACGTCGCATGGACACCCCGTGTTGCAGGAACATGAGCTGGCAGGGTGGCCGTGCCCCCCCACAGGCCCAGGTCCATCCGCTCCTTAGCCCTCTCTTCTAGTTCTCTAGGTGTCCGCTCTGCTTCTGTGAAGCCTGCGTGGAGATATGCGGAGAGAGCAGCTCCCTGCAGATTACAGCGCTGGGCAGGGGAGCGAGGGGTGGAGGACACACAGGATGGGGACAGGCACAGCCCGAGGGGCCATACAGGGACTGGAGTGTGGCACAGGAATGAGGAATAAGCCAATGTTTCCTTTTTATTTTGTGGATAAAGATAAATTTAAATATTGAATTTGGAGGAAAATAGGGAATTCCTCTAGACAGCTTGTGACTAAAGCAAGAAGAAAGCAGCACACCTTTATACCTCGACCTCCTGCAGGCCCGGCCGGCGCTCCCTACAGACGCCTTGGCGCCCTGTCGGCCCTCTGTGCTGCCGGCCTAATGTCCCAGTCCTGGATGTTCCTGCACCCATGAGACTAAGCAATGAATCGGGGCATGTGGGAGGACAGTCCACAGGCTGGGACGTGCGTCACAACCTGAAAGCCTCCTCCTGATGAAATAGTCTTCTTCTGGGAGATGTTTCTTTTGCACCAAGTACCAGCTCCTAGCAGGCAGCACGGCTCACGAGGCCTGCATTTTCTAGAGGAGGTACCTCTGTTTCCCTAGAGCCTTCTGTGTCCCTGCACACACTCGACTCTTCTGTGCTGCTCGTCGCTTTGGGGCACACAGCGCCTGCTTGTTTCCCAGCACAGTGCCCTGAGGGGGCACTGACCGTGCTGCCCAGCCGCCCTTGGTGCCCACCCTCTCCAGCACCTTCTGCAGCTGCAGAGCAGGGCCCACACACCTAAGGACCAGGTTGGGGTCCCTGTGCCCTCCACCCAGCCCCGGGTTCCATCCCCCCGGTTTCCACCTCTCTTCCGGACAAAACGCAGCCACCATAGTCAACCCTGTGAACTCCCCTCTGCAGCGCCTTCCGTAGCAGATCCTTCCACGACAATGCCGTGACTGAGTGCAGGTCACGCACTCCTGGGAGCTCCAGCTTTGGTGGGGACAGGTTTCTCTGCACAGAGTCCAGGGCTCAGAAGTACGGAGCTGATTGTTCTGGGAAAGACGAGGCTATCACCTGAACCAGCCGAGGGCTGGAGCGGTGAGTGGCAGGAAGGGGCCCCAAGGCCAGGCCAGGGGTGTCCCACAGGCTGTGTTTCAGGGAGCCCCTAGTCTCCTGTGATAAGAGTGTGAGGAACCGTGTAAAAACATCCACCAATCCACCTCCCCATAAACTGATTCCTTCAATTAGGGTCATTTACTTAGCTTTAACATTTCAGAAATTTCATACGGTCTTTAGTTGCCTTTTGAAATATTAAATGATCCTTGGCTTGGGAAGTCTCCTTTTATGGAATGATATTAAAGTCCCTGGATCTGCCCCATGTACAGATCCTTCAGGTAGGGTCCCCGGGACCCTTCCTGTAGCTTTACACTCCCTCAGGATGATGTCTCCTTCCCATCTCTCGGTCTTAAGGCTGACCTTTTGCCAGGCAGCACAAATTCATGCACCTGCTTTCCTTCCCTGTCCCCTGTGCCTCCCCTGCCCAAACTTGGTGGCCCTGGCAGCCACCTTCCCGCTCTGCTCTGTGAACTCCGCTTTCTGAGCCTCCCCTGCCCCTGTGTGGACACTGCAACAGAAAATGCCACCCAAAGCCAGTCTACTTTAGTTTCTTAGTTGCCCGGTCAACAGTTCCTGTTCTCCATCCCGCAGCTTCTGATCTCATAGAAGCAGCTGGTCACTATGATGCCCATTGTATAAACCAATCCCCAGGAGACAAGCCATTCTGCCTCCGTGCTTCCTGCTTGCTTACCCACAGGAGCCCTGGACTGCCAGAGACCAGGCCCTGATAGTTGGGAATGATCCAAATCAGTGCCTGTTGGCATAAATCTACCTCCCAGTCCTAGTGTCATTTTGGTGTTCCTGCTTGATGTTGCATCAGTGCACTTGTCCTTTTGCGCCTGGCTGGGCTCACTCAAGGCCCTCCAGCCCCTCCTGCAGCTCCGAATGGCAAGACTTCCCTTCTGGCAGGGTGGGGTACTCTTGCTCCGGGCGTCTGCAGCATGTCCTCCATCCCCACGTCAGCTGCCGCTCCTCAGCTAACTCCATTCCTTGGCCGCACTAGCGCACAAATAGCTCTTCAAGCACTGACTGCACTTTCTTTGGAAACTTTCCTGCGGTAGAGTTGCTGGATTATATGGAAGTTCTATTTTTAATCCAGAAGGAGCCTCCACACAGCTTTCCGTGATGGCTGGGTTGGTTTCCTTCCCCACTGCCACGCGCAGGCCCGGCCCCCACACCCTCACTGACACTCTGTGGCCCTCCTCTGCCTGGTAACAGTCATCCTAACAGGTGTGAGGGGTGCGTTCCAACTTACAGGCTGCAAGCAATTCTAAGAAATGTATGATCTCGGCTGCTGAAATAAAACTGTGGGCTCCTGTGAAGAGTGTTTAGGGGATACTTGGAATTTGCTCTACGAGAACTTCTGAACTCAGTGCTTCATGTGTAGACCAGTGACTCACACATGGCCATTGACCTTCACCTGGCTGTCAGCTGTGCCTGTCTGAGGTAGCCACTGATTGAAAGTGTCACCGAGGATAAGGTGTCAATGCTCAAGTCCAGAAGAGCTGTTGGAACACAAAAGCATCTTCCTAAGAGGAAATTTCCAGAAAATACCTTCTTCCTAAGGCCTTGCCTTTATGCAGTACTTCCCTGGGGACCAGGTGTGGGGACAAGACTGTGAACAAAAGGAGCCCCAGTTTTCCTGGCCTCTAAGCAGAGGGAGGCAGACAGGGAACAGAGACAGGCCTGTCATGACACCGGAGGTCTCCTGACACCTGCGCATGTGCAAAGCCCTCACATCCTGAGGACACAGTCCCATTACCCCACGCCAGATGGGCGCTCTGTCTGCTCACCGAAGTCCACATGTGGTTTGAAAGGTCACAACTGCACTCGTGTCTGGGTTATAGGCTCAGTTACTGTGCTTCAAGTCTGAATCTTAAATGGCCCCCCAAATCTACATGTTGAAAGCCTAGTCCCCAGCCTTGGGGCTATCGGGGGTGGTGGGCACTTTAAAGGGAGAGGCCCAGGGGGAGGGAGGGGATCACTGGGGGTGTGGCTCTGAGGGGATCCTGGGACCTGCACTTCCTCTGCTCCTGTCTTTGCTTCCTGGCTGCCCATGAGGTGAGCAGAGTGCTGGCCATGCTGGTGTGCTGCCCTGCCACAAGATAAATCTGCAGGGCTGAGGGACCCTGCGCCCTCCAAAATGATGAGGAAAAAACCAATCCTTTCTTACTTTACACTGGTCATCTAGGCACTGTGTGCAGCAGCAGAAGCACACTAGTGCACAGCATCTTCTGGAGGAGCCATGTGTGTATGAGATGCCCTCGTACAGCGTCTTCCCCTCTTCCCGCTCCCTGGCAGCAGAAAAGTGCCAACCCCAGCACCAGAGCCTATACCCGATCCTGGCAGAGGCTCCTAAGGAGTCGCCCAACTCCCTGTTATAGATCCTGGGGTGGGCACAAAAGGGGTCCGGAGGAGGGAGAGAATGAAAGAACTCAAGACACAAAATCAAAAGAAGGAAAAGCAGCACACATTTCATTTTGCTATCAAATGGCTCCTTTGGTGATACAGGAATTTGCAGTAGTTGTAGTGTCTTAGATGCTGAAATTAAGGAATATTTTTACACTAAACTGGAGTGTTTCATGCCTCTGCCAGGAAAGTGACAGAGCCGATTGATAGTCTTCCAAGTCAGAAATATGAAATGACTTTTAGGATGTTAATATTCCTAAGGTTTATAAAATAAATTCTTTCAGAGAAAAAAAAATGAATTACGACAGAACTTCTGCTTCTGGGGAAACAGTATGCTTTCTACATTCCTCTGGCTAAATGTAGTTAAACACTAGACAGGAGACAAAAACCAGGACACAGCGCTGCCGAGGAGCTGGCCTGGTGAGCAGCCTTGGGAACAGGGCAGGGAGCAGGTGGAGCTCATGGGCTTTCTTTCTGCCTCCCTGATGCCAGGCTTTGTGCTAAACAATCCAGAAGCCCAGACACCATAGGAGCAGACAAGATGTCCTGAAAGAGTGATCTTTCTAAAGGGTCAGGGAAGGAGCAGACCCACAAGGGAAAAAGCTTTAAGCAATAAACCCCCTCCACCAACCAAGCACCAAAGTTTTTTTTTAAAAAAAAAAAAATTGTGGCTAGGGGCCAGCAAGTTAACTCAGTGGACTGAGTGCCTGCTTAGGCAAGCACAGGGACCATGGTTCAATCCCCGGCACCACATGCTGTGTGCCAGCCCCATCCCCAGGGTGAGCTGAGCTGGCCAGAATCCAGGCCTAGTGGTGCAAGCCTATCACCTCAGCACTGGGGAGGCTGAAAACAGGAGGATCACTATGAGTTCAAGTTTCATAGTGAGAAATAAATACATGAAAATAAATAAATAAATAAATAAATAAATAAATAAATTGTGGCCTGTCAAATCCACGGCAGTCAAGGACAATGGGCAGCTGGACTTTGACACTTCCAGTGCTGCTATGAGTTACCCCAAATTCCAAGCTTTCAGTGTCAGAGAAAGCTGAGTAAGGGACTGGATTCTCAAAGCCACCAGCCTGTATCGAGGCTCCCGGCCCAGGATCAGTGAAGGCCACATGAGGATCCTCAACTTTCATCCCCAAGTGGCAATAATGGGGTACATCCTCAGAGGTATAGAACCAAGACTTCACCCCCGTCCAGTGCTATAAAATCATCCCACCCGCAGAGCCAGTGGAGGCCACGTGAGCAGCCACGCATCCATCCCTCCCGCAGTAATTAGGACCCTTTCACTGGCTCCTGACAAGTGAAAGCAGTGAGAATATGGGTATCTAACTTTACCCCTGACCCCTGCTGGAGGAGCCAGGGAAGCCAGCTACTCGGAAGAGTCAGTAAGATCTTTGGTGTGGCAGGTGGGCTGCACTGTATCAGCTTGGTTGGCTTGAGAACGGCCTAGGGGGACAGTGGAGCAGGGATGGGGGTGTCTGGTGGGCCGTGGCGGCATGGCATTGGGTGCCACATCTGGTCCCTCGCCCTTCCCTTTTAGGGCTGCTCACCTGCTCCCCTTCCTGGCCAGCACGAACTGAGTGCCTTACTTTTACCACATCACAGATCTGGAAGCCATATAGCTATGGATCGAATCCCCTGAATCTCTCAGAAAAACTAAGTGATCTCTCCTCCTTCAAATTGTGAGTGTTGAATTTTGTGTCACAGTGAAAGGAAAGCTGACCAAATACTGACCATCCTTAGCAGAAGTAAAGTCATGGTTTTGATTGTTCCTGGCCATGTGATTGGAAGCATTTGAAACAACTTTGCAAGAAAGAGTTCTTAAGTAAGGCTGGGGAAGCCATACAATGATGCAAGCAGAACTTAATGGCCAATTTTGGTCAGAGATCATAAGACCAGACTGGTCTTAGGAAAGTGGACAGTAAAGGCCAGGCTTAGGAGTTTTTCGCTTGAAAATGAGGATTCTTTTGGGATTCGGACCACAGACCATCCATGCACATTACACTCTGACTAAAGATGTACTTACATTTTGCCCATGTCCTCAGACTTTGCAGGAGGCTAAATTTATGGGCTTTGGTCTAATTGGTATGATGGCAAAAAACTCAAGGCAGTGCTACATTCAGGCTATAGCACAGGTATTTTTTCCCATAATTTTATTGAGAAGCAAATAGCAGTGAGATAGTATCAAACCAAATTGGTAGGACAGTTTCAATAATTAACACATTGCATGCATTCTTCTTAGTGGTTAATTGCTGTTCAAGATACAGACATGATATTCTATTTACAAACACTATTAGAACAAATCCCTCTATTCATTAAGAGAATGTAACTATATATCTATGCTAACTATTTTGAATACACAGATACAAAATGGACATTCATCTGTATATCCCTTTTTTTGTTTAATTCCATTATTTGAATATTATAGGTGTGTTAACTCAACAAAATATTCTAAAAGAGTCCAGTAGTCCATAATAGTATTGGGTCTTCCACTTCACTGGCAATGTCAGAAACTGTTGACCCGAGTCCCCTACAGCTCAACATAACAGCATGGCTTTACTTCTTATACTTCGTTTTGATACTTTTCTGCTGGATGGTTAAGACCAAGATAAAGCAAGACCTATGCAACAAGAGTTGTAGCTTTTGGGTCTGATAAGGTCAGTGAAATCCCCTCAGGATTTATCCTGAGATCCTGTACCTCAGATTGTAGATCTTTTGTCAGTGTCAGCCATGTAGATGAATCATGGCCATTGCTTGGCCAATGTAGCACAGGTATTTGGATCAGCCAGGTTTACAATGGAAAACAGCAACAAAATGCAAAGCAAGAAAATTTACCTCAAGTTTTGTCTCAGAATGAACCATGTGTCAAGTTGAAGACAAAGGGCACTTGTCTGCTATAGAATTAGAACCTTTAAAACGAAACCAAGTACTTTTTTAAAAAAATTATGTATTTGGTACAGGTCTTGCTACGCAGCTTGGACTTAGATCCCCCTGTTTCGGCCTCCTCAGTGCTGGGTTACAGTCATGCACCAACATGCCCAGTTTTGGTGGCTGGCACAGCACACCCAGGATTCCAGGCTAGCGCAGCATGTGGTACTAACGGTCGAACCTGGGTCGTTGTGCTTGCTAGGCAGGCGCTTAGACTGCTGAGATATCTGGCTGGCCCAAAACCAAGTACTTTTTACAGAGATAAGAAGAAAAGAAGCCTTGAATGCCATCTCAGAAATTTGTAAGATGCCACTCATTGTAAACTTAAGGGTGTACAAATGTAAACCTTTCTTTTGAGAAGGCTGTCCCTGGGACACTTGTCAGAGAAATTCCTCCTAGAGATTTAACTCCCTGAGATCCATCTCATGAGATCCATCTCACCATGCTCAGCCACACAGGCACTCAGAGACCACTGCAGCCATGGTCCAAGGGAGCCTGGCTACTGCTTAAGCTGGCAACAAACCTTGATGAATGCTACATGGTGCTGCTTTTATTGTAATGCAGAATGCAATCATTGTGGGGCCAGGAAAGCTTCTACCTAGATTCGCAGAAATTTACCTCAAGTTTTGTCTCAGAATGAACCATGTGTCAAGTTGAAGACAAAGAGCACTTACCTGCTATAGAATTAGAACCTTTAAAACGAAACCAAGTACTTTTCAAAAAATTTTATGTATTTGGCACAGGTCTTGTCAAGACCTGGCACAGGTTT
>NW_004524584.1:19280918-19289188 GCF_000260255.1 Octodon degus | reverse complement strand
ACATTGAGATATCATCTCACCCCAGAAAGAATGGCTATCATAAAGAAATCACCCAACAACAAATGTTGGAGAGGCTGTGGGGAAAACAACCCTTCTCCACTGCTGGTGGCAGTGTAGACTGGTGCAACCGTTATGGAAATCAGTGTGGAGACTCCCTACAAAACTAGGACTGGAATCCCATTCAAGCCTGCCATCCCCCTACTGGGAATTTTCCCAGAGGAACGGAAAGCATCATGTCATAGTGATATATGCTTACCTATGTTTATAGCAGCACAATTTGTAATAGCTAGATCTTGGAAACAACCAAGATGCCCGTCACATGTGGAATGGTTGAAAAAGATGTGGTACTTTTATATAATGGAGTACTACTAAGCTATAAAGAATGATAAACTTTAAGCCTACATATTTAAGTGGACGCCCCTTGAAGATATACTTATTAGTGAAATAAAACCAGACCCACATCTGTAAATTTCATATTGTCTCCCTAATATAAGGACTTACAATTCCATATATGGTTACATTTCTAAATTTCTTTGTAAAAATATGTAAATGATTATTTCTACTTTTATATAATTATTTTTCCTTCATATTCTGTAAGGACTTAAAGTTCAACATAACAATATCTGATGGAAAATACCTGTTCCATGGTATGCCAAAATGTTTGCTATTTCGACAGATAGGGTAAACTGAACTGCATATATTACAGGTTAATACTTAGTTTCTCTCCTGGAGGGCTAACAACCTAAGTTAGCAGATCAAAATTGGAGAAAATGAAGGGCTGCATGGTTAGCCAACATTTTGGCCCTAGCCTTTCAAGGTCAGTGAAGACTCGGGACATAGGAGAACATGTACTGTAACAACATGTAACTCAGTTATGCTCCAAATTTTCTGATCAGGAAGATTATGGAGCCACAGAGGAATGTGTTTGATGATCTAAATTGAGCCTGGGGAGAGTCACATGGAGAGAAAAAACATTTTCTCAAGCTTTCACAGAGAGCAAATTGGTCAAGCAATAGCCGTGACTCATCCTCATGTCAGACACTGGCAAAAGGATGTACAAAGGGCGGTACAGGGCTACAGGATAAATCCTGAGAGTACTTGGCTGACCTTATCAAATACAAAAGTTACATTTCTTGTTATATAGGTCTTGCTACATCTTGGTCTTAACCATCCAGCAGAAAAGTATAAAAATGAGGTATATAAAGTAAATCCATATTAATACGATGAGTTGTAAAAGGCTCAAGTCAATAACTTCTGCGGATAACCCACTCATATTATAGACTGCTAGACAGTGTTAGATTGTTTAGTTGAATTCAAACACCTATAGTATTTAGATGCCAATAGAATGTTCACTTCTGACAAGACAAAGAAAAGGATACAAGGGAAAGATCATTTTGTATTTATATATAAAAAATAGGATAAATTTACACTACTTTTGCTTAATTCAATGAGAAGAAAGAGGTGTACTAACAGTGGACAGAATATCCTGTCTGCTTCTTGTACTATGGATAACCACTAAGAAGATAACAATGTACAGTGTATTGACTATCAAAACTGTCCTATTAATCAGCTGTGAAACTGTCTCATTCATATTTATTTCTCAATAAAAAATTTGAAAAGAAAAAAATCATAAATACACTTAATATAAACTGAAATTGACAATAATAAATTACCACACACATGTTAAAAAAAGTAAAGTCATATTAATATGCTGAGCTGGAAAAGGCTCAAGTCAATAACTTCTGATATTGCCAATCCTATGGGTAACTAACTACTACTATTATGCACTTCTGGACTACATTGGATTATTTTGCTGAATTCATGCACCTACAATATTTAAATGGCAATGGAATGAATACTCATCTCTGACAAAACTAAACAGAGAAAGGGGATACAAATGAAGGACCATTTCGTATCTGTATATACAAAATAAGATAGATATACAGCTACTTTCTCTTAATTCAGAGAGAAGAAAGATTCGTACTAATAGTGTTTGGACAGACTATCATGTCTGCATCTTGTACTATGAATAACCACTGTAAAGACAACAATATGCAATGTATTATTGAAACTGTCCTACTAATTGGTTTTGAAACTGTCTCATTGCTATTTGTTTCTCAATAAAATTTTTAAAAACTAAATAAAAAAACTTCACTATGTCAAGCTGATTGGTTTCAAAGCCATTATGGTTTGCAATTTAGATGTCTTCTTAAGAGCTTCAAGCATTCACAGGTGGGGCTTTTGGAAGGTGTCTGGACTCTGGGTACGTATGCCTTTCTGTTAGGAGGTGGGTCAGGGTAGAAGAGGAAGTTCACTGGGATCATAACCTGGGAGGGTTTCTCCCCCTTCCGAGCTCCTCCCTGAATGCTCCCTGCCTCCCTGCCCCCATGCCACATGCACCCTTCCTCTACCATGCTCCTCTGCCATGCAGCCCTGCCTTGGGCCCAGCCAACTGTGCACTGAAGCCTCTACAAACTTTGAGGCAAACTAAACCTCTTTTTCTTTAAATTGTGAGTGTCGGGTTTTTGTTTTTGGGGTTTTTTTTTTGTGCAACAACAAAAGTAACTAAGACAGGCACCACTGAGGAAATTGGTAAAGCATGTGTCCAAGTGTGTCAGAGGGGAGGTCATGGAAGGGTGACCTTGGAGACTATCTCTGGTCCCTGGTCCTTTTTCCCCTAGACACTGTTCTCCTGCTGTGGTTTCCAAGCCCCATGAACTAAGCAGCATGTTCCCTCATGCACTTCCACCATGATGTTCCTCTCTTAGGGTCAGGTGGCCATGAGCTGAATCCCCAGAGTCAAATTAAACCCTCGCTCCTTAAGTTATTGAGGTCGGCATCCAAGGAATGCAAAAGCTGACTAGTACAGAGTCTCATGATAGGACAGGAAGCAGGAGCACTCAAACCCACTGATAGTGGATGTGCTGAAATGGCATGCGGGAGTGTCTGAAAAGAGTTTCATAGTGGCCATAATAAAAGTGCACCAAAGAGAGATACAGAGACACTTTAACCAAAAGAAGAAAATGAAAAATCCTATCAGGGAGATAGAAGACACAAAGAACCATGCAGAAATTTGAGAACTAAGACTACATGACTTTCCATTGCTCTGCTGAGTTCTGCTGGTCTGTTGAAAGGAGCAGTGAATGCTTCATTTTTTTTCTCTCCTTTTTAATTTTGTAATATTTTTAATGAATTTTGCATGTTTATCTGAATAACTAATTTGAAGACAACAACATAAAATATAACGATCACTGTTGAATGCTTATCATTTTGTTTAGTAAAATTCTGTATCATTTCTAATGGAATCTTTTTTTACTATTTTTTTATTCTCTTTAAAAAATTAAAAGACTTTAAAAATTAAAAAAACTTTAAAAAAGACTATATGACTTCAGTAGGCTTCCTTGATACCAACATGAAGAGCAGTAAACCTGAGCGGGGAGTAACAGTAACTACCAAGTTTAAATGACAGGGAAATAGGCTGGAGAGAAGGTATCAAAGCTCAGGGCCCTACAGGACAATAGCAAAACATAAAATAACCATGTGTATTAGTCAGCGTGTGTTGCTAGCACACAATATTTATCTCACTCATGCAACTGAGGAGAGGCTCAGTTCTCAGATATTTTTAGTTCATGGGCAGCTGGCCCCAGGACAGAAGCAGCATGGCAGAAAGGACAGATGCTCAACCCAGGGCACTCGGTGAGCAAAGAGCAGGGACGAACCAGCCAGGAAGGGGCCAGACACCAACCAAGCCCCAAGGTCCAGGCTCTGGGACCACCCAAACACCCCCGAAGGGCGCTTCACTGATCTCCTGGTTACCTCTAATTCAACCAAGTTGGCAGTCAAGAATGGCACAGGAGTCACAAAGGAAAGGGGGGAGAAAGGGATCAGAGAATACCTGAAGAAATCATGGCTCACATTGTCCCAAATATGGCAAAAGACACTGGACAGAAAGCCCGGGAAGAGAAGCATGGCTACCTGTGGGGGACAGCCTCCACTGCCACAGAGCACCCACCTTACCTAGGAGGGGGACAGTGTACACCACCATGGACTTCCCAACACGAAGTGCAGAGCCGGAAGGAGGGGGCTGCAGAGCTTGACAAAGGGGGGTACAGAACAACCCACCCAGAAGTCTTACCACAGAGATAAAGAGAAGGTGCACCAAGACACTTTCAGATGAAAGAAAGCTAAGAAAATTTTCCCCAACATGATAAACCCTGAGAGGATAGATAGAGAGATTCTAACAGAGAGAAAATGGTAAGAGAATAAAATGTTAGAATGTCAAGAATAAAGGGAGAAGGGGTCAGGGAGATGCTCCGTGGAGTAAGTGCTTCCCTGGCAAGCACAGGGTCTGAGTTCAATCCCTGGTTCTACCAAAAATAAAAATAAAAAATAAAAAATAAATAAAGGGAGAACAGGAATAGTACAACTGTTGGAAAATATAGCATTTACTTTGTGTGTGTGTGTGTGTGTGTGTGTGTGTTTCTTGTTTGTTTGTTTGTTTGTTTTTTGTTTTTGCAGTACTAGGGATAGAATTCATGACCTTGTGCTTATTCTACTGAGCTATCTCCCTGGCCCAATATTTTCCTTCTCATGAATTTTTGAAATGCTGTTTAATGATGAAACAATTATAACCCAGCTTGGTTTTAGTCTAGGTGTATGTAAGGAAATGCAGTCAATATTTATAGTCAAGGGAGGTGATATTACATAAAAAGAGTTGTATTTTTTTGTACTTGTGTTGAACTGATGTACTATGGTCCTTAGTGGACTGTAATAAATACCAGGTAGATAATGTAAAACTTCACATAATGTGAGAGATGCTGTACAAAGAAATGCACTAAAAAAACCTTATAAATATAGTGCAACTAAAAAAACTATTAATACAACTCACAGAGAAGCAGGAAAACCAAACAGAACAATAAAAATAGAAAATAAAAACAAAGAGTACACTTACTTTCTAAGACATAAATAAATACATTAAATGTAAAAGGCTCAAATATATGAATTAAAAGGCACAGACTAGAAAAGTAGATTTAAAACAAAAGGTTTTCCCATCTTTAGACAGCTTTCAAAAATCTCACTTCAAACATACCAACTAGGCCAGTGTTGAATGTAAAACAGTGTTTTAATGTAATGTTGACTAAGTCATAGCAAAGATTTGTAGATACAGATGGTATTATTCAAAAATTTGTATGGGAATGAAAACAAACTACAAGAGTATTTAAATTTTAAAAATACAAAAAAAGAAGGGCTGGTGAGATAGCTTAGCAGACTAAGCACCTGCCTAGGCAAGCACAAGGACTGGGGTTCGATCCCTGGCATCATATGCCATGCCAGCCCTGCCACCAGGCCTGCTGAGCCAGCCACCCAGATCAGGTGTGTCAGGTGTGGTGGCACATGCCTGTAATCCCAATGCAGGGGAGGCTGAAAACAGGAGGATCACTATGAGCCCAAGCTTCAGAGTAAGACCTTGTAACAACCAAATGCATACATACATACATACATACATACATACATACATACATAGAATAAAAGGGATGAAAGGGGCCTATTTGATTCCAGGCTTTCACAGCTACAGATATCCAAGCTGCGTGAGGTAGGTGGCTACACTGTCACAATGTCAAAGGAACAGGACAGAGAGAACCCAGATATGAACCCACATGACACACCCAGTTTTGTTTTGTTTTGTTTCGTTTTGTTCTGTTTTGTTGACAAAAGGCTAAAAGCAATCGGTAGAAAATGAGTTGCTGGACTCCTGGCCTCTTCACACAGGGAAAGACTCTGAACTCTGCACCTACAGAGCAGCAGGCCCAGATGAGGAGTTAGAAAGGGACAAGAAAGAAACTCACCTACACGGGGAAGAGAAAACAAAAAGGACTTCACAGGCAGAGACCAGAACTTCGCTCTGCCGATCCGAGCAGCCTCCGCTGGGCTACCAGCTGGAGCCAGGCCGTCCACGTGTTTGCAGCCTCTAACCAGCAGAGGCGAGCACTGCCAGGGAGGGAAGAATGGGGCTGGCAGGGGGTGCTTCCCACGAAGTGCAGTTGGGTCTGCTGATCTCTCTCCAGGAGTCTAGAGTCTTTCTCCTCTGGAGCCACGCCGCGCGGGGTGCTCCATCTGCACGGTCTCCGGCTGCCAACTGAGGTCAGCACACTGGTCGCTGCGGCGTCCACCCCTTCACCCTGCACTGACGTCGCTGTGCTATGTGCGGTGCGTTCTAGCGGATCCTAACCACTTCCTAGCAGGCAAAGTATGGGGTGCAGACAGGGCTCTCTGGGCGCTCAGCACCCCTTGCCATCTATGCAGGCAGGCGACTGGCCTGTCCACGGATTCCAAACGTGGCCTGCATTTCCCCTGAAGCTCTGGCTCTGAAAGTTGCCTGGAGGGTCAGGACTGGCCTAGTGGACGCGGGTCTGTTACCCTTGTCCACAGTACGCAGGGCTCGCCCTCCACATGGAGCTGGCGCATGCGCACTGCACATCTGCCGTCCTCTTTCAATCTCCTGCCTCCTCCCCTCTCCCCTCTATCCTGTGACCCTCCCACTCGGGGACATTCTACCTCCTGCCTTCTATGGTCTCTTTATTTCACTCCTTACTTATATTTGGAATTTTTCTTCAAAGGGAAAATATGCAAATGGGCACTTTGTTCAGTGGAATTTTGTATCATTGTAATTTTTCTTTCTTAATACTATTTTGTATTCTCTTTAAAAAATAAAAAAATAAATAAAAATGAACTCTAAGATTCAAAGAGGAAAAAAATAGAAAACAAAAGCAGTTCTGAGATTTTCCATGCTGAAGCTTCTAAGACACACCACAAGAAATGTCGCAGCATCCGATCCATATAATGCAAAACATGGCTAGAACTAGAGCAATCCAGAGACTTTTTCATGGGAAACACTAGCAGGCACAGTGACTTCCACTAGCCCACAGCTCTCGGTGCTGCCTGCCCCTTCAGCTAGATTGTCCACTGGCCTCCGGCCACCCCAGCTCCAGACCCTTCCAGACTTTTGCCCAGCTGGTCATAACTGTGAACAGAACACTTGATATGTGTATGGGGGGGTCACTCAGAGGCTCCTGATGGCTGAGAGGTCTTAAGACATAGTCTACAGTTGTGCCCAGGAGAGTTCACAGTGGAGATTGAGCCCTCATCATTTGGGCGGAGAGCACTGGAATGTGGCTGGAGTAGGAAAGAGACTCTGAAAGACCAAGTGCAGGGAGGCCTGCCCGGCTCCTGAGCTCAGCCAGCGCCCCGCCTGTGGTTCCTGTGCCATGGAACTATCCCTGAGAGCCAGGCTGTGCTGCATCCCCTTCCTTTCTTCTTACCTGCTCAAATGGCAACACCTGGGCTCCATCTAGATCCCTGACCAGCATTGCCCAAAGCTTTCTTGAGAGTTGTCCGTCTGTCCATCCACTTGCCTGGAATCACAGGCGACATGGCACACCCGTGGTGCTCAGATGTGGCCAGCAGAGCCAGGCTCAGACCAGGAACACTGGGACGGCAGGTTCCTCCAGGGTGGGGTCCTGACATTAGGATCTTCACAGAGCCAGGGGAACCAGGATGGGTTGATTTACTAGAGAAGGGCAGCCTTAGGGGGTGCTTCTGGGGCCAGGGCTGTGTGTGAATCTCAGACTGTGGGCTCTGTGGAGGGCATGCTCGTGGGGTCCCTGCCTGTGCTGCACAGGGGCTCCCAGCTACTCACTTTAAAGTGCTCTGCAGGGAAAGTGTAGAGTCAAGACCTGGAGCTTACTGGACTTGACTGTGACCGCAGTACCCCAGATCCACATCAACAGGGAAAATCTGATGGGTGCTTGTTCATAGGAAAACCCAGCACTTCGTGTTCCTCTTGCAGGAACCCAAACCACGGAGCTAGTGACCTTCTCACCATGGCAGTGCCCAGCAGACCTGACTCAGCAGCGTCTGCCAGCCTCCAAGTCCAGGAGAAACAAACGGAGAGCTCAGGGAGAGCTTAGGAGAGGCAGGCGGTCACACTTTGCAAAGCAAACTAGTGGCAGAAAGGAATGACTTAGCGGAATGTCCTAATGGTCTCCACTTGGTCCTGGAGCCCCCGCTGCCCATCTGTTGGCTCCTGCTTCTGTCTCAGTGTGCAGAACAGATCCCGGTCAGTTCTCATCATGCACATTCGATGGATAAAACATGTGCCTGTCATTTGAAAATGAAACTGGGAGGGGTCTGGGAGGTAGCTCAGTGGAATAAGCACTTCCTGAGTTCAGTCCCTGGTACTGCAAAAAGAAAGAGAGAGAGAGAGAGAGAGA
>NW_004524584.1:19262889-19280817 GCF_000260255.1 Octodon degus | reverse complement strand
GAGAAGAGAAGAGAAGAGAAGAGAAGAGAAGAGAAGAGAAGAGAAGAGAAGAGAAGAGAAGAGAAGAGAAGAGAAGTGAAGAGAAGAGAAGAGAAAGAAAATAGAAAAGAAAAGAAAAGAAAAGAAAAGAAAAGAAAAGAAAAGAAAAGAAAAGAAAAGAAAAGAAAAGAAAAGAAAAGAAATTAGGAGTCTTGGCCTTAGAGCTCGGAGCTATGAGGTTTCTCACGAGTCTGCTCCACGATGGGCAGAGGAAATAGCCAGTTCTTTGCATCACTCTAGTTGAATGAATGCCTGGGCCGAAATGTCTGCACTCTCTGTCCCAGGCCCACCTGGCACCTGAGCAGACAGAGCTGACAGCATGGAGTGGTGGCAAGGTGGACAGACCGTAAGAGGTGGATTCTACCAATATCCCCGGGATGCCCTGGGCCACAGCGCCAGCTCTGCCTATACCCCAGCACCTGTTCTCTGAATATTTTTAAGCACTGAACCATATGATTTAGCTTTTCTGAAAACCTGAGTCTGAATTAATTATAGTTCTACTAAAGGGGGAAAAAAGATATTAGATGCCCAAGCTAAAATAAAATGAAGTCAACTTTTTTCACTTTATTAGATTTTAATGGTATTATTATAATAATTAAGCTTTTCATTAATTTTTTCAAGCTTATTGAGTTACAGTTCCCTGCAGATTTGAATCATATTTAACGTGTAATTACGGTGGTCCATTTCTAGAAGGAAATTCACGTGTAGAGATGTGGGATTTCACCGAGGCCTCTCACATTAAAAACGAGCAAGATGACTGAGTTGCTTTTGGTGGCCAGCCCAGGGTGGCCTCTGTGAGGCTCCGTACAGCCCCAAGGGTCATCAGTGATTTCCACATTCGCTCCTTGCAGACCCCACTGCCATTCAGCGGGTTGTGGTCGTAGCCGCCCTGGGGGCAGCGCTGCTGGTCATCGCCCTCAGTATTCCCAGCGGGCCAGAAGCCTGTGGTCACAGACTCTGGGCTCTGGTGTGCAGCCTGCTCCACACACGTGTGTGGATCACACAGGGGCATTGAGTGGGTGGAGTCACAGCCCCAGCCAGACTGAGCCCCCACCTGCTACAGGCAGAGTGGGGTGGCAGGACTTGGTTGACTCTTCTGAGACTTGGCCCGAGCGCTGCGCAGCCCACCCTCAGCTCAGCTGCTCCCCAGTGCCTGTGAATGGCGGACCGACTTCGTGCAGCTGTAGGCCAGGCTGGAGGAGCCCCTGTGCCCACTGGGAAGTCACCATGGCTCCTCCGTGCCCCTGGGCCTTCCTCCTCTTCCTCACCCTCGTGCTGCCCTGCAGCTCTGCTGGTGCCTGTGTCTGTGGTGTTCACTCGGCCCCCTTTCCTACCACAATATCCTGAGGAAAGCCTTCCTGCTGCTGTCACAAGGGTCAGGGTAATTCCTCATGGCGAGGGTGACAGAGCCAGCGCTTTGAGGAGATGACTCACATGTATTCTTTCAAAGCTCTGTACCCATGCTGGCTATGCACAGTACAAGGCAGTGGTGGGACTGACGTGGGGAGCACGTGGCAGCCGTGGCTGGGGACTGCCTCGCAGACGGGGCAGCACCGGGACCACTCTGCAGTGGGCAGAAGCCATGCGCATCCTGAGCCAAGGAAGCTTGTGAAGCCAGATGGTGAAAGCTGCAGATTCATACGTGCGACTCCTGCCGGGCACATCACCACAGGGGCAGCCCCAGACAACAGCTGGAGGGTCCGTGCCAAGAGCCTGGCCACCATCGTCCTGGGTAGAGGAAATCCCAGTGGTGTATGTCACTGTCACCTGAGCCCTGTGTCCTTGTTGGGAAGAGTATGTGTCTGAGAGGTGGGGACAGGGAAGGCCCGGGGCACGTGGAATCGCAGCACCTACAAGGTGATCTGCGATGGACAAAGGAGTCAGCTACCATGGTCTGGAAAAAGTGCAAGGAGAAAGGCTAGCCTTTAAGGATCACCGTACAAATGAAACCCGCAGCTGAGTTGGTAAGATGTTTGCAAAACGCTTTTCTCTAAGGGTTGGCCTGTAAGTTACCTCCTTTACTGGATACTCACCTGGATATTCCCAAAGCATCCCCTCTGCAGGGTGTGTGGCACGGGCACAGACCACGGAGGACACACATAGTGGTCCTCCCCAAAGTGGACCAGCCTGAAGAGGGCCATCCTGCATATGGAATATATACACTATTAATATGAAAAGTCTGCAGTCACAAAGAATGCATTTGCTGACACTTAAAGTGCAGCCATTTATAGGCAAAATAACCTGGTGTTTGTTCTTCCCCAGGAAAAAATTGCGGGAGTGACTTCTGCCATTTCTCCCATAGGTGAATGAGAAGAGCCAGGCTTTGGAAGCACATATCCCTGGCCTTGGTCACGGCACAGCGTGTGCCGCATCCACGCCCCAGGCTGGCGGGAGGGAGGGAGGCACTCTCTTGGGCTTCGGTTAGCAAAACCAAACCCGAAGCAGGAAGGACCTGTCTGTGTAGGAATCAACACAAGCGTGTTTCTGACAAGTTTGGGGTTTTGCTCAACAGCAGTTGCAACAATTTACAAATCAATAATTTAAATGGCATTTAAAGCTAACACAGGAGCTCGGCAGATATACATTCACATGAGGATTTCTCTGGGTCAGTCCAGGTACAGTAGAGGACAGGGCCCACCACTGCCTAGCCCCACATTGATGTCCTTCTGTGTCCCAGAAAACCCTTTGAGGTACCTTGGTCCCACCTCCCTCTCCTTCCTGCTCTGAGCTGGGCTGTCTTGTTTAAAACAGGTGCAGCTGAGGAGGTGCAATTGGAGAATCTCAGCCCTCGGCCTGCAGGAGGGTCAGGCCCACTCTTCTGCAAGGCAAACTTGCACTGCTTTTGTCTCAGGCCATGGGGACATGAGCACACCTCCCAGGATGAGTCCGAACCTAAAGGCATCACCACACCCTCCTTGGTACCCTGGGGGTTGCTCTGTCCCAAAGGACATCACGTGTCCCCTGTTTTAACATTGCAATGTGCCCCCCCTGGGAATTAAAGAGACGTCACCCAAAGGATGATTGTTCACCAGGAAGGACGGCTTAGGAGCTAATGCGTGCAGCCCTGAGTCCCAAGCAATTGTCCTCAGGTCCTCGCTGTCCTTGCATGCCAGCTACACGCATTTGTGGCCCTGAGATGTGGTCATCGCTTTGCCCACTGTCTCAGGAGCCCAAGTCCCAACACTGGGCAACTCATTCTTCTTCAGTGACCAACCAGACACAGGGCTGCCCTCCCCACATGAACTCAGTGCCCTGGGCTGGCGGAACTGGAGAGAAGGTGGAGCTCACCTGCTGCTCCTGGCCACAGGCCTTAAGTAGCACACTTTGCAGCAGATGGCTCTGCCCTGACCAGGGAGTGGGACTGCAGCGCTGGCTTGTGAGGACCCTGCACACAGGGGCTGCTTCCCAGGGGAAGCAGAGCCCAACCCACTCCCGCACACCATTAGGCAGATCATTCCATAGCCAGGACAGCACCTGGGGAAGCCACAGCCTCCCATCTCCAGGATGCACTAAGCTCCTTCTGTGAGGCATCCCGAGATTCTAGGACACTGAAGAGACTCAGCCTCAGGCCTGCACCCTCAACCAGAACTTGTCCACTCCACTACTCAGGACCACCTCTGTCCTCCAGCCATCTGCAGGAGCATGGTGATAAAGAATAGCACAGAAGGGTGCGTGGGGTCTCAGGTGGAGGACCATGTGTGACCACCAGCCTTGTCACACAGGGGCACCTAGAAGCTCTTCTCTGCCCTCTCCCTTCCCCTGCAAGGGCTGAGGGATATTAAGGCACCCAGCCGTGGGCCCCCTTCTCCTGCACCCCTCCCGATGTTCCCAGATGGGCCAGCCACAAATGTGCCGCGAAGATTTAACCTTAACTGTCTGCTCCCAGCTGATTACACATATAGCTTTGTTTCAGCTTGCTTCAAGGACTCTATACTTTGTGCCCAGAACACCCTGGCCCAGCACAGGATGCTGTATGACTCACCTTCCCCCATTCCCACATGCTCATTGCTCTGTAAAGTCTCTGCCTCCCCAGTCATCGCTGCTGTTCAGGTCCGATGAGCAGCCCAACACGTGCTCATTGCCATCAATAAACCGCTCCTTTCATGCCAGGTAACATGAGCATGGTCTTGTGTGGGTTCGAGGGTGCTTTTTCCCTGACAGTTTTCTTGTCAAGGGACAAAATCAAACCAAACCTCACAGGACAGCCAGACCTCAGCATTGTGTACAGGAAGCTGCAGTCATTGAGGACACTGGGGAGCAGGTCTATGGTCAGGTGACAGTGTCTAGGGAGAGGCGGGCCCTCCAGAGCAAGTCACTGGATGTCACGTTGTGCCATTGAGCCAGTGTAGCCCCAGCCGTGTCTGGTCTGGCCTCACCCTTGCAAGGCACGTCCATATAGAGAGCTTAAGTACTGCTGTCATCTCGGCTTCCAGCTCTTTCCTGTGCTAAAAGAGGAGAGAAGGACCCCGAGCTGCAGCACAGTGGTGATGTGAGGAGCTCCGCAGCTGGCCAAGGTGGCTCCCCAGTGACACCTCCAGCTGAGGTGATGCATGCAGGGTCCTCTATGAAAAGAGACCCCTCCTCATTGGTGGTGAATGTGCTATGTGGGAGGCCACAGCCTCGGCGCCCTGCTGCCAGTCTGAGTCACGTTCCTCATCACTGAAACCCAGTACCCAGCACCTATACTTTAAATGAGAAGTTTGTCATGATTCACATTTCAGGAGTGGTCAGCTGGTTCCAGGGCTAGACCACGTGCACAGGCGCAAGGTGGAAGACAGCTGTTCGCAGAGGGGCAGCCAGGGAGCAGAGAGAGAAGACAGGAGGTGGCGACAATGATGCTGACCAGACCCATTAGCGTCCTCCCCAGGCCCCACCCCCAGCAGCACATCAGCCCTAACCTCATCTTGGGTCGATACTCCGAGGAGTACGTGTTTCTATGAGCCAGTTACTTTCCTAAAGCCATACTTCTGCACATGAGAGAAGTTGGGGAACTTTGAAGTCTAAACCAAAAACCGCACTCTGAGATGTCTAGAGAGAAGCCCGGCCAGTCTTACTGGAAACCATCTCTGGACAGTAGGAGTGGACAGGGATTGGCAGGTGCAGAGAGGAGAGTCTCATGGTGACCTGCTACTCCAGGCAGTAAATAAAGTGAGCCCGAGGCTGCCCTCAAAAGTAAGAACCTTCAGTTATACACAACTGCAACCTAATTTCAGGGTAGCTTTTGGAATAAGTAACTGAGTGCCAGCCAATCACAGTAGCTCAGTTCCAGCCAATCACAGCAGCTTGTCTAGTCAATCACAGCAGCCAGGCCCCAGTCAGTCACAGAACCCAGGCGCTCCTGAGCCAATCTCATCTCAGCCCACTTATCCCTCCCACACGATGGGAGGAGCGCTCTGGACTCCTGAGTTTGTCTGACTAATGCATTGTTGTTTGCTCAAATAAACTGCTAAAGTGGCTTTGCCTAAGGTTCAAGCAAGGTGGCTGCTATAATTAAGGAATATATATATATATATATATATTTGATATAGGGTCTCACTCTGCAGTTCAGACTCATAGTGGTCCTACTGTCTCAGCCTCCCCAGCTCTGGGATTACAGGTGTGCGCCATCACACCCGGTTTCAGAGCCAACATGATCTACCTAGGGTTCTGGGGCCAGCAGGGCATGTGGTACCAGGGATCAAACTCAGGTCCTTGCGTTTGGCAGCAGGCATTTAGACCACCAAGCTGTCTTCTCCAGCTCCCTGTGAGTGGCATTGAAGGCTCACCTTACCAATGTTCCTGTTTGGAAGAAAGAGTCCACAGAGCACGTAAAACCACAGCGAAATGCTTTCTCCCCTGGGTGAGGGGTAGGGCCCACCCTGGTGCAGATGAGCACAGCAGCCTGTGGTCCTGTCCGGTGCACAGAGTGCAATGCACGAGGCCTGCTTCCTGGCCCAGCCTGTGCTCCTGAGCCCATGCTATGGTGTCACCCAAGGAGGCCCCTCACAGTGGCACAGCCATGTGGTACTGTCTTTTTCCTGAGCCAGAAGGTGCAGCACGCGGGTCCAAGCTGTGCGGTGGCAGGGAGGGTACCCATGGGCCGGCTCACTGTGTGACCTTGGCTGATAGGCACAATCCCTAGATGGCTAATTTGCAGTGCCCGCAATCTGTCTGGCATGCCAAACTGGCTATATAGATTCAATATTAAAGAAAAGAAGAAAATGCCAAGCACTGAAGCCCAAGCAAGGCTCACTTCCGAGCGTTCTGGCATGGCTGCTGTGCCCATCACGTCCTTCCCTCCTCCAAGGCAGAGTGAGGAGACATCCTCCCCAGCCCTGTGCAAGGCACCGCCCGCTCACATATTGTCAAATCCTCCTCAGTGCCGCCAGGAAGGCTGCTCAGCAGGCCTGAAGAGTGAACACAAACGGATATTGTTCTTGACGTGTTGTGAACGTGTCCCCTCTTGTATCTGCAGAGAGCGTGGGTCTTCAGGGCCTCTTTGTGCCCTGCTTCATTTTTAATGACTGTCCCTGAGAAGCGGGGGACAGCAAGATGTTGTCACCTCGGTCATTTCACCCCCGATCAAACATGGGCTGGCAGCCATCCTGAACTTCCCGGTGGACTCATCCTCAGCAGCCTCCCCCGCCGCAGTCTTCCTGGGTGGTGCGGCCCCAGCTGATGCCCTCTCTGCAGCAATGGGTGGAAAATAGGAGTGTGGGTCTCTGGAGAAAGCCCTCCACTGTCGGTCACGGATCACCACTGCGGAAGATTGCTGGGTAGGTGTTTGCTGGTCCATTTGGAGATTGGGCCACCTGTACCCCCCTGTGAAGAACTACAGCACACCCTAAATGATATCTGAAGCTGCCTCTGTGGCACTAAATCACAGCCGTTGTCCCAGACATGAAGACACCTGTCAGCAGACTGAAGAAGGACTTGTGGAACTTCGGGGATGCTGGAGTACACCAGGACACAGCTGTCTAATCCCAGAGGCCAGTGGGTGGCAAGGTGTGAGGTGGCAAGGTGGCAGTGGTCCCCTCTGGCCTGCCTCCTGCCCCACTCAGGGTTTCCCTGCTCCCTGTGCAAGACAAAAGCTCCCTTGTTCCTGGACACCATAGATGGTGCAATCACACAGCAGGGGTTACCAGGGGTCTCTCTCTCTCTCCCCTCTTGCTCCCTCCAGCCTCATGGGTGTGAAATGTCCAGAAGGCCTGGACTCTGGAGTGAAGGTCACTCCTAGGAGGGACCTTCTGTCCTCCATGGAGACTGAAAAGCAGGCACACAGTCTCTTCCTTCCAGCAGTGAGATTTTAGTTTATGTCTCCCCAGCCAGAGTGAGCCCATCATGGTCGGCAGAGAAAACACCTTCCTGAATGTCCATGGGACTTTTGTCTCACTAGAACCATCACTTAAAAAACAAAGACTGAGGAGGGCCCAGTCTCACAGGCGGGCACATCAAAATTTAATGTGCATGTCATTATCACTTTTCCAAATCATTTTGATGTCAAAATACTTGATCAAAGGCAAAACAGTCCAACTCGCTATGCGGGGTAGGAGAGGAAAAGCTGGATTCCTCCTGGTGGGGCAAACACTTTGGCCTCTCTAGAAAGACTCTGAGGATTCTGGCCCAAACAGCCCATCCCCTGGCCCAGAACTGGCCCTTGCATTTATTCCGTGAAGGGGAAGCATTTGTTCCCAAGACCTGCACAGGAAGGTCCATGGGCACTGTGTCCTAAGAGCCCCAAACTGGAGTGGCTCAGAGGACCTTCATGGCCAACCTCTGACTATGGTCCTCCCATGTCGTGGACACTGCTTGTCTGCAGGAAGGAATGGACCCAAGGTGGTCCTGCTGTGGGGCCTCCACATCTGACTACCAGCCAATGTCCTTGTGACAGAGCACAAAGACAAGGAGAATGAAGACATTGCCAAGGTTAGGAAGGGACAGGGAGGGACAGTGAGCTCAGAAGGTGGCTCCAGTCACTCTTAGGATGTCACAAGGGCTGGGATATAATTCAGCAGCATAGCACCTTCCTGGCATGCGAAAGGTCCTGAGTTCAATTCCAAGTATCACCAAACAAAGAACAAAAAAAAAGCGAGTCACAGCTCCATGTGGCTCGTGCAGCAGTGCGGGACTCCATGTGTGAGAAGGCTGCTCAGAGTTGGCGGAGCATGGCCATGCACCCCGGGAGCTGAGGTGGGAGATCCAAGGTTTGAACTCAGCCTGGACAACCTAGTTACATTCTGTGTCAGTTAAAAAAAAAAAAGGACTCGTCTCAAGCTCAGGGGAAAAGCCTTGGGTTCAAGCCCTAGTAATGAAAAAAAAAAAAAAAAAACACAAAACCCACCCAGAACTACACACATAGATACACATGCACACATAATCACATACATGTGCACTTGCTTGTGAACATGTGCACATGCATGCAGGTCGCTCACATGTACATGTACATCCACACACGGAGCACACAAGTGCACAGAAAGGTCCCTGTCAGCTGGGGCATGGAAATCAGCCTGGTCACGTGGCCACCAGGCAGACACGAGATCCCAGGAGCAGGCAGGGCTCAAACTGCCTCCTAATGTACAACCACCTCAAGACCGAGACTTTGATTTTTATTATAAAATATTAACAACACACCATCAGCTAGCGTTCAGTCATCTAAGTGTGTATGTAACACACCTGTGCACCCAGGGCGTGCACACAGGTTACACAGGTGTGCACGGCTCCCTGGTGCCATCTGTGTCGTGTGCTTAGGAGAACCACAAGGGCAACACAGCTGCTCATGCCCGCAGCTCCAGGGGCTCCCGCGCCGTCCCCAGCAAGCCACGCCTTCTCAGGGCACGTGGGGTTGCGGGACAGGCGCCTTCCAGCTGAGACGTGCGCCCAGCCAGCTCACAGTGCAGTCACCAGGCCCTGCCCTCCCCGCTGACACCATTCCGCTGTCTCCCAACAGGTCTGAGACAACAGCACACCCCTGCCAGGTGACAGGGCCTGGGAAAAGCTCTTTTTCGGTTTATTTTTCTAAATTTCTTTCTTGAGCATAGGCCAAAGTGGTTTTTAGAGACAACAAAATCAAACTGGTGTCTTGAACAATCTTGCGGCTTTGGATCCTTGTTTCTCCCCCTGCTGCAGTAAAGTATCCCTTGTGCCACCCGCAGCCTGACTCAGAAGGACAGCACTGCATCTCCTCCAGAGCCTGCCTGCCTCGGCCCCGGCTCCTCCACACACCCTGGACTCGGAGCCGGGCCTGCGGACCCCTCAGCTGTTGGGAAATGCTTCCACCCACCTGGGGCGGGGATGTTCTCCGGAAGCCTCCCACCCAGCCTGCTGGGGCGGAGCTCAGGACCCGTGTCCACAGGCACCTGGGACCCCCGGGGTCCTGACCTAACTCTGGGCCTTGTTGGCTCTGCGCCTCATCTCTCCTGAGAAGTTGGGCACAGGTCAACAACAGAGGCCTGTTGCCATCTGTTCTCTGACAAAAATCACATAACCATGGTGGGAAAACTGACTCCCACGGGGCTGTGGCCACTGCCTTGCCCCAAGGAGTTCCCAGTGCAGCACCTTTGATGCCTTTGTAACTCGACTCTGGCTTCCTACCCAAAATAAGGAACAGGAAGGAGCCCTGTTCCCCTGATGTGTCCCCTGGACACTTCCTGTGGTAGGTTCAGGGGCCAGTGAGGACCGGCACCAGCCTAGACCTCCTCACCCCACCCTTCTTAGGGAGCCCCAGCCTCCTCGGGTCTCTTCAGCCCCACACCTGGCTGTAGACCACTGCTTTGGAGCTGGGACTTCTGGGCTTCAGAGAGGGTCTGCCAGGTACCAGCCACCCTCACCCCACAGATCACCTGGAAGAATGTGGTCTTCCTGACTGGAGTCCTGCACAGAGGAAAAGTGGCCTGGCCACGAGACATCTGTGCTTGTGGTTCCACCAGGCAGACCTTGTCCACCTCCAATGTCAGCAGAACCCAGATCTTTCCTTTAGCATTGTCTTCCAAGGCCACCTCCTGAGAAAAGGCAGAAGCAGGACACATGTGGGGTGACTGGCCTCTGGCCCAAAGCAGGAGTGCAGCGGACTCTCCAGCAAGGTCTCAGCCTGAAGGTCCCTTCTCCTCAGCCCTCAAAGCCACCTTCCTGCTCTCCTTTGGTGAAACAGGGAAGCCAGAGGCTCCAAGTCCTGAGCGAAAGCAGACATGTGTGCCAGGTCCCGTACTTCTCAGGGAAAAACCGTAAAGTGTCCTGTGTTCCTCTTCTTTGTCCTTACCACATGGTAGAAAGGAGACTTCATGGCCTTAGAAATAGCATGCAGGCCATGAGGCTAATCCAGGATTAAGGAAAATGAGCTTTGAAGACAGTTGGCAAAGCCTTGGCCAAATGGCAGAGAAGGAACAAGAAGGACAAGCAAACCGGGGACCAGAACATGAGGTGCAGAGACTTCCATTGTCTGTAGCCCTCTCGTGGGATCCTCAAGTGTGTCAGGGACACACAGAGAAGCCAGCCATGCCAGTGACTGCAGAGAGCTCCCAGGCACAAGGGAGGGAGAAGCACCGTCCCCTTGGCGCCTGTCACCTTGAAGCTCCTGGACCCCACCTTTCCCATGGGCTCTGCCCATGGCCACATGGCCCAGGGAGGGCCTCACTCAGGCAGCCACTGGCCAGGCTAGCAAGGCCAACTGTGATTCCAGGTCTACCCAGCTCCATGGGGATAGCCTCCAAGCTGCACACACACACACACACACACACACACACACACACACACACACACACACACACTGCCAGGCCAGCCCCCACACTGTGTCGTGTGGATGCCCTCATCAGCTGCCTTGCCTCTGCACCCTGTTTCTCCCTGGGTCGTGTAGCAAGGCAGCTCTAAATCCAGGCCCAGATTGCCACGTGTTCTGCCCACAGAAGTATAGACAGTATGGGAGCTGAGCACTCCACGAGCCCAGGAGGAGGTAGAGACCGCAGCTCCATCAGGGACTGGCAAGAGGTGAGTTAGCAAGGAAGGACTAGGGGTGCCAGCTGCCCATGTGGAGCTCCTGGTGCTGACCTCATAGTCGCCATCATGTGTATGACAGCTGCTTACTGTGGGGTTTCTTTACATTCCACTGTCTGATAGTGCATCCCTCATTCTTCCAGACCATGGCTGGAATCTGAAAAATCAAAGCCAGCCATTATTTTAAAATTGTATTTGAATCTATTCTTTGCTCCAAAAGGAACCATTGCTCTCTTTTCTAAAAGGGAGGACATCCATGTACCTGGGTAGGAAATGCCCCCAGCTTTCTACGGGGGGAGCAGTGCTCCAGCTGAGGTCGTTGGCTCTTAGCTGGAACGTGACTCCACAGCTCCCACCAAGCTAACAACATCCATGTGTCTGTGTACCCCCTCCCTATCCACCCCCCTACTCCTGCATCACTCACCCATCTGCCCATCCATACAGGCTTCCACATGTCCATCCATCCACTGAGCCATTCACCCATATACATATGGGCAAATATACTACATATGTACATACATACCTTCCACATGTACATCTGTACATCCGTACATATCCATCTGCCAACTATTCACTCATCCACCCAGCCATTCACTCACACACTCAGACATGCATATATCCATGCATTCATCTATCCATCTATCCATCTACACATGCAATATACATGCAAACACATATCCATCCACCCACCCAATCTTTCACTCATCCACACATCCATCCATTCATCCATTATCCACCTAACCATTCACCCACCCACCCATACATACCTGCATTCACGTATCCATCCATCCTCCCACCCATCCATGCACCCATCACCCATTTATCCACCCATTCAGCCATATCGTCTACCAAACCACAGAATCCTCAGCCTCCCCGCAATGCACCCACACCTGTCCTCCAGGTAGGTGGGTGGGCACCTTGCTGTGAGTGCAGGCTGCTACCTACAATGTGATGAGCTCCACAGGGAAGCTGCAGATGTGCCCAGCTTCCCCTCTAAGCACTCAAGAGAGCTCTACCCTGCACAGGCCAGGGCTCCCTTCACCTGGGGCTCAGGACTTGTGCTCAGAGTTAGGAAGGTGGGTCTGTGCTAGGGCACAAAGGTGTTCCCGGAGGCAAAGGTCCCAGGGACAGCCTGCTGACCCTTCACACACACTGGGAGTGCCCAGGTCCATTTTGGGCCCCGTGGCCTTTGTGTCTAATGAGATGCACCAGAGCACTGACATGACCTTCGACATCCTGATAATGAAGGGCTATGATGCTCCCTGTTATTTCTGCCCATGAGGTTAAATGGAAGCTTCAGATAAATAAATAAATAAATAGTCCGCCGTCGGGGTCGATTACCTCTGCAGATTTCCAGAGCAGCAAGGAGAAGCGGCTACTGAAATTAAAGCAGGAAGCCACTGCTGGAGGTCCTAGAGAGGACAGCTGAGCCCATGCCCAGCTCTCCTGAGGCTCCTACTCTGCACTGTAGGATCCCAGAGACCCAGATGCCCACCCTGGTCTCAGGCCTCAACCTAGGTGCCTGCCACGGAAGACTGGCTCTTGGCTGCCGCTGAGGACGGCACAGAAGGCGGGACCAGCACGTAATTTAATTGCTTTTCCTTCCTCCCTCGGGTGTGCATATTATATTATATTGAAAAGTAATTATGCAGTGAAAGTGAAATGTCACCCAGGTGCTGCCCAGCAAGCGTGGCACGGATGTGCGCTGCCCTCTTCCGAGCGGCAGACGTCTCCGTACCTCTCGGTCACGCCGCCGTGTGTGCTTGCAGAGCGAGAGATGCGCTTGCTGTTGTTTTTCTCCTCCCTTCCCCTTGCGGTCCCAAGCTGAGTGGCCTTGTTGGCAATGATTGATTACCCAATATCTAATTAAACCTGATCCAATCACTTATTATGCAGAGTGGAACAAACAAACTGAAGGGACTGTCAGCACAGTGATTGATGACGCGGCCAGCCCGGCTTTTGTGGCTCCTAATGTCCCGATGCTTGTTACAACCAGGCAAAGCCACGCTGGACCAAGTGCCTGTCACTCCCCTGCCAGCCTGCCACCCCACTGCCCCTTCCCCATGTGAACGTTATAGGAGAAGTGCACAGGAGCAGAAGGCCCCAGGGCCCTGGGAGCAGCGAGTTTCCATTTGGGCTGGCAACACAGTGAGATCCCGTCCCCCACAATACTCAGTGGCTGTGAGCGGCGAGGGCTAGAGGTGAAGAAGGCGATGCGTGTGTGCACCTGGCAGTTGTATGAGAGTGAGTGTGAGTGTGTGCACTGCGCTGTGCGCCTGAGCTGCTGTATGCCTGACCCAGGAGCTGTGCCCTGGCAGCACACTGGAAACCCCTCCGGGAGAGTGACAGATAGGACATTAAAGCAGCCCTAGTGTGGTGATCATTTCTTCTCTATTGTCTGCTAGGCAGGATTCTTTTAGCAGCTCTCATTTATAAATTTTTCAGTTTTAATGTTTTAATTATTTAAAATGCAAATAAGTTCAAGAAGAAAGCAGCAGAAAATACAAATTCTCTAAACAGATTCCCCTCCTGAGGGCCCTTGGGAGTGTACAGTAGCCCAGCTCCGGCCGCCCAGTCCTGTCCCTAGACCTGGGGTCCCTGAGGCATGCCGAGACCTGTGAAAGGTGCTCGGCTCAAGGGAAGGAGACTTCTGAAGAGGACAGAGGCCAGGTCGTGAGGACCCATGATGTAAGGAGACCAGGAAAGTGTCTAGGACAAGGGTCCTTCCTGCAGGCGCATTGTCCTGGGCCTGGAGCTCACCAGCCTTCATGGGGCAGGGCTTGCCTCAGCCCACCCCTGGCCAGTGACCTGGGGGCCAGCGTGAAGTCTGCAAACACAGAGTCTGTCCCTGCTCTGTTGCTCCCGCTGTCACTGCGCCAGCCCTGTGGAGATGCCCTGGACCAGAAACACACACAGAGGAGGCCAGTGTCCACTGCGTTCCAGTGGCTAAGCATGTCTACCCTATACCATGGCCAACATGTGAACGAGCCCTTGAGGCCTGCAGTTCCTACTTTCTGGGAGAACCGAGAGGAGGGCTGGGCTGCAGGCCTGATGGCATTATGGGACAGATGTTGGCACAGCAGCTCACCTCCACCTCCTCATGCCGGAGCCCAGTTCCATCCCTCACTCTGGCTATACCAAATGCACAAAGCTGTAGCAACAACTCACAGGCGTGCACGTCTCTCCTGGGGAGAAGGCGACAGCTTGGTCAAATCCTAAGCACTTGTGAAATTCACTGAAGGAACCATTTCTGTATTTCTTGAGTAAATACTGTACATGAGGCAAACTCACCCACGGCAGCCTCCTGTGTGCCTGAGGCCAGTAGCTGCACAAAGCCTTGGTGGCAGCAATGGGGTCCTGCAGGTGCAGCATTTGCTCCACCCCAGAGCAGAGCAACATGGACTGGGAGCTGAGGATCCAGGTCTGCAGCCCCACTCCCCAACCGTGGGATGTTCTCTCCACTCAGCCCTCTACAGGATGGCTGAGGTTCGTCCTGGAGACAAAAGACAACATCCACCCTCAGGAGACCTTGCACACGAGCATGCAAGGGGCACTTGTGCTGGGAGGTGTGCGAAAGGGCAGAGGCTCTGACTCAGTTTCTTCCTCCCTTCCAACTGGCAACAGCCTGAGCCAAGCTGGGCACAGGTGCTACCATGCCACCATATTTCTTCTGAAAGGGACACACTGTGATTAGCCATCTAAGTTCTGCTAGATGCTAAAAATGAAAAATACATCAAATGTCCTATTTGTGTGGTTTGCCCTGGTTCCTCTGTAGGGTCTCAAAGTGGATCCCAGCCCCCCTTACCCCAGCACCCAGATTTTCTTCCCCACTTGGGGTGTCTGCGTCCCAATGCAGGGGCCACACTGCAGAGTTATGCTTGGGACTGGCCGCTTCTGCCTCCCCAGTGACTACTTCTCAGGATTGCTGAAGACTGCACGCGTGGGCTGGGTGGATTTATCAGGTCAGGGGCGCAGCGATGCCGGCCCTGCCCCTTCTCAAGGAGATCTCTGCACTTCACAGGCTATGCAGTGTGAAAGGTGGGGCTGGGGCTGGTCAGGTGGGGAAGAGCTCGAGTGCCCAGTGCCACAGCACCTCAGCGGGAAGTGGCCCTGGGTGAAACACAAGAAGAGCCTGGGAGGCTTTGGAGCCCAGAATCCTCTCCTGCAAGATCAAGGCCAACCAAGGCCCAGCCCTGCGAGCACAGAATCCTCAGGACACTGCCTGTTCTTCTAACCCCTTGGCCCTGTCTTGATCCTGTCCAAGCTCATTGGCTCTTATGTCATAGCCACTGAGTGAAAACAAGAACTGAAGGGCAGAGCGATGCCTTCAGGGAGCAGGAATGGGTGTTAGAGCTCACTTCTGGGGTGGGGGTGTTCTCAGAGGGAGGCATTACTTTCTCCTGCCATCTGTGACTTGGGGCTTGGGAATGTGGTGATGTGCAGAGTAGACTAGGGTCAGGGAGTTACTTCCATACTTGGCTGGGCTCCAAGAGGAACTGAGACCCTGCTGTGGGCTCTGCAGAAGGGCCCCACTCCTGGCCTTGTAGCCTTGGCTTCTGACACAGAGAAAGCTCACCCAGCACCACTGTGCCCAGGGAAGACAACAGATTCCATCCACCAGGCTGAAAGGGAGCCACAGAGGCCACCCAGAAAGGAAACACCTCCACCACCTGTGAAGGAGGGTTTCACACTAGCACACTGAGGCTGCATTCTAGAGAGAGCTGCATTCTAACCCAGACAGGTTATTCCAGGTGGGACTGCTGGTGCCTTCCTCTAAATTTTCACTTCAATTAATCTCTGGAAATTCAGAATCTGGTCCCTGTGACAGGAGCCTCTGGCTCCTTCGGAGTGACTGCCTAGGAAAAATTATCTGACACATATCAAACAAGCACGAAACGACACTGGACACCATTCATCAAAACTTTCTCATTTCCCAAAGAATTAAGCATTAAATAATTAATCCCAGCACTACAGGCAGCTGTAAAAGAGGCCTCCTGCCTCCCTGCTGGTAAGAATTTGTCCTTGTCTAAAAGACTAGATTGATATATTTATTATTTATCAGATTAATCATGGCCAGGAACATTATAGATTGGCAGCCGGGACCAGCCAGTGCTGGCATCTGGCATGATCCGCGGCAGCAAGGTGCAGCGGGTGCAAGAGAGGAGGAAGCTCAATCATTTTCTCTACAAAGAGGGGGAGTGAAGAGAGAGCAGAGAAGTCAGAGGCTACTCAGTGACCCATGCAAGAGGTAGGGGCTCACCGGGGACCCTGCAACCCAGCTGAGGTGGAAGCATCACCCGCGATCAGCCCAGCATGGGGAACGCTGCCCTCCTCCCCTCCACTCCCAAGAGGAGCCTCTTCCCTCTCCCCACGTAGCAAAGTGTTTCCTGGCTGGGTCCCCAGGGAGCAGGTGCAGTTGTCTCCCAGTTTAGGAACTCGGGGAAGTCAAAGCAGGTGTCCACAGACAGAGAGCTGCTTTCTGACACTGGTGGTCTAAGGCAGAGGATCGTTGGGTGGTCCCAGTCCCCATGCAATGAGACTGACCCAGGCACTAGCAGACCTGCCCTTGGCACTGAACCACAAGCCCAGGTCCTGGACACAGAGAACAGTGGTGGGTCTGTAGCCATAGGGAGGGATGTGAATCCCCCAGAGCTCACAGCTGATTCTCAGCATGGTCAGAAATGTGGGTGTTTTCTCTGGGACACTTGGAGTGTTTGCCAGGCTCACTGCCTGCTGTGATAGTGAGTGGTATGGTGGGCACAAGGGTACTGTCAACACTGTCCCCAAGCAGCCACTCACCTCGGTTGCCTGGTTCTCACTCTCCATCCCCTGGGGGTGGCTGCCTCACAAAAGCAGCCTGTCCCTCTGGAGTAAGAAGCCAGGTGTGGAGATGGTGAATGACGTGTGTCTGCTGGCGCTCTCCTGGGGACCCCACCTCGCCACCATGGGGACAAGGCCACCCCAACCTCTCCTCCCCATTTTTGTTCCTTGAGTGCCACTCCCTGCAGGATGTGGCCAGCACGTGTAAACACAGTAATACAAGAAGTAACCCTAGATGCCCCTTGAAAGTGACTGGGACAGTTCAGGCAGGACCAGCCTGATCCTCCTGGAGCCAGAGCAGGACATGAAGCCACTCCAGCAATGATCATAGGGCAACACTGGCCCTGGAATGTGGGTGTCACTGAAGCCCCGTCACTGAGCATCCCCTGCGGACACAAGGCCATTACTAGCCCCACAATCAGGGTCCCCACACGTGACTCCTGGACGACATACATCACCTTCTCTGTTCATCCTGGGCCAACCGAAGGCTCCCAGCTTCACCTGGGTCAGAGGCCAGGGCATCTCCTGGGAGACACACAGGGATCTGGGAGCACCTGTGCCTGCAGGATGGGAGCCCAGGCTCTCTTCCCAGCAGACGTCACAAAGTTTGGTGCCAACACTTGGACTGTGTTTTTTCAGTGAGGCTTGGTTAACTGCTGAGATAAAAGTTCCTGGTTTCCAGACAGAGAAACTAAGATTCTGACAGTTGCGTATGACTTCCCAGGGCTACGCCTTGGCCACACTTAGCTGTAAGCTATTCCTTCCTCTGGGGGTGATGTCACTGGTACAGTAAGCTCACCACCTACTTAGGGAACATATTAAGAGTCTGCATAGATGGCTCAGTGGAATAAGTGCTTCCCTGGCAAGCGTAAAGGACTAAGTTCAATCCCCGGTTCCACCAAAAAAAAAAAAAAAAGCTTTTGACAATATCAAGCCATACAGTTATATGTAAAAGATGAGCAAGGCAATGATCCTGAGAATCTTCAGAA
The DNA here is from genome assembly GCF_000260255.1 of Octodon degus. Taxonomy (NCBI): domain Eukaryota; kingdom Metazoa; phylum Chordata; class Mammalia; order Rodentia; family Octodontidae; genus Octodon; species Octodon degus. The sequence continues at coordinate 19,263,004 of NW_004524584.1, read as the reverse complement.
GATTTTTGAATGTAGCAGTTAATTGGAAAGATTCTCACCCTGATTAAATATATATACTGATACCTGTGAACTAAGCTACTGCACTGCAGATGGTCATTTGTAACAGTAGTTTCAT
>NW_004524584.1:19256896-19258803 GCF_000260255.1 Octodon degus | reverse complement strand
TTCTCTTCTGCTTGCAGGGGCCGGAACTCTCTGCTAGCAGGGTTCAAGCGCTGGTTCCCTGCTGTATTCTGAGCATCCTCCTGGCCAGAGCACCCCCTCCCCCAGGACCAACATCCCAGCTCCTCTGAGTTTGAGAAGGAGGCACCTAGAAAGCCTCATGGGTAACTAATTGCATAAGGCCTCAATAAACCTCTCACTATCCTTAGAACATTTCAGAGTAGAGCAAAGATCTTGATCTGCTAAATATTTCTTTCATTAATGTGTTAACTACACATTTATTTTTGCTCATTATTGTACACGGTGCTGGGCTTATTTGTCACACATTCGTCAATAGTAACTTCATGTGTGGAGAAGGGAGAGCAGAGCTGAGGACACCACTGATGGCTTTCCCTCCAGCCACACTCCCTAGCATAGAGGCCGGTGCCGCCACTAGCTGTAGAGGCTCCAGGAAAGAGCCACTGTCACCTTTTCTCCACCATCAGGGGTTCCAGCCACTTGAGTCACCAGTGGCCCAGGAAAGGAAATTGACAAGCTGTCATCTCAAGAGCCACACAGGGAAAAAGTAGAGGTCAGGACACCAGACCTGGGGCAGAGGACAGAGGCGGCACACGCCTCAGCAGCCAGCCAGCTCGGGCCCAGCTGCAGGATCTGTGGCTGAGTCTAGCTGCCTCCAGTGCCCTTCCGTCCAGACCAACTCAGTGAAGGCCTGTGTCAGGAACCAGCCGGAGCAGCACACAGCAATCTGAGCGACACACAGAGGTGCTGCTGTTTGCATGCAAAGCTTTTCTGAGCATCCAGTTCAGACGTAGTTCACAGAAAAGTTAGGGCATTGTTTGTTTTGCTCGGTTGTCAGCAGTTTATTATTTCTTGTTCTTCCTTTCCACTTCTTCCTCTTCTTCTTCCTCCTTCTCCATTTTAATCAGGAACTTTTATTTATTTACAGAATATTAACTCAGATGACTGCAATCTTGGAAAGCTGGCTGACCATATTCTTGGAATTCCTTAATTACTTCCGAGTGCATTGTGAAGTGGTTGTTAAATATTTAAAAGAAAATCAGTGTGTTTTATTAAAATAGGCAGGCAGGCCTGTGTGCAGGAAGTGTCTGGTGGCCTCTGCTGGGCCTGCTTGAGATGATCCTCTTCTGTGGCTGGGGCTGGCCTGTGCTTCCTGGTGGGAGGAGCTTTGGTTAGCTGGGTAGGCTCCAAGAACCCCAAGGACATGGGGCGGGCAGGTATTCTGAGGCTGTGGGCTCTGACTACACCTCTCTGCTTCCCTCCAGTCAGGCTTTTTTCTGACAGTGCCTCCCTCAGGACTGCAAGAGCTGATGCTTTGTGGACACAGACGAGCTGTCCCAGGGCTCCACAGAGAGCTAAACCCTTCAGGGCCCCATGGAGACTCCTCCATGCCATCCAACAGGTGCTCATGGACACCACACATGACAGATTCCAGGTTCTGAGGATCCTCCTGAGTTGCCACAGCCTTGTCACCAGCCCAGGGCACCAGCTTCCGGTCCAGTGCCTCAGCTCACTGTGGGGGACATCACATCAGCCAGGCCTGCTGCTGCTGCCATGACACCTGCATGGCTAGCTTCTCTGTGGCCACAGTGCTTCCGAGGGTCCTCCTCTCTTACAGCTAGGATCAGAGCCACAGGACAGCCAAGGTGTCTGCCCCAAAGGTGTTTCTCTTGGGCGGGCTGGCTGCCAACTTTTACTAGAACTGAGACAGAGCCATGGTTCAAAAAGGTACATGAGTATCACACAAGCAGGACACTCCTCACCTGTTCTGAGACAGGTGGCGAGACCTATGCAGTCCTGACATCTCAGAGTTCCTACTTGCCAAGAACTGCCCTACTTGTATTGATTATCTACAGGGAGGCACTTGAGGGGACCCCACTGAATGTGGTTCT
>NW_004524584.1:19245217-19256796 GCF_000260255.1 Octodon degus | reverse complement strand
GATCACAAGTCCGCATCTTGTACAGCAATTAACCACTAAGAAGAATATATGCAGTGTGTTGTTGAATCTGTACTTCCGATTAGATTTGAAACTGTCTTATTGCTATCTTTTTATCAATAAAACTTTGGAAAAAAAAAGAAAAGAAAAGAGCAACTTAATAGAAACTCAAAAAAAAAAAAAAAAAGAGTCTGCACATGCCTCTGGGGACTGGAGAAGCACCATCACTGGTGGGTTTAGAGAGGGGACACAAAGAGAATGAATGATTTCACTTCCATTGCCCAACACATTTGCAAATCTTTTAAAATCACCTGTGTTGTTTTCCTTTTAGTCTGATTAACTACGTTGCTTTCATCATTGTCAGTAACACAAGTATGTTCTGAGCTCCAGGGTGTGCTGAGCCCTCCACACAGATGTCCTCTGCTAGCTAGTAGCACAGAAGGGTGGACTGGGGGCCCAGAAGAGCCAGCACAGGATCAACACAGATGCTTCAAAGAGGATTAGACTATAGAAGACCCATAGACAAAGTACACGCTCCAGAAGCCCCTGCAGGTGACTGCAGCCGGACCACCCAGCAAGACCGGACAAGGCTGCCCACACCAAGGCCTTTCATGAATGGGACCTTCACACAGGGAATTTCATAGTGCCAGGAAGACCCTGCCTGCTGAGCTGCAGCAGTGTACATCCTGTGTTCTGCTTGACACAACCAGCCGTGTGTCTGTAGAAGAGTTCAGTGGAGTTGTGTGGTCAGATGTGGGCGAGCCCACTGCAGCCACCAAAGCCCTTTCCCTTCCGTTTCTTTCTTGGTGGTACTTGGAATTGAACTCAGGACCTATTGAGCTACATGCCCAGCAGGGCTTTTTTTTAATATTTTGAAACAGGATGTAAGAGTCAGCTCTCCTGTCCTTGCACACAGCAGTCAGCGCTCACAACTTAGAGGAGGGGAGGTTTGATTTGGCTCATGTTTTAAGGGGATTCAGTCCATGATTTGCTGCTCCAAGGCAGGAGCAATCATAATTGAAAGACATGATGGAGCAAAGTCTACTCCAGTCTTGGCTGTCAGCAAGCAGAACAGGAAACAGTGTCAGAGAGACAGGGCCAAGGACCCAGCTAGCACCCAAGGTATGCAACCACCCTGACACACCAGAGGGGTGCTGCACCAAGCCTCTGGGCCCTGTGCACTGGATCCCAAGCCAATCAGTCAACACAATGAAGCTAGGTGGTCACACAAGTTCTGGTGAAGGAGTCCAGCTGCCTCCCACTTTCCAACTTGCTGCCTCAGCCTGTAAAGTAACTGGGACTACAAGATTAGGTTACCACTCTCAGTCTCTTCTCCCAGGACCATTGAATCAGCCCTTCTGTCTCCCCACTTCCTGGAGTGAGGAAGTTTGGGGTCCCCACGTTCACTAATTAAAACCTAAACCCAAGGAAGTGGTACTGGGAGATGGAGCCTTTGGGGGGACGGGTCATGAATGCAGAGCCTCATGGTGGTCTTGTGCCCTAATAAAAGGGGTCCCAAGGTTGCCTCGCCCTTGCCTGCCCTGTACAGACACAGCACAAGTGACCTGTGACCTCTGTGACCTGTGAAGTTCCAGATGGCAACCACACCAGCACTGGCCCTCAATCTCCAGCATGGCATGACTGCGTTCTTTGTCAGCACCTGAATCAACTCCCAGCACTCACCTTCTATGTGGCTCCTGCACCTCCCCAAATCTGCTGCTCCTTGAGGGTCTGAAGGCTTGTGGACCTCATGTTCCTCTCCCCACACACAAACCTGCCCAGTGCTGGCCCCAGCCCAACAGCCATATATTCCCCAACTATGCCCTGTGGACTCCAGGATCAAGCTGCTCTCGTGTTTTCTCCGTCCTCGGAGAACCAGCAGGCTGACTGATGGTCAGCCCAAACACTGCAGAGAAACCTTCTTCCCAAGCAGCACATCATCAGCATCTCAGAACCAAGCTGACCCTACACTACCACCACTGCATCAGAATGAGGTCGCAGATGGCCATGGATCTGCCGCTCAGAAGCCAGGGGGTGAGCAGGCAACACCCAGGGGCACAGCTGCCTCCACACAGCCACCGGGGCTGCCATCCACAGCCTGCGAACAGAGTTTAGAGATAATGAATGAAAGTATAGCAGTTCAGTGGGTAATTTTCTGGTAAATAGAAATGATGGATGAATGAAAGATGATGAAACTTAGCCAGTAATGATGAGTGGAATTTTTTAAAGTGTCAAAAGGTCTTTTCAGAAAGCATTAGCCCATTACAAGCACAGGCAGAACTTGGAGCAACAGGCAGGAAGCACACACAACTTTGCAAACCAGTTTGTTAAAACCAGCCATCATTAAAAATTAAACTACACAAACAAAAAATTGTACAGATCATATTTTCTAAAGACACAATAAAATCTGAATGTTTTATTGTAATACATGCACCATCTCACACACACCTACTGGAAAGAGCCCGCCTGGGGTGCTCTGGGCTTCCCTTCTCCTTCCTGCTCCGCCCCACTTTCACCCTCCCCACATCCCCAGACACACTGCCACCCCCCTCTGCACCGCCCTCCCCCTCCTCCGCACACTCCCCCTCCACCCTCTCCCCATTCGCACGCCCATGTTCCCTGCAGTCCTGTTGTACCTGCCTCAGCGACCGGGGCGGAGACATTTATGCCACAGACATTGGCAAATGCTGAAAGTCAGAACGTGGCTTATTGTCTTGACTGGAAGATTTCCTAGACTGATCAAAGTGATGAAGAAAAAGTCGCAGTTGGACATGAAGTTTGAACATGTGTCCTGTCATTACAAATAGCACAACAAGCTGAAGCACCTTCTGAAAACCACCATGCAACTCAGCAAAGAAGTGATTCATACTGAAAAATAAGCAATGCTCCATCCACGTCCTGAGAAACTTGGATCCCTCAGCAGTGTAAACCTGCGCACTGGCCTCACCCCAACTGTCACTACCGCTGACATCTAAGCACTGTGATGTTGCCACCAAAGCCCAGGGCCCAGTGCCCTTCCCAAGCGTCTCAGCTGTGCTGCAGCCGACTGCCTGGTGCAGTCTTGGGCCACCAGAGTCACACAGCAGCAATGCTGGGAGCCCTTCCGAGAGCACATTCCTGCAGCAGCGCCTACGACAGAGAGCATTGACTATTTTATCATTTGGTGATTATGTGCTGCAATCCTTTATATCAGGAAAAATGTATTTTTAAAATTGTACTGCATATTTATGATTTTCAGGGAACTAAAGATCCAGCAGCACTATCCTGAATAACATACTAATGAATCAAAATCAGCAATTCACTAAAAGTCAAAATCTGCCAGAATCCAACTAGACTTATCAAAAACTAAGGTGCCTTAATTTAACACTACACCTATTAATGTATTATATCACATAATAGCTGTTAGAAAGCTAGATGTTCCAAAGGAAAACCCATTAATACTTTCAAATGTATTCATTATATAAGGGAATTATAATAGATATTGCATTTGCAAATATCATTAAATTTTAAAATCAGCTTAAGGTATGTAGTTCACTTAATGGGAAATATTTGCTTCACCCCAACAATCATTGCCACTGACATCAAAGCACTGGGACATTGCCACCAAACTCCAGAGTAAGCACCCTTCCTAAGTGTCCCCTGGGCTAAGAAGAGCACCCCAAGCCCTCCTTCCCCCCTGGGAGCTATGGTTGGGGATGGCTTCAGTGCCACCTAAAGGTCATGGAGCAAATGGAGCGGTGGGACACTGGGTGGGGCCAGGCGTGTCCTGCTCAAGTCAGTGGCTCTCCCAGCAGACAGCAGTGGCTGCTCGGAGCACACGCACAAGCTGGAGACAGACTGCGCCACAGCTAGTGCCCAGGCAATCAGGGGCGGACCAGGACCCACGAGAAGAAAAGAGCGTTGCTCACTGTGTGGTACAGAAGAGTGTCAGTGAACGTCGGAACCGGAAGTATGCAGGTTAGTATTTCCAAACTAGGACAAGAAGCATAAACATGGCAAAAATATTTCTAAAGTTTTATCCAAAATAACAAAATTGCTGCACTCAACTTTCTTCTTTACACTGTTCTCTCCTTCTTCCCCTCACTACTTTTCCTTGCTTCTCTTAGTTCCTCTATAAAAAGTACTTAATCTAAGAGGCGGCAAAACCTACTGTAAAGCTACAATGATTAATCAAGTCTGGCTTTGGTGGTAAAATACAAAAAGGAAGAATATAATAGGCACACTCTACAGGATAGGAATATTCATGACTATTTATAATTAGGATAACAAGACACTTTAGAAAAAAGTAAATGTAAGAAAAATAGAAATACATGAAATACAAGGGGGAAAAGAAACATCACCACCTCCCCTGGATGAAAGGGACTTCTCAGATATACAGGTTTTTGAATAGGCAAATGCACACATCATTTATATTGGGCACATAAGCAACACATTGCACATTTATAAACTAAACCTAACTGGAGAACAAACTGAGAAAATATTGCAAAAGATATAAACTGAGTGAAAAAAAAATAAAAAAGAGTTTGTGGAAGAGAATGCAAGGCCAAACCCAGACCGCACTCCTAGCAGGGTATGTCCAAGAGACCAGCAGACTTGGAAGGAATTAAGTTGACAAGGATGACCAATCAGCAAATAAAGATGATTTTGATCAATTTTGTGAGCTTTCAAAACGCTGTCCTGTTTCCCATTCTGTGCACATTTTATTTCACTCTCCCGCAGTGGTATCTGTACGATTCACCCCAGATGTTTCAGGATCACATGTTGCTTTGTGGTGACCAACTCTAAGTACATCCCCTGGGCCCAGCTTCAGTCACTGCCTGGGGCCAGAGAGTGACAGGACCTTCCCAAGAGGCCTGGAGCCTCAGCCAGGGGCCAGCACGTGCCACCTTGGGCCAGAAGCCTGAAAGGCCAGCCACGTGTACCCCAGGAATAGAGGCACTGCCCCACTGGCCCACGTGCTGGGCTCTGCAGCAGGGCAGCCGCATCAGCCCGAGGTCCCACAGTGTCCCGCCTGTCCTTCCCACCTCTCAGTTGCAGCTGCACTGTGGCTCGTGGTGGAGGACAACGCTCCAGCCCTACGACCATTAGATGTGACAAGCGACCCACTTGGATACTTGGTTCTATGGATTTCACTTTGTATAAATGAAGCCCCAAAGTTTTAGTAGCGGTCCTTATCCAACTTGAAAAAGAACAAAAAAGGACAAGAAACACAGCTGTGGGAATTAAGATAATAAAATTAACATTTCCTTACCCATGAAGGGGCAGCATCAAGTTAAGAGTCTAATCTTATTTCAGTTTTAAGAAATAGGACATTCATCTTATTAAGAATAAATATTTTATACATGTTTTCATAATTTTCTTCATAACAGATTGCTGTTGGAAGCGTTCTTTTGCTTCTTTTTCCATTTGAGTCTGGTTATGGAGTTTGATTATTTCTTCATTGAAGTCGTTTCATCCCACTGAGCATTAATACTTTGAATTTGTGTCATTAATTTCTTACCTGACCCTGAGCTATATTTTTATTACATTAAAGAGCTCTGGAGTAGATTGCGTTCATTTAGAAGTAAGTATTAGGGCAAGAAGTCCAGTGGAGAGAACAGCGGAACTCTTCCTATTTTATCTACCCTTGCTCTTCCTGTCAGCCTGCTGGGCAAGGGTCAGACCTGATGTTTTATACAGGGAAGCTAAGGAAAACCCTGCTTTGTGCCCCTGAGCCACCTCAGCTGGTCCCCCTGGCAAGGACTGCTAGGCACGCAGGGGTCTCTTCAGGTGGGGTCCTTCAGGTAGCAGAGGTCACGCTGCTGGGTCTGCAGTTATGTCTACACAGCAAGGAGACCAGGAACAAGCTGCAGCTGGGCTGGGCAGGGCCAGAGAGGGTGCAGAGAGCATTGTCACTATCTTTGTGTCACTTCTTCTCCCTTTTTTAACTTCTGACTTGTTTATTAGTGTATGTGTGTGACATGCAGTGGCTACACTCACCTGGGAATCTGCGCCCACGCCGACTGTATCTTAGTCACTCTTACCTCCTCCTTCCCCACCCACAAAGCCCTCTCCATCTTCACAACAACGGTGACTGCTTGCTGGGGTCACTGCCCAGGAGTGCGCCCTTCCCTGGAAGGCTTAATTCCTATCTAACTGGTGTGTGGAACAAGTGGGACTAGTGCCTGCCCTGCAGTTGCAAAAGTGACTTCCACGTGGCCCTCCGTGTCACTTGCCATACGTCTTCTGGGGGCCTTCTGTGAGAACTCCAGGGTATGCAGGTCCCTGGGGGCCCAGTGAAGAGTCTCTCCCACAGTGTCCACCTGGAGAGGGCCTCTGCTCCCCGCCACCCATCAGAAGCAGAGCCAGGATTGTGGGTGGCACAGGGAAACCTTCTGTCACTGATCTTCCAAAGACTCCAGGTCCTTCACATCTCATCAGCATAAAGACGCAGGAGCGATGGCCAAAGTCACAGAGCCAGAGGGGATGAGCAAGACAGGCCGCTGAGGGACTGTCGTCGCCTGGCTTCCGCCGAGTCGCCAGCCCCCTTTCTGCTGGTGTCTCCACTTCCGGAAGGAGAGGTTGTGTTTACTGTTTTAACATTTGCTGGGACGCCCTGCTGTTATTTCTCCTTAGCTGTGTGCTTTGAGACTGTTTGGAGCTCTTTGGTCTGTACAGCAGCAGGACCCTCGCTACCCTCGTGAATTCTTCAGGGAGAGGCTTGCTCTAGCTGCAGAATGCCATTTGCACATCCCCCCAGCCTGGGGCACACATACGTGTGAGGTACACACCACTGCAGGAGGGGCTCTGCCCAGGAGACGGTGTGCTGGTCCAGGTCGGGGTCCTCTGTCCAGCTCCGAGTGTGCCTATGCTGATCCAGAGGCACCTGGGTAGGACAAGAGCACTGAGTCCCCCGGAATACCTGGAAGAGCTCAGACCTGGCTTGGGGAGGCGGCACAGAGTTCTGTGCACAGGAAAAATGGACGTTTTCAGTTTCCTGATGGGGACCTTTAGAAGGGTTGCCCTTTGTGTCTACAAAACAGCTGGTGGCCCTGAAGTCAAGGGCAGATCTGGGGATTGGGTCAGCACTGAGCTTCGAAGGCAGGATGCCCCCTGACATGGTTTGCACAGAGGGGTGGCAGACTCCAACGGGGAGGCTGAGTGCCGCCCACTGAGCCCTGGCTGCTGGCTCTCTCAGAATCTCAGACTGGCCCTGCTGATGATGATCCCTGGACCCCATGTAGGTCGTGGGAGCACCACCATGCAGCTCCCCCAGGTCCTCAGGGCCTGGTCACCCTCAGGGCTGTTGTCCTCAAGACACATGCAGGGTTGGATCTGGGGGGAGCCCTGGAGGCGACATCAGCTAGGCCTGAGTCTGGGTTTGGTCACTGCTCCCCCAAGGAGTCCAGTGGGTGGGTGTTCCTGCCCACTTGAGGCCGGAGGAAGCTAAGGGAGTGTCACCCTCCAGAAAAAGACAGACCAGACTGGGCTGTGTCTGTGGACCTGCAGGGATCCTCTCTGGGCCTCCCTGCTTCTGCGTTCAGGCAGTGACCCCGGAGGAAGGTTGGTTCCCATCCACCTGGCAGCCACTCTGGGGGCTCAGATAGAGCCCAGAGGACTCGGAAATGTGTGCATTCAGCAGGGCAAGGCAGCTCCTGGCAGAGCCCCAGGCTGAATCCTCAGCTACAGGCAGCTGTACCCACTGTGCACACAACCGTGCATCCATGAAACCATGAGGCTATACATCCACACAACCATGTTCACACATGACCATGTCCACATGACCACATGTCCACTTGTGCACATGTCCACACACCCCTTCCTTTACATGCAGGGTGCAGAAGTAGAGAGGGGTATGGGGATATGTGGCTGTGGGGTCGCTAAGCTGAGGGATGGCAGTGACAGACAAGGAAGCTGACATGTGCCAAACAGGCTCCACATGGTCCAGCATTCCCCTCTGCCCCCAAGCAAGGACATAATTAGGAGAAGACCCAGCCCTGCTTGGGGTCAGAAAGGTTCAGGCTGGCTGGAGAGCAGCAGGCGCAGCATGTGGGGACCAAGTCTGGCCATCTGACACTAGCCAGGCATCTTCTGGAAGTGGGACAGCCCCAAGGAGCTACATCTTCTGAACCCTGTTCCATTCACCATGCCCCAGGACCCGCAAGACAAATCCAGGGCTCGATGCAGGACCTGTCCCACAGCAGGCAAGGAAACAGGTCTGCCCATGCTCTGCCCCTCTGCCTTCACCACAGGAGGGACTCCCGGACTCTAAGGAGAACCAGGAGGGGAACAGAACCCAGATGCCCACCCCATGGGACCTCTGCTCCTGTGTCCTTCAGACCTCCACCCTGCACCAGTCCTGCACACACACACACACACACACACACACACACCTGCACACACACACACACTTGCACACACACACCAGCATGCATGCATACATGCACATGTTCTAACACACTCACACACATGTAGATGCACACACATGCAGACATGCACACACACCAACACACAGACAAACGTGAAGACACACCTGTAGGCACACATGCAGACATACATGTAGACACACATGCAGGCACACACAGGGAGGCACACATCAGACTATATTTACACATGCAGGTATACACCACACCCACTCAGACGTAGAGGCAGCCATGGACAGCCTTGGACTGATCAACTTCCTGTTAGCCACATCGCTTGGCAAATGCTCAGCTCCACATGTAGCACATGCACGTGAAGGGGAGCTGACCCTGTGGGGCCTAAGCCATCCCTGCAGCCAGAGCTGGCTGTCCTGGACCTTTTTTCCCTGAACCCTTGCCACCCCTGATGTGGATGCTGAAACACCAATGCCCACATTCACGTGCGCACACACTCAAACATGCGTGAGCACACACCACGGGCACACGCACACTGTGCATGTCTGACCAGACCGCACGCTCCCCACATCCGTGTGCTCACTCTTGAAATCCCCGCCCCCCCCCCCCGTGAAGGCGGGAGCTGAGCAGACAGCCGGTGCGCAGCAAGTGCTCTAAGGGGGCAGGGGTGACTTCCTCAGAAACCAGAGGACTGCTCTGAAAGCGAGGACTGCGCACAGTGAGCTTCTGGCCCAGAATTTCTTCAGAACTTTGTGTGCAGAGCCGTGAGTGCCACCTATGGAAAGAACAGAGCTCTGTGGAAGGGACCGGAAGCAGAAGCAGAAGCTGGCCTCAGCCTCTGCCTTTCAGGACCACTCCACCATACAGGAAGGACTCTTAAGATACCTGAATCTCATTACCTTCTTAATTTCCGTTATAAATTGAATTGAACTCCGTCTATGAAAAGTCTAAATATTTCTTTAAAAACAGGTAAAAAAAAAAAAAACCAGGTAAAAACAAATATGAGTTCACACAGTCATAATCTATATCAGAGAACTGAATTATAAAGATAAGATGTTGTCAGAGACGAGAGGGATTTGTTTTAAATCGTCACGGCCTTGACGTCTGAGCTTTGGCAAATTGAAATCCCATAGAGAAACTTCTGGTGGCTCCAAATCCTCCTCCCCAGTGTGCAGCAAAACAAACAGAGTTTCCCTGCCTTCCACCTAATTTGTTTTCTTTGATCTTCCTGACGGCCTTGAGTCGGAGCTGTGAAGACAGAGCGATTCTCCTCTGACCGCATCCTGCAGGATTTCTCTCCACTGTGCCTGCTCTGTCCGCCTGAGCCGAGCAACCATTTTCTTTTCATGATAAAAAGGATTTTAATTGCAGCAATGGGAGGGGATCTCAGTCCTCTCTGCTGGTCAGAAATCTTTAACTCGCAAGTATATCCCCCTTGTCATTTAAATTGTAATTGTACTTTCTAAAGAAGAAGCTGGGATAGGAGGGAGGAAGAGGCCGGCTTACCACGCACCCAGGTGCGTGCACGCACGCACGCGCTCACAGAAGCGAGAGCGAAGAAGGAACAATAAGAACAGCTTGTGTCTGTCGTGAAAGGAACCCATTTGTGACCGCTCATGAAACATTTCCCATCCCGTAATGGGGCGGCTGCTTGGTTTTATTACCAACCATGCAAAGCAAGACCCCATCACAAGAGGACCTGCACCGAGGTCTCCACTTTCCATTAAAATAATTTCAAAAACCTTTTTTTTTTTTCTCCCGCTGAAAGAACCCATTTTGCGAGATGATTTAGCTCAAAATCTGCTGGGAGTAACCCTTGACATAAAGTCATATTGTGTTGGAGTTTAGTCCTAAATTCATACATCAATTATTTACTGTCAACGCCGATTGTATAAGTGTAGAAAATTACTAGGAATGATATTTTCTCTCAGGCAGAAAAAATGTGATACAGCAGATTCACCCCACCTAATGCGCGGCCCGGTGTCCGCGGCCCAGAATTATTTATGCATTAGAAAACAGTGTGCCGGGCCGAAGGGAGACGGTCGGGGAGGGAGCGACAGGCACATTATTTTAAACCTTTCATAACACCCATAAATATTTCATAACAAATAAATAAAGAATGCCGGGCTTGTGTGGAGACAGCTGTAGAGGCACGGTTCAATGCTCCGCGGAGCCCCGGGGACCCCGCGCTTACCCTCAGTTAAGCCCCCATTTCTTTTTAATCATCCACTTAGTGCATTATGGGTAGGGGCTCTCCAGGTGAGTAGAGCTGAAGGTTATGCGGGAATACCACTCTCCCTCCGATCGCCAAGCTTTTCTTCTCTGCTTAATTTTTTTAGACAGGAAAGCAGGAGCCTCTATAGGTGCCCAGAATCTCAGCAAAAATCTCATCTCAGAGTTTTCATCCTGATCTGGGTTCCTGGATGATTCTCCCCTAAATAAAATAGAATAGTCCTACAGGGCATAGAGCAGATTTGAGGATTCGCAGGTCTGAAGGTGGAGGCTGAGCTCAGAGGCAGCACCAAGCTCCTGATCTGATGTTCAGATTCTGCTGGGCTTCACATCACCATTAGCCCTTCATGGTGAAGAAAGAAAGGAAAAGGGAAAAGAGAAGAAAAACATAGGGCATGTAGAAGGGACCCAGCTGGCAGGGCCGGTGCTGCCCTGTGGCCCAGGCCCTGCAAACCACATGAAGAGCAGGGAGGCTGTCTCCAAACTCATCAGGGGCCCCATGTCCCGGGAACCTGGGTGTCTCAGCTTCCTGGGCCATGGGCGAAGAGTACAGAGCACTCCTGTCCCGGGCAAGCCACCAGTGAGGCTCTCCTGTCCTCCTCACAGGTGGGGCCACTGGCCACCTCCAAGGTACCCAGCACCTGACTGACTGTGGAGCTGTCACCCATAGGTTACCCTGTGCCTCCTTGTCCTGGCCATTGGCCTCCCTCTCTTCCTGCAGCAGAGTGGTGGCTCCCAAAGGGCTAACCTTGGGGTCGCTTTGGCCTCCCTATGTTGTGAGCTGCATCTCTGTGTTCCCCAAACCTCAGAGGCTAGACCCGAGGCTTCTGAGGACAACTTGGCCAGAAGGATAGGGCCTGGGCTGGTATTAGCGCTCAGCAAGGCAGCCCACAAACTGCCCAGCAGGCATCGGGGAGTCAGCCCCTGTGCATGCCCACTATGTCCCGCCTCACCCTCCAGCCTCCACAGCCCTGGGGATGAACTCTTTTTTTTTTT
>NW_004524584.1:19234595-19239917 GCF_000260255.1 Octodon degus | reverse complement strand
CAGGGTAGAGATGATGCGTACAGACTGTAAGCCAGAAGAAGAAGCACAAGTAAACTTCTGCACACTCCTCAGTGCAGGGCCCAGAGCTGGAGGAGGATCAGGGTGGAGACCCATTTCCACAGATGGCCTTGAATGATCATCTGAGTTACTTTCCTCATCCCTGGGACAAAATATCAGCACCTAAAACTTAAAGGAGGAGAGCTTTATATTGGCTCGAATTTCAACTGGCAATCGGCTGGCTCCAAGGCAGGGCAGCATGGCAGCGGGGCCTGGCCAAGGAGAGCCTCTCAGCGCATGGAGGACAGGAAGCAGGGAGAAGGGAGGGAGATGAGGCTCCAGGTCAGGGCCACAGTGAACACCCCTCCAACAAGGCCCCAGCTCCTAACAGCAAAGGAGCTACAAGCCACATAACCCAACCAGCTTCCAAAAACTTGAGGCTTTGGGCCATCTTGGACCTAGACTGTACTGTGATGAACATCACTAGAATTGTTTCCTTTCTCAGCTGATGGAAATACATTGTTCCATCCTAGGACTGAGCATGCGTAGTTCACACGGCCAGCAGGCTCTGCTTTAGGGATGACCAACTAGCACAGGTCTCCATAGAAAATGACTGAAAACTCAGTAGAAAGGCTCTAAATTCAGAATCTATGTGTCAAGAGCTTGGCACCCACCATTCTTGTCACTCCCTCCTCCCCCAAAAGTGGGACACAGGTGGTCAGTGACTTTTCATGATCCATCAGAAGCCTGAGGGTGTCCAGTAAACCACTGCTTTAAAATCTAGGAAATGTAGAACCACGGCCAGTTCTGGTCATCAGCAGAGCCTTGACCCAGCAGGGACGCTGACAGGAGGATTGTGACAGTTTGCTGGAAGCCAAGTGTTCACTAGGGTGAGCATGGACAACCCTGGGGCCCACACATGCAGGCTCCACATCCACGACCCTTGGAGGCCTCCAGGTGAAGACCGAAGGTGAGGGAGCATCTCATGGTGCTGCAGGGTTGAGACAGGAAGCAGTGGCCAGAGCTGCTCAGAAGAGAGCACCCCAGGCCCCTCCTGTAGCTTCCTGCTTCAACCAGAGGACAAGAGAAGCAACAGGAGATGATCAGAAGTGATGACAGCAGCCCAGGGCTACCAGCCCTCTGTGGACTGAGATCCTATCATGGGGCTGGACACCTTCAGTGCCCACCACAGCAGTGAAGCTCTGGTACAATGCCAGCAGAATAGAGGTGGAAATTCTGTGGGACACAGACCCTGCCAGGTGAAGAAAAGGAGGAGGAGGAGGAAGAGAAGGGGATGGAAGAGGAGACCGAAAACGAGAAGGGGGAGCAGGAAGAGCAGAAGAAAGAGAAAGAGAAGGAGAAAGAACAGAGGACAAGAAAGAAAAGGAAGAGTGGGAAGTCTCACAGAAGCCCCAAGTCAAGAGGGGGAAGGGCAAGAGAAGAACATGAAGCCCCTGCATGCATAGCTAGAAGAAAGAAGTAATAAACTTTAAACAAGAACAGCACACAGTCATATTAATCTGTCTGTCCACACCGAAGGTCTATTTAACTCAGACCCAAAATAATATGTCTGGCTTCAGAGCACCATAATGCACACCAAAAAGCAGAAGGGGCTGTCTTCAAGGACGAGGCAAATGTCCAGAAGTGTCCAGACTTTATGAAGAACAGGGGATGGAGGAAGCAGATAGGGAATTCAATCTGGAATACCGCCATGCACAGCGCTCCCATGGGAGAGGAGAACAGCTGCCAGGATCCGTGGGCAGGACAGCAGAGGGCAGGATCCCCAAGACACAAAGCTGACACTACGCTAGGTCACCAAAGCAGGAATGGAGAGGAAGCAGCGCAGCCCCCCAGCCTGCCCAGCACACGCCCAGCAAGCAGCCAGGGAATGGAGGTAGGCCTGGAGCTACTTCCTGTCTTGACAGGAAAAGAGAAAAAAGAGTAAAGGATCAGAGAAGGCACGCAGGTGACATCAAGGTAGGCGTAGAACTGGAGCCCCAGCAAGGGCAGGGAGGGGACACAGAGTAGAAGGCACATGTGCAGGGACACCAGCCAGGAAGATTCTGAGGTTAAGGACAGACTCTGAGTCACAGACAGAGGCACTACAAAGACATGGAGCAGGACACACCCAAAGGAAAGGGGAAAGGGGAAAGAAGGGACAAACACAGAACAAGAACAAAATGTTTGCAGGGTTAGAAAGCCAGAGACAGGAAGAAACTGTGATCAGAGCTGCGGGGAAAAGATAGCCACAGAAGGACAAGGGCGGGCCTCTCCGGGGACAGCATCAAAGTGGGAAAGGAGTGGGTAAAACAGCTAAGGTGTTGCAAAGAAAGACACTAGACTTCTACAACCTGTGAAAATTAATCTCCAAAAAGGAAGGAAAGGTAAAGATTTCTCAAACAAACAAACAAAGAAACTCCCTGGGAGGATTTACCACTGGTAAGTCTGCCCTTCAAAAACAATAAAAGAAGTTTTCAAGAAGAAAGAAGATGAAGAACGCAGTAATGTAAAACACACCAACTCGATATCCGACCAACCCCAGGCCCTGTGAGTGTTGGGGAGAGCTTCTGCTCTGTCCTGCACCAGCCCACTGCTCCAGGCCCAGGCCCGCCTCGGGAGAGAGACACTTCCCCGTGTTCTCCAGACCTCCCCCACCCAGCCAGACCCAGCGTAGCTTGCCATCTGAGTAAGAACTGCTGCCGTGCTCTTGGGAGTCCTGCAGACCCACCAAAACACAACACTGGTGAGTGTGTGGGAGAGCTTCTGGGCTCTCTTGCCCACTCCTCATACTCCTCCAGACCCAGCCCAGACCTAGCATACAGGCTTGAGATAAAACCCTGCACCTAAAGTCCTCTCAGTGAGAGACTAGGGTCAAAACTACACAGCTAATCCAGGAACAGATCATCTTACCAGAGGTGTACAGCAGGCCCACCTCCAAGGGCAACAACAGTAAGGAGCTGGGCACAGTAGCTAAACCCAAGCCAGGCACAACTGCATGAACTAGAAGTAGGTATATCAGTACCTGAATATCATTAAGTGATAACATAATTGCACCAAAGCTCTACACCAAAGGCCAGAGGTCAGTGTTAAACAAAATGATAAAGACAAGGAGCAAAATGCAATCTTAGGACTCAAGCCCAACTATAACAAGTGCAGAGGATACTAGCTCAGCTGAAATAAATAAACAAATACCATCAGAAGTAAATAAACAACAGCAGAAAGATATGGAGGAACTCAGAGCAGAATTAATTTCTGGAATTAAAAAAAAAGAAAAGTCTAAATTTATAGCAGCTGAACTTAAGAATCAAATGCAGAAACATATAGAGGAAGCACAATGCCCAACCAGAACAAATGCAGTGGACACTAGCTTAGCTGAAATACATGAATTAATAGCCTCAGAAGTAAATAAGCAACGAGAAAAAGGTTTAAAGGAACTCAAAGCAGAATTAGTGTCTGAAATGAAAAAAGAAATCTCTAAACTCATAGCACCTGAACTAAAGAATCAAATACAGAAACATAAAGAAGAAACCCAATCTGTAAAAAACTCTACACTAAAAGAATTAATAACTGCTTCTAAAGAAGACATTGATAAAAAAAATACAGGAATTTTTTTTAAAAAATGATGGATTCCTTGAATGAGCAATACAGAAAAGAAATAGATCGCATGAAGCAGAGTCAAAGAGATGTAAAGGACCTTAAAATCTCAATTACAAGCCTGAAAAACCGTTTAAGCAAAAGTGAAGCTAGAGTTTCAGATCTTGAAGATGACACTGCAGCTAGTGAAAAGGTAAGAAAGGATCTCTTAAAAACAACTAGGATGTCGGAAAAAATAATTCATCACCTGCAAGATGATGCAAAGATGAACAATCTGAGACTAATAGGCATCAATGACAATGAAGGAGTCAATACAAATGACATAAAAAGAATATGGGCAGAAGTAATAGCACAGGGGAGAACTTCCAGCTACCCTGCTCCTGCGGGACCTACTACTGGTCCCAGCCCAGGCGCAGCGTGGGTGAGAACACCTTCCACCCCTTTGGGATGTCCTCTACTACTAGGCAGTACCTGCCCCACCCCGCCCAATGAATAGGAATTTCTGTCGCATTCCTGGAACCCCCAGACCCAGGCCTAGCCCAGGTCCAGTGAGTGTGTGGGAGAGCTTCCTGCTACCCTGCGCCTGCGGGACCTACTACTGGTCCCAGCCGAGGCACAGCGGGGGTGAGACACTTTTCCGCCCCCTTGAGATGCCCCCCAACACTCAGCATCACCTCAACCACCCAGCCCGCAGAGTAGGAATTTCTGTTGAGTTCAGGGAACCCCCAGATCCAGTCCTAGCCCAGACTCAGTGAGTGTGTAGGAGAGCTGCCTCTGCCCCCTACTCCACCTTGTCCCCTCCAGGCTCAGCTCAGGCCTGGAGTACAGGCCTTGGGTGGAATCCTGCAGCTGCAATCCCTGCAGAGAGTGTAGAGGCTAGAACCACCCAGCTAGTCAAGAAGCAGAAAATCTTGCCAGAGAGGCACAACAGGTTCACACACAAGGGCAGCATCAGGAAGGAGCTAAGCACATCAGCCAGACCCAAGTCAGCACAGCTGGATAAATACAGACTTTGTAGATCTGCACCTGAACTTCAGTACATGCTAAGGTTATAACTACAACAAAGATCTACAACAAAGGTCAGAAGACAGTGCTACATAACATGACGAGAAGGAACAAAATGCAACCTCAGAACCCAAGCCCACCCGTAACAAGTACAGAAGACACAAAATAAAACAAATTGGCAATCACACAGCTGAAAGCAATGAATCAATGGCTTCTGAAATAAAGAAACAGCTGCAGAAAGGTATAGAGGAACTCACATTGGAAATAAAAAAAGAAATCTCTGAATTAATAACATCTGCAGTAAAGAATCAAATGCAGAAACATATAGAGGAAAGCCAATGCCCACCCAGAACAAGTGCAGAGGACACTAGCTTGGCTCAAATGCATGAATTAAGAGCATCGATAGTAAACACGCAACAGCAGAAAGTTATAGAGGAACTCAAAGTGCAATTCTTCTCTGACATAAAAAATGAATTCTCAGAACTCATATCATCTGAAGTAAAGAAGCAACTACAAAAACATAGGAAGGAAACCCAATCTGAAAAAAACGCTGCAGTAAAAGAATTTATAACTGTTTCTAAAGAAGACATTGATAAAAAAAAACAGAGGAGATTACAAAAATGACGAATTCCTTGAATGAGCAATAAAAGAAAGAAATAGATTGCATGAAGCAGAGTCAAAGAGATATAGAGGAAACTAAAATCTCAATCACAAGCTTGCAAAACC
>NW_004524584.1:19198234-19204218 GCF_000260255.1 Octodon degus | reverse complement strand
TAACCCACTAATATTATAGACTGCTAGACAGTGTTAGATTGTTTAGTTGAATTCAAACACTTATAGTATTTAGATGCCAATAGGATATTCACCTCTCACAGTAAAAAAAATTAAAATTTAAAAAAATATATACAAAAAAAAAAAACACCGACTCACGAGTGTGGGCAGATGAAGTGACAGCAACCTGCTCAAGTGCCAAGCCTGGGCTCTCAGATATCCCCAAAGCAAGAAACAGGGCTTTGGGAAGATGATTTCATGGTGGGCTGCTATGCCATTAGTGGATGCAAGCTCTCAACTTGCGATGAGCTCGTAGCCCAGTGCGCTGTTAAGAGGTGGAGCATGGGTGGGAGAGGTGAGTCTCAAAGGTGACCTCGCTCCTCCCTGACCTCCCTGCCTCATGGCTTCCAGAGTGGGCAGCTGTTCTCTGCCATGCCTTCTGCTGTGCCATTTCTTCATGGAAATCACAGACCATGGATCAAAGGATCTAAAACCGTGAGCCTATGCAAGCTCATCTCCTCTAAACTTCCAACACTGTGGACATCGAGCATTTTCTTCCAGTGACAGCAAAGCTGTCCACTACAGCAAGGATGAGAGGGACAACTGCAGAGTTCTCTGCTCCCAGATCCCTGCACTGCACGTGTCATAGAATAGTTCACTTGCAGACGGGTGTCTTAGTTATTTTTCTTACTGCTGAGACAAAATACCTGATACCAATGTTAAAAGGGAAGAAGTTTACTCGGCTCCTGTTTGTACAGGTTTCAGTCCACAATTAGCTGCTACCAAGCAGGGTGGTGTGACAGACACGCATCACAGAGGAGAAATATTTGTAGTGGAAGAATGAAGAAAAGCAACAAGGGATCTAACAGCATCTTTCTGCCCCATTTATGTTCTCTCAAGGATACCAGGATTAGGGCAGAGCCAAACCAATTGGGAATCACAAACCCTTAATCCTAGCATTGCACCATGAGTCAATGACACACTCCAGATCTAGCCACCTCTGAAAAAGGTGACTCCTCCCTGTGACTAATAAGGCTTCGGGGGGCATCTAAACATAGCCATAATGGTGGGCATAAATAAGTTAAAATATGTGTGGTAAATTCTGCAGCAACCACTGCTTTTTAAAAATGTTTAGTTAACACGTTGAGAGAGAAGATAGAACGGAATTATATAAAGTGTTTGATTTAAACCGCTTAAGCTAGAACTAAAAGGCTTTGGCAATGAATAAAAATGTCTCACCAATGATTAATGTAAACTCAGTTAGATCAATGGCCATTTTAAAAGTGAATGGTCTGACCATACCAAATAAGAAAGATTATCAAAGTGCATTAGTGAGTTAGGAAGGCAAGACTCATCCCAATGTGCTGAACTAGAAAAAGTCCTCTTTGATTGTGGCAATGTGGGAGGGTTGCAGGTGAGCCCACGGAAAGACAGGCTGTGCTCACACTGCCAGCGGGAGAGCTGATGGCTGTGTTAACTTCGGAAAGAGGAGACAAAAGTACGGGTGTTCACAGGGGTGAGATCACAGCACTGCACAATGATATGGTGCCAAATTCCAGGAAGATGGTTCTAAGAAAACACACCCCAAAGAGAAACCAAAGTAGGCTGGGCAAAACCTGATGGAGCCACAAGAAAAACAGATAATCCCACTGCTCCATGCAGAGGCTTCAGCAGCCTTGCAGAAATGATCAGATCAAGAAAACAGGAAAATCA
Organism: Octodon degus; assembly: GCF_000260255.1. NCBI lineage: Eukaryota > Metazoa > Chordata > Mammalia > Rodentia > Octodontidae > Octodon > Octodon degus. The sequence continues at coordinate 19,202,508 of NW_004524584.1, read as the reverse complement.
CCAGGTGTGGTGGTCTATACCTGTAATCCCAGCACTGGGGAGGCTGAGGCAGGAGTAGTGAGTGAGACCCTGACACAAAAAGATGACAGAGAGAGAGAGAGAGAGAGAGGCAGGCAGGCAGGGAGGCAGAGAGAGAGAGAGAGAGAGAGAGAGAGAGAGAGAGAGAGAGAGAGAGAGAGAGAGAGAGAGAGAGGACAGGGGATAGGGGATAGGGGAAAGGGGAAAGGGGAAAGGGGAAAGGGGAAAGGGAAGGAGAGGAGAGGGGAAGAGAGGGGAGGGGAGGACAGGACAGAACAGGATAGGACAGGAAAAGATCAGTGGGAATATAATCAGCCTAAAACACTACCATTTGACTTTATCTAATTAATATTTAGAAAATAGTCTACCCATTGGCAGCAGAGTACACATTCTTCTCAAGCTCAAATTGGATTTTCTCCAAGACAGTGTTTGGGGCCAAGAATACCCACAGACCTAAAAGGCTAGGGAGCAGGCAGAGTATGTTTTCAGACAACAATGAGGCTAAAATGAAAATGTCCAGGCAGCTGAGTGTGGTGGTGCACACCTGTAACCCCAGGAGGGTTACATTTGTACCCAGGAGGCTGAGGCAGGAGGACCACTGCAGGTTTCAGTCCAACCTGAACTGTACAATAAGATCTTGACCTAACAAAACTAAATCAATAAGAGAAAGTGGTATAAATTGTTAGAAACTAGATACTGAGCATTTAATAAGCAAACAGCAGAATTCTCAAGCTAAATTTTAAAATATTTTGAACAAAATAAAAATGAAAGCATAGGTCATCAATTTATGGGATGCAGCAGGACAGTGCTTAGAGATAAAGTCTTGGCATTAGATGTCAGGAGACGCTAAAGCTGGAAACTGACCCGATGTGGGAGGGCAGAATGAGGCCCCAGTGCCTTTACAGTCAGACTACCTCAGTCTTAAGAAAAACATGCTGCCTGGACATTGTGGGCTATTATGTCACTAGGTAACCTTGTGGCTTGCAACTTTATAAAAGTATAAGTAAAGGCCCTTACTGTTCTTCAGGGAGTCATTTTACCAACCAGGCAGGTGAGCCACCACCTCACCCAGCTCTTGACTTTTTGTCTATCTTTTCTTCATTTCTACCTCCATTTCTCCCCAGGTACCATGGATCACACTGACAGACCAATGGATCCCTACACTTAGATCTATAGGGAAAAGAAGAAAAAGATAAAAGTCAATGTTCTAAACTTTCACATGAGAACTCAGAGAAAGGAGTGATGGAGGTGGAAAGGGAGCAAAAGAAACTCGAGTAGGAATTAATAAATTTCAAAATAGGAAAGTGGTGAAAATATGAATTGGTCCTCTGAGAAGATGAGGAAAATGTATCCATCAGGAGCCAGGTCTTGTTCAGGTGAGAAAACAAGTGAGAACACACAAATCATCACAGTCTAGGACAGAGGAGGCTGTGTCATGGCTGACTTTGTGTGCATTAGAAGTGTAATTCACTTGGCACCAGGGACACGGAGCAGGACACACCCAAGGCACTGTGCCACTGAGCTGTCTCTCTGGCCCTAGGTGTGGAGGACACCTCAATGTCCACAGCTGTGAGTTTAGAGGGAGGGTTTTCCTTGAAAGGTGAAATCCAGCACAACCTATGCAAAAGGGGATGGGTGATGGAAGATCTGCACAGCTCTGTACCGACTAAATCAGAAAAGTCAAGAATTGATACACTGCCAAAGTAGAAGACACAAAACTCATCGACTTCACAAATTAATTCATCTAAATACTTAAGGAAGGGTAATGCCAGTAGTCTCTTCTAGAACATAGAAACAGAAAAGAACAAGTTAGACATTTATGGTTATAACCCATTGAAGGAAGCATTTTCTTAACTCCAAAACTTGGTAGACACTTCAAGAAAGGAAAGCTACACCCCAACACCTGCAATGAAATTGGTAAAGAAAAAAAAAGTCCTAAATAAAGTGTAAGTTGGTCAAATCTAGCAGTGGGTAAAAAGCACAGGGACCCACAATACAGCAGGATTCCTTCCAGGCCTGAAAATCTGGCTCACAATTTATAAACCAATGGAATCCCCGTATCCATGAGCCAAGATGGAAAATTATGCAATCACATGGACTGGGACATAAAAGCCATTTGGCAAAGCTCTGTACTAATGCATAGTGAGGACTCTTAGCAAACTAAACACAGAGAGTAACTTCCATAATAATTATCTATTTTGGGGCCAGGGAGATGGCTCAGAGGAATAAGCGCTTTCCTGGCAAGGGCAAGAGCCTGAGTTCAATCCCTGGTTCCAAAACAAACAAAAAAAAAATCTATTTTAAAATCTATTTTTAAAACCTATTGATAACATCATAATTAAATGACAGAAACTGCATGCTTTTCTTCTAAGAAGACAAGATGTTCTACCACCAGGCTTAGTACACGGTACTCTAAACTTCCTGACCATGGCAATGAGATCAAGAAAAGAAATGAGAAATATGTGTACTGAAAGAAAGAAATAAACTGTCGATTTTCAATGTCATAGCTGCTTAGTTAGAAAGCTCTGCCCATCTGAAATTAAACATACTGGTCTGGGGAGATAGCTCAGCGGCCTAAGTGTGTCTACCTGGCAGCCCAAGGACCCAGGCTTGACCCATGTTACTACATGCTGTGCTGGTCCCAGAACCCCAGGCATGCCGTGCCAGACCCAAAACCAGGCATGGTGGCACATCATGTAATCCCATTGCAATTGTGAGGACCTTCAGAGTACCCTTTATTTCACTGCCAGGGGATACAACCACTTAGAAGGCAGTTAGACCACTTCCTACCAAATTCAGTATACCTTTATCCTATGATGCAGCAATTGCAACTCTACTGTACCCATGAAATGAACTATTTTCAGCTTACAAAACAAGCTACCAAGACATGCGGAGACAAGGATGAGGCTGTGGTACCTGTTTCTAAGTGAGAATCCAGTCAGGAAAAGCTACACATTGTACAGTGCCAAATACATGACATTCTAGAAGAGATAAACCACAGAAACAGAAAGACATCAGTGGTTAACTGGAAACAGAAACTGGGAGGTCAAGTGCTGAAGGCTGAACAGGGGAAGCACGGGACTTCTCTGAGGACAATAAAACTAGGATGCGCTGTTCTGTCACGGTGAACACAGAACATTAGGTATTTGCCAAAACCCATGGAATGTCATAGGACATAGTGAACCTTAGTCGGTGTAAGTGGAAAATGATTTAGTTTGATGAAGATTATAGTTTTCATCTAGCAGTTTCTACAAAATACCCATTGTCCAGGTCTAATAGTGAGAAAAAAACATTAGGAAAGCCTTGACTGAGGGGCATTCTATAAAAATATGACTGGTGACTCCAATTTTTTTAAGTTATTGTGATATTTAAACTGAATGTCAACTCACTTGGCTTGGGAGGCATGCAGGGGACTGGCAGAAGAGACTTCTGGGTGTGTCCAAGTGGTCACTGAGGCATGGCCTTGAGGACTCTGTCTAGCCCTAGCCCCTCTCTCTTGCTTCTGTCCCCTGCTCTATTTCCCAGCAGCCATGAAGTGAGCATCTTTCTCCTGCCATGTCCCTCTACCATGAAACCAGCCACTGAAAGCCAAAATAAAACTCTCATCCTGTAAGCCATGGTCTCAGAGGTACAAAGCTAACTAGTACAGTCATCAAGGAGAGAGAGGGGAATAAGAAGGAAGAAGTGGAAAGGAAAGAAATTCTGTCAGTCACGACTTGTTATAGCTTTCCATTACTGTGACAAAATACCAGAGGCAATAACTTTAGAAAGAAAAAAGGATTTTTTAGCTCAGAGGTTTGGAGGCTTCAATCCATGATCAGATGAACTCATCAATTTGGGGCCTTAGAGAGATAGCACATCAGAGTGGAAGCAGGTGAGGGAAGGCCTGCTCACCTGGTGGCTGGCATGAACGAAAAGGGAAGGAACTGGGTTCTCTTCAAGGGAAAGTGCCCATGATCTCAGACTGCCCACTGGGCCTGCTCCTAGAGTTCCACCAACCACACAATAATGCCACCTCCTTAATACAAGGGCTGTTAGGAAATATTCAACACCCAAACTCTAGCAGAAAGAAAAAGAAAAGATAGAAGGAAGGAAACTATCCTAACCGAGAGAATCCCAAGTTGAGTTCAGCCAACTCATCTGCATACTAAACAAAGCACAAATATATTAAGATAATTTCATCTTTAAAACACATAGCAAGAACAATTACCAATATCCATTATACATTGCAAAGTCAATATATATTTGAAAAAAAA
>NW_004524584.1:19192234-19197669 GCF_000260255.1 Octodon degus | reverse complement strand
TGTGCCTCCTGTACCTTTATGCAGGATTCATCCCTGCCCAGCGGGTTCCCTCCACTGTCACCACCACAGCCTTTCCCACTGCACCTCAGTGGGGTGAATCCAGCAGACACAAATACTAGAAGTCAGGGACATCAGCCCAACTCCCATCCCCTGGGTGGGGCTCCTGGGCTCCAAGGATGTGGCCCTCCCTGTCCTCTCCCAGGTTGCCCACCCCGCATGGCTCATCAGGGAGGAGGGGTGGCCCAGAGGAGCTTGTGGTCCCTTAGGTACTGCTTGCTGATAGTAGGGACTGCACAGTTGGCTTTACAAAGGCCACAATCCAGAGTCCAGCGGCTGGGGTTCCACTGCTTCCTGTCCCCTTGCCTGATCTGGGCCTGCTGCAGGGACTCCGCTGTCTGCTTCCTGACTTTCAGCCTCTCCCCTGAGGTGAGGGCAGTGTGCAGTGTGTGCTATGAACACCAGAAACACAACTGCTTGGGATCAGCCAGAACTGTTGTGTGACAAGGAAGCGCTCCACCCACCGTGTAGGTGTCTGAAGTCTACCTCTTCCACGCACTACACTTACAGCTTTGCATCCAGTTCTGAGTCTGCCTAGACTATGTTGACAGCATGTGGGCACCACTGGAGATTGGCACTGCGGAGTCAGGAGCAGGCAAGAGTTGGATCCTGGAGTTTGGCTTATAGGGAAGGCTTGGGGAACAGCGCACTTCGTAAAAGAAATCCTTCCGTTATTTAGAACATGGGAAAAATGCATGTCTGTTAGGCTCAAAGATTAGCAGAATCAATCTTGACAAGACAATGCACCTGGAGATTTATTCCAACTTGCTTAGACCTGCAGTGTGTCACGGGACATCTGTGCCAAGAGCCCCTCCTGCCTCTGGAGCCCCGCTCCCTCCTGCTGCTCCTGCCATCCTGAGGTTCTCTGTGTTCCACTCACAGCCTGCACAACACTTTCCTGAGCATATGCTATAACTCTCTGCCCTTTTCTTTATCTTCTTGTTCCTACAAGTTGGCCTGAATAAAGGAGTCATTATCAGCAGCCCCACAATGGGTCCCGACATCCTCAGTCAAGATGTTCTGCAGATGAAATATTGATCAGCCTGCAGTGGGCAATCGCGCTCCCGTGAAAGAGCGTAGAAGTTAATGGGTCTTGCCGCGCAGGTCCAGACGAGGCACTGAGCCGTGTGAGAGGCCAGGCCTGCACATTATAATTACTCCCTACAACAATAAACGTCAGCCCTGCTTTTATTTATGGACCACAACCAATGGTCCTCTGTGGGCTACACATTGAGAATTCATTTTACAAACCAGTGCCTGGTGGGACCGTTTGCTCCTTCCAGGGACTGCTGAGCATTAACCCTGAAGCAGCCAGAACCAGGGAACCCAGCATCCTGCAGCCAGGATCAGGTCTGGCAGTCCCCAATGTGCACCAGCACAAGGGCACTGAGGGGAAAATCTGGGCTGCACCATGAGCGCAAAGGTCACTGGTTCAGGGCAAACTAGGGGCAGCACTGTGGAGCTTGTCATGGGAAGCCAGCTGTCAGGGCAGGGCTGCCAACTGCCCAGAGCTGGCCTGTCCAGGGCTGAGCTACAGACTCTGGGAGGTGAGCCTGGACAGGAGGCTGCAGCTGCACAGCCTCTACAGGCACTGATGCCCTGCATGCCCCAGCGAGTCAGGTGTCACGGGGCTCCCGTTTGTCTCTGTAACTTGATTTAGATGTCAGCACACCAGACCTCTTGCATTGGTGCAGGCAATGAGCCTATGCCAAGGTGCACATCTCTTTCTCAGTAGTCCACTGGGCTCCCAAGGCCAGAGATTTAGTTAGCACATGGCAAAGAGACTCCTTCTGGGGCTGGCTGCTGAGTGTCCTGAAGCCCATGGTTCGGCTCAGCGCTCAGCCCCCAAGTGATCTACCCATTGAGGTCTGGGCCAGGGATGGGTCTGCAGGCTGTTGGAGCCCATCCTGCCACATGGTCTGTCTCTGTATTCCTGATTCAGGGTTGGCCTCTTGCTGCCATCAGACTCTCTCCCTGATGGCCACCATCAGACCCCTGCACCAGAGGCCAGGCTGGTGGTGCCAGCACTTGGATTTTGGACCTCCAATCTGTGCTGCACAAAGCCCTCTTTCCTTCCCAAAGAGCCTGGGCGGGGTGCTAGCTGAGTCACACAACCCCATGGGACCTGTTGGGGACCTACTCTAGAGCCCACAGGGGCTCACCCACCACAAGTATACAGAATCCCTGTCTTTCTGGAAGCAGAGGATCCAAGGTCCCCAGCTCAGGAAGAGTTCCCGCATTCTGGGGCTGCTTTGGAGTCTTGTGGAGTTGCTCATCTACACTGATCCCAGGATCTCCAAGATTAACTCAGTGGATCAAACCCAGAGTCCCTTCCCCAGCACAGAAGAAAACAGGGAGCAGGGGCATATGTGTGGAAACCCTCAGTAGTAGTTTTGCTGCCTGGCCTCCTGAGGCTGGAGCACCTCCAGTTTCATGAACTAAAGGCCAACTTCCCAGACTACTGAGATGCCTCTCATCTCCTGGGAGTGCCTGGGAAGGCACAGTAAGCTTGGGTAGAGAACTGAACCCAGTTCCAAGCCAAGGCCACATTTCCATTTCAGAATCAAGGGCCCATCAGGACTACAGTTCTTACTGTGGATGGGAAGCCACCTATCCACTCCCTGATGAGATGGAGTCAGTGAAGCCAACAGCAGGGCTGGGTGGACAGCTAGGATGCCATGAGAATGCCTGCAGTTTCTACAAGTCAGGAGGACCCAGAAAGAAACATCCCAGATTCTCTGATGGAGTTTTTTTTGGCCCTAGCATCCCCAGGTATGGATGTGTGAGAGTTCTCTATCAGTGCTGCCCCTAAAGTGGACCATCTAGGGTCTTATGGACTCATTCTGGCCCTTGGCAATGCAAGCCCTCACCACCAGGACCTAAAAATGTGACCCTATCCCTATCTGGAAATAGGATCTTCAAAGAGAGATTAGGATTCAGTAAGTTCATTCATGTGGGTCTGCTATAGTTTGTGCTTAGTTATTCCACCTAAATCCTCTTATGGTCATGGGCCAGCTTCTAGAGCTTGTGATTAACTCATGATCCAATGCTGGGTTAATGGCTGTGAGTGCCGCACCCAGCCGGGGGCGGATAATCTGCATACAAGTGTAAGGAGGGGAGAGAGGTTGCTAGCTGCTGCAGCTGCTGCTCCTCCCTTTGCTGTTTCCCCACCTGCCATGAACGGCTGCTCTCTGCCATGTACCACTCTGCCTTGGAACCCAGTGAGAATGGACTGAAACCTCCACAAACTATGAGCTAAATAAACCTTTCTTTCTTTAATTTTGGGTGTCCAGTATTTTGTCCCAGCAGTGAAAGAAGAATAACTGATACAGGGTACCAGCTGAATATCACTGGTTTCCATAAAATCCCAAGTGATCAGGACATTACCATCCTGGATAAGATAAAAAGAAAAAAAGAAAAGATGAACCTATAGAACCAACAGTGAGGCCCAGAACAGATCTCCCTCATATCCAAGAAGGAGCCAGCACCCATCAATTCTCAGGGAAAAAACCTTGCAGCAAAAAGAAATGGGATGCAACCAAATAAATGCCACAGGCTCCAGAGTCACCCAGAGTGGTGGAGATGTGGGTCATTCTGGTGCTTGGACACCAGGTGGCCTGGTGGCCAGCAGGCACAGTGAGACCCACAGGATGAGAGGAATGGAATCAGCAGAAACATCCACATCTCTTGTCACTGAGACTGGAGGATAGAGATTGGATTTTAAACACTGGGGCCAGTGGACCTTCCACTTATAAACCTTTTGGTGGTACCTGCTACACACAGTAACACAGAGGATGACTTCCTGAGAACAACCTCAGAGAAACAGGGAAGAGATAGTGGCCATTTTCTCCATGTGAAGCCAGAGGAGCTAAGGGCCACAGCATGTCTGGAAGACCATCGGGAAAGCTGCCATGTGTCCTGGATCACTGTCCCCCCACTCCCTCCAGGACTCTCAGGAAAGGAGTGATGTCTCGTGAGTTGCCATCTTCCCTAACATCTGCAGGGCACTCAGGAGGGGCAGTGTGATGGGGTCCCTTTTGCAGAGGTAACTGTCCCGGGGGGCACCCATCCTCAGTATCTCTGGCCTGTTCTTGCAGACTCAGTGTGTCCCTCGTGCCAGACTCTGGTTGGAAACAAGGACGTCAGGGTGGATGCTCATCAGGCTTCATCCCAACTCCTCTGGATACTCAGGACATCATGTCACAACCCAAGTGACATCTTTGGGTCAAGGAGGTACCCTTGGATGGTAGCTGTCATGGTAAATACTGGTCAGTCACTATTAGCCTAATCTCTATGGAATCTATAAGAGGAATGCTATGCATCCTAGGTCTCTGTGCCTCTAATCACTCAAGTGTAGGGATCCATTGGTCTCAGTGTGATCCGTTGTATCAGAGGAGAAAATGGCAGCAAGAATGAGGAAGAGATAGACAAGAAGACAAGAGCTGGGTTAGGTAGTGACTTGTCTGTCTGGATGGTGAACCAATCCCCAGAGCAACAGTATGGACATTTATTTCTACCTTTGCAAAGTTAGTAACATGTGACACAAGGTTGTCTAGTGACTAATAGCCAACATTAACCAGTCAGGATGCTTATCTCAGGACTGAGGTGGCTTGTCTGCTTTAGGCACTGAGGCCTAGTCCTATTTTCATGCATTTGACCAATTTCCCAGCTTTCACAGCTACCCAACATATCTTCCTTTTTTCTTTTGTTCTTTGAGTGATGGTTGTTCTGTTGCACTTGGAAAAGCTGTGTTTGGAGAACTCTTTAGAAGACCTTTTATTTTTGATGCCAATCTAAAGATTTTTGATACTGGAATTTAGCAATGTGATTCTATATAATCCAATAGTCCACAATAGTAGTGAGTTATCAGTACAGCTAGCAATTGTCAGAAGTGGTTTGAGCCCTTTACAGCTTAGCATATTAATATGGCATTACTTTTTACATCTTGTGATTATACTTTTCTGCTGGATGGTTAAGAACAAGATAAAGTGCATAGGGAGACCCTGCACCAAATAAATAAATAACAAAACATTATTTTTTAAATAATTTTATTGAGAAACAAATATCAATGAAACAGTTTCACAACTGATTACTACCACAGTTTCAATAATTAATACATTGCATATTGTTGTCTTAGTGGTTATTCATTATAGAAGATGCAGACATGATATCCTATCTCAAACATTATTGGAACAAACCTCTCTATTCATTGAATTAAGAGAATGGAGCTGTATATCTATCCTAACTATTTTGAGTATACAGATGCAAAATGGTCATTCATTTCTATCCCACTTTTTTGGTTAGTTTTGTCAGAGAAGGGCATTCCATTGCCATTTAAATATTGTAGGTGCGTGAATTCAGCAAAATCTCCCAATATA
>NW_004524584.1:19189880-19191536 GCF_000260255.1 Octodon degus | reverse complement strand
TATGGGTCAACTCTAGAGAACTTAGCATTAGAAAGAACCTGATTAACTTTATGTAAGGCAGTTTTAGGCTCTGATGTAAGTGTTCTTTTATTTATTTTTTTTATGAACAGAATATATTTATTGAGGGAAAGAAAACTCCTGTCCAAGAGAGGGACAGGAGGGGGGCCCAAGCAGGTTGTCCCCAGGAAGTGTTCTTTGAGAAGTAAGGGCTGAGTCTCCCTTGAAAACATCAAGGAGGATGCTTATGAGTTATGAGTTAACTCCTAAGCTCACTTAAGAGCTAGGAGGAGCCAATGTATATTACCACATAAATTCTGAAAATCATGGATGGTTGATCTGAACAGTTTATTTTAAATGTTTTCCTTTAATTAATTTTTATCTTAGCCCAATATTTCTTTTTAATAATTCTAAAATTTCATTAAATTTCATTATCTTTGTTGGATAAGTTGACCCCAAATATGAAAAAGCTATCATTGTTTATACCCCTTGGGAGGTCACCACTGGGCCTCTTATTATTTAAATGGGATGTAAAAATCAAGTGACTGTTTAGACCCCATTGCTTATTTAAGTTACACTCCAAGCCTCTATATTGTGTTTGTAAAGATATTAAAGATTTTTATACCAATTTTAATTTAGGACTATAAAGCAAGCTATCAAATGTATTAGGAATTAAAAAATTTTTAAGTAATCATTTAAAATATTACCATTATTGTAAATCTTATGAACATTTGATTTTTTAAAAAATCAAACTGCTTTTATCTTTAGGATGGAAACACTCTTAATAGAATCATCTTAAGGGGGAAATGTAAATTTTCTTTTAATGTCAATTGTAATGGCAAGAGGGAACCACTCTATTTTGTTTTCTTTCTGTTAAATTCTATTCTGAGGGGAATGGCCCTTTGTATTTCTTCAGGTGGGCAACTCAGCTGCCTTACCTGGTGGCCATCCACACTAGCATTTGAAAAGCCCTTTAAAATGTTTTCCTTTAATTAATTTTCATCTTAGCCCAATATTTCTTTTTAATAATTCTAAAATTTCATTAAAGAAGATCCAGTCCTAGCCCAGGCCCCAGTGAGTGTGTGGGAGAACTTCCTGCTACCCTGCACCAGCAGGAACTGCTGGTCCCAGCCCTGGAAAAGCATGGGTGAGACTCTCTTCCACCCCCTTGGGACACCCCCACCACCACTCCGCAGCAACCCCCAATCAATGAGTGAGAATTTCTGCCGCATTCTGGGGACCCGCAGATCCAGTCCTAGCCCAGGTCCGGTGAGTGTGTGGGAGAGCTTCCTGCTGCCCCAGACAAGCAGGACTTGCAGGTCCAAGCCCAGGCGCAGTGAGGGTGAGACCCTTGTCTAGCCCTTGGGCCCACAACACCACTCTGCAGTACCCCCCAACCCCATTTGCCCAGGGAAATTTCTGCCACGTTCTGGGGACCCACAGATCCAGCCCTAGGCCAGGCCCAGTGAGTGTGTGGGAGAGCTTCTTCTCCCCCCTACTCTACCTTGTCCCCTCCGACTCAGCTCAGGCCTGGACTATAGGCCTGGGGTGAAACCTTGTAGCTGCAATGCCTGAAGAGAGTGTAGGGGACAAAGCCATCCAGCTAGTCCAGGAGCAGAACATCTTGCCAGAAGGGCACAACAGGATCACTCCCAAGGG
>NW_004524584.1:19159745-19182430 GCF_000260255.1 Octodon degus | reverse complement strand
TGGTGTTTGTAAATAGGATATCATGTCTGCATCTTGTACAGCAAATAACCACTAGGAAGAATGTATGCAATGTGTTAATTATTGAAACTGTCTTACCAATTTGATTTGAAACTGTCTCATTGCTATCTGTCTCTCAATAAAATTATGGGAAAAAACAAAAAAAAAGAAATAAATAAGTAAAATTTCATTAAAGAAAGGATGTCCAATTGAGTGATATGAGAGTCTGGAGTGATTTTAAAAATAGTTGGGTGGATTGAATGATAACTCTGATCTTACCTGTATAACCAGCACTGATGACAAGGAAAAATGTGGAGATTTCTTTGTATTGAAGTTCTGCCTCTGGTTGCCATTTTACTCTATGACCTCAGAGCTGGGGGAGTTGCTAGCAGCAGCTTAACTGTCTTAATACCTGGAATGGATTTTCTCTTGCCCACCTCCCCTCCCCAAGCTTCAAGGAGACTACAGCTTTACAGCCATGGCATCTGTGCCGAGACACAGCAGCCACTGTGTGTGCTCGCTGTTGCTCTGTCTGTGACCACTGGATGTTTTGTTTTTGCCAAGACTGGCAATGTCTTGAGTGAGCCTGACAAATTTTTGATGCCAACAATGCCAAGGCCACGGAGAGCTATAGTCATGGCCTTCCTACTTGGTATCAGGCACACATGCCTGTAGTTGATGGTGTGTGTCAACCTCTGTGGGTGGACCGGACATGCAGACATGCAGGCAGACATGAAGGTGGCTGAGGATCCCAGCTGGGTTGGCCTAGGACCAGAGCACAAAGCCCTCCATAAGCTCAGTTTGTGCCTCTCCCTGCAGCAGTGCCATGCTGCTTGGATCCAACTTCTCACAACTTAAAATAATTTTTTCCTTTTTTATCTAATTGAGCAAAGTTAGAGGGTTTAAATTCTACATGCTGTACCTTTGCTCTACTCTCCTTGTCTCACCTGGGACTTGATTTTTAAAACAGTACTCCACACTAAGCCTTTTGGGGTGATCTTATAAAGTAAAGCAAATATAGGAGCCAAGAAAATAACATTTTTATATACATCTGTAAACATCTATGGTTCTTGAGACTCCATCTGTCCCATTTTTAACTTAATCTAACTTTCACCTTTTTGGCTTTCCTCAAGCCTATTTCTCTCTTGAAGATCATTTATCCCTCTGGCCTTAATGTGCCTGTTTTTGGTCCTAATGAGACTCCATTCCCAACTTTTACACCTGACATGCTAGTAGCAAGAGCAGCCTGTACTGAATGTTGGCTCTGACCAATTCTCTTTCCTCCCTTACGCATTCTCTTTGGGAAGTATTCCTGCTGCTCACACTTCTCTTATACCAGGTGTCACTGTTTGGATGCCAAATGTAGGAATCCATTGGTCTCTCAGTGTGGTCTGTTGTATATGGGGAGAAAACAGGGGCAGAAATGAGGAAAAGATAGACAAGACAAGAGCTGGATTAGGTGGCGACTCATCTGCCTAGTTGGTGAAACAACCCCCAGAGCAACAGTATGAATGTTTATTTATACCTTTGTGAAGTTAGTAACATGTGGCACAAGGTTGCCTAGTGACTAATAACCAACATTAACCACTCATGATGCTTGTCTCAGGACTGAGGTAGTTTGCCTGCTTTAGGCATTCAGGCTTCCACACATTTACCAATTTTCCAGTTTTTGCAGCTACCAACACTCAAGGATACATAAGAAGGTCATGTATTCTGTGTCACTGTCCTTTAATCTCTATAAGACCCTCAGGCAGGACACTGTGTTTACTGGATCACTGTTCTCCTAATCACTATAACACCCTGACAAGACACTAACAACAGGACACCCTGACAGGTCCTCTAATATCTGAACAATCCTAATAAAAGATGATGTCCATCCTGGGTCACTGTAGCCTCATCTGTACAAGATCTTCAAGTAAGATTCTGTGAGTCCTGGGTCTCTGCCCTCACTATGGCTTAATTTATATGTCTCCTGGGAGCCTCATGAGGTCATGGGTAGCGCTTTGGGAAGCAGGATGGACCTTTCAGCACTATGACTAAATGTGATCTTAGGAGGTAGGGCCTGGTCAGAAGATTGGGGAATGTGACCTGGAAGAGTGTATCTCCCTCCTTTGTTCCTCCCCTCTGCCCCCTGGTTTCCATGATATAAGTGTGTATTCTGCTACCCAGGATCTTCCCCCATGTCCCTTTTTCCCTAGAGCTAGCTGACTATGACTGAAGCCTATTAAAAAACTACAAGCTAAAACAAACATCTCCTCCTTCATTTGTTGGTGTCAGCTACTGTGTCTCAGCAACAAAAAAGTGACTAGAGCAGGTTTTGTGCCAGGAGTGGGGTCACAACTGCCATGCTACCTGATCATGGGGTTCAGAAGCCTTTGGAACTGATTTTCAGGATGAATTTGGAAAGTTTGACACCTGCCGGCTAGAAAAGAAGCTATAGAATTATGTAATATGAGATGGTGGAGATTTTTGTCTGAGCTCAGAAGACTAAGATTCACATAAAAATGTAGACTATAAGACTAGACTCAGGGGTTTTAGGTAGGAAGAAAAACTCTATGGGCAATTAGTTGGTCTATGTGTGTCTCAGGTACTTTTCATTCATTGCTAGAACAAAATACCCAACACTCAAACTTAAGGAAGGAAAGGTTTACCTCACAGTTAGTGGAGGTTTCAGTCCATACTCAGCTGGCTCCAAGGCAGAGCAGCACATAGCAGAGGGCAGCAGTTCATGACTTAACAAAATAGCAAAGAGCAATGGGAGCACCAGCAGCTGCAGCTTCTAGAAAACATCTCTCTCTTCCTTCCATGCTGACTGTAAAAACTGGAGCTCCTCCCAGGAATTGGAGTTAACCATCCCTACCCCTGTCCCTTTATATGTCCTTCAAGTGCTGAGTCACTCTAGGGAGGGCCTGCCATGCCTTAGGGAGGGGCTCCACACCCTGAGGAGGGAGTATAAAACTACACCCTCCTCTTGCACAGGATGAGGATGTTTACAAAGAACCCTGGCTCTCTACTGAGGCACTTAATTAAACTTCTAAAATCCTCAAGTTGACACAATGTTTCAGCCACTACCTGTTATGGTCTGACAGAAAATATGTCTACATTTGGCTAATGTCTCAGATTTTTATATATATCAAGATTAAGGGCATCAGATTAATTAATCTTTCAGAGGAAATTTCAAGGTAGCCTATGTTCATGCTATAGCCTGGATACCACTTGTTGCTTTTATCCAGGCTTATACCAAAAATAAAGAGCAAAAATCTTATTTGAAAACTTCAGTTTCCCCAGAAAGGAAGGGTCTACAAAAGCCTTAGCAATGAGACCTTGGCTGCTGAAAGTATTAGCATTAAAAAGAAGCCAAGTATTTAGCATCAAAACAATAAAAGATGCCTAGAAGGAGCCTCTGCTCAGCCTGAAGACCACCAGAGAGACCTGATAGGCAAGCCCCCACCCCTTACCAGAGTTTGCTGATTCCAGCCACACCCCTCACCCTGAAGACTGTCAGGGAGACTCAGCAGCCTTAGCCTTGCCCTCAGCCTTCCTGCCAGAATTTGTTGAGTCCTGCCATCCCTGCTTGCTCTGAAGACTGCCAGAGAGACCTGGTAGGTAAGTCCCCACCCCTCCCTTGATAGCGTTTGCTGATTCTGGACCCCTCCCCTCACCCTGAAGACTGTGGGGGAGACTCAGAACCCTAGCCTCACCCGCTCCACCTCCCTTCCCACCAGAATTTGCTGAGTTGGCAGCCCTTCCTTGCCCTGAAGATCAGAGAGTCCTGACTACCACAGCGACCTGCAGGAGCCTTGCAGAGCACCACCCTACACCAATCCACCATTGAGAGAGCCTTGCACATCTTCGGCCTGCACTTATTATCATCAGATCCTTCTTGAACTGTGGCTTTCCCCCCTTTCCTCAATGAGGTGGAAACCACATTGAACCCCATACAGCAGGAGCTTTGGCACACTACCCTCCCACACTCTGGAGAGCCTTGCTGATCTGCACCCCACCCATCTACAATTACTGCAAAAACTGACAAAAGGAAGGAACAAAGGGCAATCTCACACCACTAGCCCACCCAAAGTAAGTTCAGGAGACAAGGTCATAGAAGAAATTGGAAGCCACGCACTTGAAATTTTATAGATGACAGCAAATGAAGTACAGAGACATCTGGCTATGGAGGAAATCAGACCAGAAATAATCTCTCATGTGAAAAAGGAAATGATAACAATCATGAAAGAATTGCTTGATACATTTAAGGAAGGCACAGATGAAAAAATAGAAGGGAATAGGAAAATGATGGAAACATTGAATGAACAATACAGGAAATAACTATAATGCATGGAACATTTCAAACTGATATCCAGAACATTAAGAATTCCATTAAAGGCTGGAAAAATTGCTTGAATGAAACAGAAGATAGAATTTCAGACCTTGAAGATAACATTGCAGCTAGTGAACATGAAAGGAAACATCTCTTAAAAATAATGAGAAACCAGTAAAGAACAATACAACAGCTACAAGATGATGCAAAGAAAAATAATATAAGACTAATAGGTATTCAATGAAATAGCTGGAGATAATGCAAAAGACAGAAAAAGAGTGTTTGCATAAGTAGTAACAGAAAATTTCTTAAGCATTGGTAAAGAATCTGATATACAGATAACTAAAGCATATAGAACTCCAGCTAGCCATAACCAAAATAAATCATCACCCAGACACATAATAATCAAGATCCCAGAAATTAAGCAAAATAACAAAATATTAAAGCTGTTAGAGACAAAAAATATACCACTTATAATGGAAAGCTCATCAGATTTCTCAGCATAGACCATCAAATCAAGTACAGCTTGAGATATTTGAGGTCTTGAAAGAAAGCAACTTTAAACCCAGATTGATGTATCCTGCAAAACTACCTATCAAATTTAATGGAGAAATTAGATACTTCCATGACAAAGAACAACTGAAGAAATTCATGACAACCTGACCAACCCTACAATGAGTACTGAGAGATATTCTTTAAACAGGCGTGACCACAACTTCAACAAAAACAATAGAACAACCAAGTAGAGCAAGCAGTTAAGCAAAGGGGAAAGGTAGGAATTCTACAGTAGAAAAACAACATAACAAGAATAAGCCAGTACATCTCAGTTATCATTATCAACATAAATGACCTCAATTTACCAATCAAAAGAAGCAGACTAGCAGAGTGGATAAAGAAACAAAATCCAACAATATGTTGCATACAAAAGATGCCTTGAAGGCATATGAGAGCATGTTGTGTTTATATGTCAATGTCCCCCAACAGCCTCATTGACTTGTAGGCAGAGCTTCTGGAAAAGGATTGGACAGTAGGGGTAGGCAAAGTGTTGTTAGGAGGTGGGGCCTGGTCAGAAGGGTCCCTGGGGGCATGACCCCTAGGTGCCGGGCACTCCCTGGCCCCTCCCTGCCCTCTGCCTCTTGGTTGCAGGGAAGTGAGAAGGTTTCCTCCTGCAAAGCCCTCCCCACCATGCTGCCTCTGTCCTGCAACAAATAATTATGGACTGAAAACACAAGCCAATCCTGGACCAACACATTAACGTGTTGGTGTCAGGCACTGATTCCAAACACTGACAATGTGAATACTATATCCCTATTCTCTATAGGACTTTTAGGAGGACACTGCCTGTCCCATGTTACTGTCCCCAGTCTCCACAGTATCCTCAGGAAAGATGCCGTGTGTCCTATATCTTGTCCTGCACCCTATCCCACCCCAGCCCTTTGTCCTCTGTTGTCCCCCCCTTCCCAGCGTCCTGCCCTCTTCATGGATTATGGGGTCCCATTTGCAGAGGAAGCTTCCCCAGGGGACCTGGCAACTGTCCTCAGCAGCCCTGGCATGTCCTTGCAGACCTAGTGTGTCCATCCTGCCAGACTCCAGGTGGATACAAGGACCCCAGTGTGGACGCTCATCAGGCCTCAGCCCAATTCCTCTAGGTGCTGAGGACACCATGTCACATCCCAAGTGGCATTTCTGGGTGGGGGAGGTGCCCTTGCATGGTAATGGTAAATACTGGTCAGCACTTTTTTGATGAGCTAAATAGAACTTTGTCCATTCCCACCCAACAGCCCCATCTTAGTTAATTTCTCATTGCTGGGACATAAATACCCAACATCTACAAGTTACAGGAGAAAATGTTTATTTCAGCTTACAGTTTATAGAGGTTCCAGTCTATAATCAGCAGGTTCCAAGGCAGGGCAGCAGGACATAGAGATGCGGTAGAACAGAAATAGCTCATGGACAGGCAGCAGAAAGCAGATAGAGACCAAGGGAGGAGGAGGGAGACGACCCTTCCAGGCCACGTCCTGGTGAGCCCTCCTCCACCTCCGACCAGACTCCATCTCCCAGCAGCACTCACAGCTACAAACCCACCAGTGGACCAATCCAGTGTTGCATGCCTGTGATCCAGTTACCTCCCAAAGCCCCACCTGTGAGCACATGAGGCCTTGCAGTGACTTCTACATAGAAGCCATAACACCTTCAAATTGGAGTGAAAGTGACAAAGGTGCATCCTGTCAAAGGACATGTGCCCAAAGCAGATGATGACGCCCCCTGGGGTTTGCTGTGCTCTTCTGTGGCCTCCCTTTCCTGCCCCTGTGGGTGGAGTCTCAGGTAGGCTCTCTGTGGCTGTGCAGCGGGGGTCACGTTGTCCTCTGGAAGAGGAGGGGCAGCTCCTACAGGGTCTGTGGAGAAGTCTCCCACTATGATGTGGCCCCGCACATGTGCACACCATTGCATCAAGTTGAGGAAGGCCTCCTCCTGCCTGTCCTTCCCTTCTGCTGCAACCCAGCCTCTGGCTATCTTAGCACCAGAAAGCTGCAGAGAAAAGCTGAGAAAGTTTGCACTATTGTATTTTGCAGTCAGTGGTAATAACTTAATGTCACTGTGATAAAGACAGAAGACCCCAGTCAGTGGTGGGTAGGAAAGCCACCTTTCCTGGGCCCTTGGTGTCCACACAATGATCAGAGTTTGTTGGTCCTTTTGCTTCTGTCATTTCAAACTTGGACACACACCTCTACTGCACATCTCAAGAGCAGGCCATTTTTTAAATTAATTTTTAATAATGTGTAATAATCTGAGTGGCCTGCTCTGTGTGCAGAATTAGAATTCCTCCGATAGAGAAATATTTGTGCAGACTTTTATGAGCAAAGTTGACCTGAGGCTTCAGGAAGCTGATTGAGAAATTGCAGCAGCCCAGATGTTTAACCCTTCCGTGCGCGGCTCCATCCAGCAATGGAGGAAGAAAGCACTGAGGTGAGTCACCACGCTTCTGTGGTACAGACAAAGGCCCAGGAAGGGGGCTTCAGGACATGATCAGAGGGCTCTGGAGCTGAGTACAAGCTTGATGTAAATATGCAGAGACCGTGAAGCTGCTGGTGAGTAGATTGCCCTACCTGGCTGTGGGTCTCATGACAGGTCACCTGCCCTGCCACTGAAGCACTCTGCTCCCAGCAGCCAAGTATCTTGACCTTAAGGAGAGAGACTAGGCTCTGCCTCTTCCTAAGGTCTAGAGACCCTAGGAGTCAGCCAAGGTTGCAGAAAATCTGCTCCTGGTCAGTGCAGATGTGGTCAGGTTGAGGCGAGTGGCCACAGGCTTCACATTAGCCTATAACCATCCAGTGGGGGGTAACCCCAGCCCACAGGAACACCAGTAGCCCCATAGTCTGGAGGGCCTCTTCCTGCCATAGAGCTACTTAGCTTCTGCAGGACCTGCCTAGCAGCTGTGGGTGATCAAGCTTCTAAGAACAGTTTCCAGGGAATCTGAGTGCATGGCAGGGTGGGGCTCAGCATCAGAACTCCCGCTGGATGTGCTGGAGGGCCAGGGACCATCCCACAGCCCCGCCAAATACCAAATCTACAGTTAACAAATGTTCTCCCCAAGGTAGGCTAAAAAGAAACCCATTTAACGCCTTCAGTCCCAGGGGAAGATTAGATCAAAAGTGCAGCTGTGGGGCTTGGAAAAGGATGGGAGGATCCCAGAATGAGTTTGGTTTCTGCTCTGTTCCCCACAGCTGGAGACCTGGAGGACGGCAGCGGCCCTGCGTGTCAAGAATGCCCTCCACCTCCACATGACGAATCAGTGTGGCATGTGCTTCACAGAAAAGGACACACGCCTTGGCCAAGGTCTGCAACAAAAGAGGGCCCTGTCCTGGCCCTTGGACACATCCGCTGATTTCATCTGTGCTTGGCAGCAGATTCCAAGCAGGCTGTGTTAATGAGCAACCGCATAAAGCAGTCTGTGGCACAAGCATCTCCGTTGCTGTCACAGGCCAACCTACAGTGACCTGTGACTTTACCCTGTGGCTGGCTGCTCATGGTCTCAAAAACAAAACAGAACTGTGGAAACATGCGCTTCACTGGTGAAGGAGGAGGCAGAAGGGACAAGGAGCTGCTGATGTCACCTGCCACCTGCTCTGAGCCTTGGCGTGCTGGTCCTTTCTCTGCCTCACAACACCTCCCTTTTTACCTGACATCTGTCTTACTCTACAAATATGCACTTTTGTTCATTGAGAAAGTGAGGGGCTCATCTTCAACCAGCACATGGCTTGACCTTTGAGTTTGTCACTGATGTCACCTGAGGCCCTTCCTGAGTGCCAGGGCTGTGAACTTGTGGCATGAGCTGGACCCTGTGCCCACAGTGTGACAACAACCTGGGCCTCCTTTCCTCCCACCTTGTGTACTGGACCTGACCAGAAGCAGGGTCAGGGAGGCCCAGTGGCAGCAGGCTTTGCAGGCACCTGGCGGGAGCCACCTGGTCACCTCCAGCCCTGTTCATAAAGGCCTTTGAAACATATGTTTAAAGGGCTCTACGATTGAAAATGTGCAACATGGGGTTGGTGAGATGGCTCAGTGGTCTAAAGCACCTACTTAGAACAAGCTTAGCAAAGCACAGGGACTGCGGTTCAATCCCCCAGCACCACATGCCAGCCAGCCCAGCCCCCTGGTGGGCTGAGCTGTCCACACACACACACACACACACACACACACACAAATAAATTAAATTAAAAAGAAAAGAAAATGTGCAACAGACATGGCTGTTACATGCAACAAAGTGTAGCAAATGCAAAGCTTGGGTATGTGGGAAGAAAAGCCAGTGCTCTATAAATAGCAGTGGGACTCCGATGGGCAACACAAGCAAAACAAAACATGTCTCAGGACACTGAGACACTGTGTACCTCCCCAGGTTCTCCCATCAGCTTCTGTACTCCCTGGAGCCCTGAATCAGTTCCAAAATCATCTAAAACAAAACCTTCAGACTCCACAGAGATGAGCATCTTGAAGCCTTTCTTAAGGCAGTTATCTCAGCAGCAGGCAACACTGTGCTGGGAGCCGCTTACTTGAAGTGGCTTTGCAAACACCTGCTAAAACCAAGAAAGCCTAATAGAGCTCCCAAAGGAGCCCGCGTGCTCACTCTTGACTTCCCATCCCACCTCTGAGGCTCACTGTCTCCACTGCAGCCTTTGTGGTGAGGCGGAAGCTGAGTGGGGCACTAGGCACCTTCAGGGTCTGCGAATCTGAAGCCTGTGGCCCGTGGTGTGGGTGGGAGACACTCACCCAGCCCCCGACTACATCACCAAGGTGAGGGGATGGGTGCAAGTTGCAATGTGTGATTTACCTCATAGAAGTAGGACTTTTTAGAACCGGATTTATTTAAATACTGTAACAACTATTTAATTGAAAATTTATTGTATGTAAACTTTTATATAAAGCACCAAACTCTACTGTTTATAAAGAGAGGGAAGCGCCTTCTTAAGACACTCACCTTCTAAGCCCAAAGGGTTTCCAGCCTTTGAGTTGATACATAGGACAGGGGCTCCCTCCAAGATGCACGTTCTGAGCTGCATCTGTCTCTGAGCAGCTGGTCCCCAGGTACGCTCTCCACTGCTGGTTCTCCTTTTCTAGGAGGGCGCTTCCTTCCACAGGCCCATGGGGGGAGTCTGGGGGGCATGGGGCAGGGAGACCTGGAAGCTATCTCCCCAGGGAAGATATCTTGGCCAGGCTGGGGTGAGATGGAGCCACCTGCTGGTGGGCTAGGGCAGTGCCTGCCCCCTGGGTACTGTGGCCCTAAGCTCAGCCCTTGTCCATCTCTGGGCTGTGCGTGGCAGAGTCTTCACATGCTTGGGCAGGTGTGAAATCAAGCAGGTGTATTTTCCTGAAGCTGCAGCAGTGGCTGACAAGTGGCCCTTCCATGGGAATCAGGGTTCCTCCAGCAGCAGCTGGATTTGTTCAGGAGTGTTGAGGTCTTCCCAGGACATGCTGATTGTGTGTGTGTACACGCACGCACTTGTGTATGTTCAGTCTGTGTGTTTATAATAAAATGAGGGCAGTGGCCACAAGGTGCCTTTGAAACTGTTCTGTAAGTAGCGCCCCAGCTGTGTCCTGTCCTAGAGGCGTGCAATAGGATCCCAACCCATAAGCTCATATGGCACAGGCTGGAGCCCACCCTGCTGGGCCTCCACATGCCACTGAGTCACACCCACCCTGCAGCCCCCACAGGAGCTCTGACTCTGCACCCTTGCCAGCGTGATCCCAGATCTGGATGAAACCATCCGCTCCAGAAGCAAACCTGCAGGAGACTCCAGCTAGGCTAGGGGCCTCTGCACAGTCTGCCCGTCACCTGACTTCCTGTTTGTGGCCTGGATCCTGCTTAGCTGCTAGCATGGTGCAAGGGCAACCTGCAGAGACCACAGAGCCCAGGGCAGTGAGGACTGAGCTCTGTGGGCCATGCAGGCTCTGTCACTGGTGACGTGGGCCACAGGAGCACAACCTGGGGATGACAGCCTGCCAGGGCCACTGGCTGGCCCCTCTGGGGACTGCTCAAAGGGAACTTCCCAAGGCCTGGATCCTGGAGTCTTATGGAAGATTAGGCCACTCCAGGGAGAGATGGAGCTCTCGCACCCCCTGAGTGACATTGGCAGAGCTCCGGTGTGGTCCTGGCCTCCAGTGAGCCCAAGCTTAGGAAGGACTGTGGTCCCCACCACAGGAGGTGTGCTGTCTCCCAGACCCAGTCCCTGCAACTGACCAGGACTGAGTCTGAGCCAGCAGCCCGGGCCCTTAAATAGGACCAGCGCAAGTGAGGACTCAGCTTGGTCTAATTGTTGGAATGGATTCTTGGATCATATTAAACGATGGCTCCCAGGGAAAATTCAAAAAATAAGCGCGCACACACACACACACACACACCCAAGGTGCTGAGTGGTGAGAAGAGGGCTGCGGGAAAGGCCCTGAATAGACTTGTTAAATACCGTGGCTGCCCTGGGCAGCGTGGGCGGAGGCCGGGCCAACTGAGCCGAGCCGGCCTCCTTCCCGGGCAGCGCTGGAAGTGGACGCAGAGCCAACTCGGCCCCCTCCTGGATTTTTTTTTGCATTTCTGCCATGCAAAGATAATCAGGTTTATGTAAAGTATGTGTGCTCTTTTGACAGCCCTGGTCCCTCATTAATTCAATCACACCCAACCCCATTGTTCCCCAGTGTTTGAAATGCGGATGGGGACCCTGCTTTTCTATTCCTGTCAATCACTGTGAGCATTTTCCAGCAGTTGCCATGGCGGGGGTCAAAGTTCATGAAAACACAGAATGGGAGCCAACAAAACAAGAATAAAGACTTATTTGAGATACTCTTTTTAAAGGACATCTACCATCCACAAAACATGGGAAGTGAATGTAGACAAGTTTGGACACTCTGCTCGCCGAGAGGAAAGAGGGTAAAAAGAGAATTTGAAAATCAAATAGGCCTATAAAAACTTGACCCGAGAGTCTCTGGGAAAAACCCGATGAATTGCTCCCTCGTAGAACAATGTTCTTTCTTTCGTGTGTTCTTCGGGGCACAATGCCTGGTCTATTATAACACACGCCACTGGGGTCTTACACTGTTGTAAGCCAGCTCGGACCGTGGAATACTGATCGCCAACAAGAGGCACCGCGCCCGACGCAGGCACTGGGAAAATGCCTCGCGCACAGGGCCCGCCGGGGCCGAGCTGGAGATCCACCGTGTCACACAGAGGTCCCGTGTGACGTCCTCAAAGCGCAGGACATTGTTAAATTCCCATTTTGTCTGCACGGATGGACCGGCTGCCAAGTGGCCTCACGCTTTTGCCTGCTGAGGCCAATTTGGAGATGCCACGTGGATTGATGGGACCACAGAGCGTGTGCTGGGCAGCACAGGGGGTCCCCGGCCTGACTTCCCAGCCCTGAAAGCTTTCCAGTTCCTCCTCCAGACCCCGTCCTTCCCCCCAGGATGCTTCCCAGGGAGCCCCCCTCATAGCGCAGACCTGAGTGGGTGCCTTCTCATTTGCATCTCTTCCTGCAGTCCTGCTGGGGGCGCTACCCATCGGCCCTCCCCACCCCCTCCTCCTCACCTGCAGTCTCTCAGGTCATCCTGAAGGACTCAGGGTACTCTGTCCAAAGCCTCAAGACAGCAGGCTTCCGTCACCACCCTCCATCCACTGCCTGTACCTCAAGGCCCCTCCCCTCCTCCGGGGCCCAAGACCAAGCCCTCCCTGCCCTTGGGGCCCAGTGCACCCCACAGCCCAGCTCAGAGCTCTGTGGCATCAGCAAGCTCTCTCCCAGGAGCCTCAGACTGGCTCCAGCATCTCCTCTACGTCTTTTCTTTCCACACAGCTCCCTCGCTGGGTCCTCTGCCTTCTCCTAGACTTCCTAAACTTGCATTCCCAGCCTGGCACTGCCCACTTCCCTGCTTCTGCATGGGCACTTCCGCCTTTCTCAGTGGGCAGCTCTCTCTCCTGTACCTCCCCTGCTGATGTGTGGCTGCCAGCAGCCACGGGAGCTCAGGAACTCTGCTACTGGGCATCCAGTTTGTGGCCACATCACCCCTGGGCTTGGCCCACACTGTGCGCCTGACCCCCTCTTGCCCCATCCCCTGAGAGTATGTGCTCTTCTCTTTCACTTGTGCTGACCACCACTTCCACTTTGGATCCCAACTCAGTGTAGACACGCAGTGCTCAGTCATTTGTACTTAAGGAAAATAATCCCAAACGTGTTGGGTTTAGGAAGAAAACAAATTCTCAAATTCAGAAATACTATTGTTATAAGAACCGGAATGTTGTCTTTACCCTTTTCCCTTTTCCCTTTTCCCTCCTACTCCAGAGTCTGACTCCCAGTGTGCACGCCCACTCTCTGCTGGAATCCATCAACACTTATTCACTGCTTCCTGAGGTGCCAGTTCTGGTGTCTGGCACCTTCCCCTACATGTTCAGGTTGCCTGTGTTTGCCCCTGCCCTGGCGATGACCCCCTTGGTGCTGGTGACCGCTCGGCAGGACATCTCGGCGACTTCATGAGAACAGACGCTTCCTTAGTCTTTTTCCTGTTGAACAGTTTTGAAGACAAGAATACTAGCTCAGCTAATTCTGGAGTATTTTTACTGACTTCATCATTCTTATTAAAGCTTACATAGTTCACTTTTTAATCAAAAGGATATTAGTTTAATGAAAAAAAAGCTCCTATTCATTCCTACCCTCCAGCCTTACCACTCTGTATTTTTTTTAAGGACCTATATTTCTCCCTTTATATTTTGTACTGCTCCTTATAATAGATTCTTTCTGGGTGCATTTATAATTAATTATTTTCTTCAGTGCTAATGGCTCGCTGCAAGCCCTGCACTTCTGGCTGGGCAGCTCCTGACCCGCGCTGTGCAGGCCCGGGGCCTCCTCACCCTTTCCTCAGGGGGAAAGTTCAACCCACGCTCAATTTTTCATGAACATGAGAGGAAGGGAACATTTCAATCATCTCAAACTCAACTGAAGCTCAAATATTTAATATTTGATCTTGCAGTGAAGTTGAATGTAAAACCACACTAATTAAGACCTCAGCGTTCAATAATTTTGAAAGAGATGGTGCGGGAGTTTCCATATTTTTGAGGCCTTGCAAGCACCTCGAGGTTACACCGTGTTCCTTGGGAAGTCACACTCCCTTCAGAGAAACTTGCACGCCAAATTCTGAGGAAAAGGTCTGCTAAGGTAACACCCCTTAGTTCGAGACATCAGAAAATATAATCATGGCTGTATATGAAAATTTTTCTATGTCAAAGATTTTGCTGATGAACATGAGGTTTCCAGAAAATACATCAAAGTTGACCCCACTGCAGTGGGCTGGCCCTCCTAACTAATGCTTAATTCCTGAAAATTAGATGGAGGTACCTCAGCTTGACTGGGTTACATCCTAAGCTTATTATAAATTGGAATTACTGTGAGTCAGAAATGCATTTCACACACAGAACTTACAGCCCAGCCTGGCTGGCCTTAAGAGTGCCTGGGACATTAGGCCACAGTGGGTGAAACCATCCGAGACATGCCAGCAAGATGTGGAACCGCTCTGCGCGTAGGTGGCATTTTGTAGACACTCCTTCCTGAACTGGTTTGTGGGGCAGATGGGGTGGCACTCACAGCCACTGCTCGACATCACATCCTGGGAACAATGGTCCCATGCACACGGCAAGCCCGGGAGAGACGGAGCTCAACACTGCAGTACAGTTGCCACTGAATGCACTGCGGGGCTGTAGAGCAGGGCTTTATTCATGTAGTGAGTGAAGGCTGTCAGTGTGTGCTGAGCATGCCCCTCACCCTGTTCCCCTCTTTTGGGGAGTCTGGGAGTGAAGGGAGGAGCCACGGGCAGGGCATGGAGGTTGGCTGCTCATTGCACGCCACTTCTCCCAAGGCCACCTAGAGATCCGCCCCGCCCCGCCCCCCCCCCGCCTGCGCTCACTTCCCTGCTGCTCAGCCCTTCTGGATGCCAGCAGAGTCCAGGGAGGGACACGCACAGTGCCCAGCCCCCCTGCATCAGCCAGAGGTGGGGCAAAGCCAGCCAGTGGGCACCAGGTTATGCAATGAGACATTTCCAGACCTGTTCATAATTGTAATTTCACACATGTGGTCAGAAAAAAAGTGACCTAAGTCTGTTGTGAACAGCAACAGCAAACTGTCTAGAAATGAATCTCCATCACTTCTTTGGCTAAGATCAAGTGCAGGAATAAATCTCAAATTATGGAAAAAAATGAGCAAAGACATGACACCTTCAAGTCAAGGCTCTGCATGCCTCTGAGCCCCAGCTTTTGCCTCATAGTCTCTGTGAGTGACGCAGTGCCTGTGTCTGGGAATTCCCTTCAGAGGGAGAGTTGGACACACCTTTCCAAGACCAGCAGTCACCTCTCATCACGTTCTCTCACGACACAGAAGGAGCCTGAGCCCCTGCCTAAAGGTGAGACAGGCTAACTCAGGTTCTTCTAGCCCCACGGTGGCCACCCAAAACAATGCCATGGACACAGCTCTGAGACAAATGCCACCTCAAACCCTGCCCTCTCCACAGGTACTAGGCACAGGCCGGTAGAAAGCTCTTTTAGATGCTGCAAAGCCTAGAAGTCCAATGCCACAGGTTCTCAGAGTGTGATCCCGGGGCTGTGTGCCCTGCCAGCATCTCTAGCAGGTGGGCTACTGGGAGTCAGCAGAGCCCACACAAGCAGAGAGGGGTCAAGGGGCTACTATTGTCCACCTGCAGCCACACCACCTCTTCCGAGGGCCAACAGTGTCTGCTCAGGGTAGATCAGCCTGCAGACACTGTGGCGGCCAGCCCAGGGGGAAATAGGCCAGGTGGGCTCTAGGGCTGTCTCAGCAGCTCAGATGCCCTCACTGGCATTGAGTGCCCACACCATCCTGGGATGTCCATAGCAAACCTGGCATCACTGCTATTCCCAGTTTTCCAGGCCCAGATCACCGGGAGATGACTTGACTTGGAGGGGAGCAAGGGAAGCCTGGGACATCCCCAAGGGTACAGGCCAGGACAGAGCCTCGAGGCTCAAAGTGGGTGCTAGAGCCACATGGCCTGAGGGGAATGCAGCAACACAGGCACCCCCTGGGGTTCTCAGATGGCAACCCCATCCTGGCCACCCCCTCTGGGAGCAGGGTTTATTCCACAGAACACAACTGTTCTACCAGGCTTTAGGGGCACAGGAGCTGCTGGGTGGCCAGCAGAGAGACCCTCAGCTGTAGTCCCTATAACCCACCAGTACCAGTGCAGCCCCCTGCTCCAGCCACTGGCTAATCCCTAGGGACTGAGGACAGAGCTTTGGCTCCAGTGTCTGCTAAGGAAAAGGCATCCTGGTACTGCTGGAATCGATTCCACCTGTGGGAACCAGGGACTGTTCAGCAGGTAGAAAGCAAACTTGCCACCATGCCTCCAGGAGCGTGGGCATAGCTGGACATAGGATCTGCCCAGACCTCTGCCCGGTCCAGTAGATGCGTGTAGGATTCACAGGGTCTGGGGGTCCCACAGCCCTGAGAGGTGCAAGTCCTAGGGACACTTCAGCTGCCAGAAAATTGGTATTTATGATGTTATCTCTCCTGTGAGAATGAGCTCCAGTCAGCAATACACAGCCTCTTGGATCTCATATGTCTTCTAATACTTAGGAGAAAAGACAGCCAACTTCTGAGGCTTTGTGCTGCTGAGGCAGAGCACTGAGATGCTTTTTCTGAAATCCCAGCCATTCTTCAAATTCTTGTTAATAAATAGGCACTAAGGCTTCAAACATTTCTCAGGAAAACCACAGCAGACAGCCACAGAGCTCCAGAATGCAGCGGGGACCTGCTGTTGGTGCGTTTTCCGCTGGGGCGTGATCTCTAGAGGCAGAAACGCGAGGCCTGCGCTGTGCGCCAACCAGGCCTGGAAAAATGAATGTTACTCACAGTGCACATCAAGAGTTGCCTCCAGCCACATTCACCGGGCTCCACGCTACTGTTTCAGCATCTCTGAAAACACGACTATACCCTCTACTCAAAGCACCTTTTCTGCCATCGCTACACGCACGTGATAGCTAGAATTGCCAGAATGCTCTTCAACGCTTCTTCAAAAACTACGTACCGTTCACATTCTCCTGAGCACTGGAGAAGGAGCCCAAAGCCAAACGCCAGGCCGCCTTGGTTTGGGAGCTGTGAGCCAGTGTCCAACCCAGCCTGGTTCTTGGGCCAGGAGTCAACTGTCTACCACCGTGGCCCCCTGGGTCCAGTGACAAGGTGTGTACGGGGGTCTCGGTCCTCTCCCTGCTCTAAGTGCTCAGCATCCCCACAGCAGCAGAGCCAGGTGTGAGCCCTGGGACTCTGGACAGCAGCCATATGCCAGTCCCACAAGGAGCTGGGACAACCTGACCCATGTGGAGGGAGGTGGCGACCAGTCAGGATGGTGCTGAGAACACTGCAGAGAGGAGCTGACCTCATGCCAGGTTGAGGGACCCCTCTCCTTGGGTCCTGGATCCCCCTGAGGAAGTGGGGGCTTCTTCCTCCTCTGAGGACAGCTGAGCTGCAGGGAGCAGGAGCTTTGGGTCACCACCGGCTTTGAAGGTCCCAGATTCCATTAGATTGTGTCAGAGTGTGAAAAGCAGGGGCATTGTGTGAGGCTGTTCGCTCTCATCACCTGCCCTTGATGAATCCAGTTCTAAAAGGCATCTGTAGGCCTTGAAATCGCGTACTACTTAATTAAATTAGCAACACATTTGTCTCCTCCTTTTTTCTATCAAAGGGCTGCGCTCAGGAGAAATAAAACCATTGTTCCCTGCTCCTCCGTGTAATTTACACTCTTTCTCCCCGCTCTTCATCTAGCTCCTAGTTCAGACGCTAAATTGGAGCTGGTAATAGGGAGCGATTAGGGGTAGCAAAGCATGTCGGCCAGACGCCAGCAGAAGGCCTGCTGGGAGGCCGTGACTCCCTTGAGCAGCGGGGTCAGGCTCCAGGAGAGGCTGCCCCCGGAACCTCTGTACCCAGCCAGCCTATGAATTGAGATGCTGGGCTCTGTGGAAAGGTGCAGAGAGTGGCTCTCCACAGGCTCTCTTCCAGGAGATGGAAGCAGGGATACACAGCCCAGAGGGAGGCAACGCAGGCAGAAGCAGAGCCTCAAGGGCACCCGGGACCTCTGAGCAGCCCCCAAGTGGGTGTCCACCTGCAGTGAGGACACACAGATGTTCTGGACCCACCTAGTCCTGTGGTTTGTAGTGAAGACACTCTGCGTGCTCCACAGGTGACCGGTGGGCACTGGGATGCCACCAAGCTCCCTTGGCCTCACAGCTCCTCTTTGTATGAGCAGACAAAGCGCTTGGCCTCCAAGTCCTGTGCTGGCATGGGAAGCCCAGGTGTGGCCACCAGGAGCCACTGCCCACTCAGGGTTCAGGCCACACTGGGGCTCTGAGACAGATTCTCTTCTTTAGAAGATACCACCAGTGACTAAAGACAGTCACCTTGCTGTACTGTGTTCTGGGTGTCACAAAGAGGCCTGGCCCCAGCCAACAATGCTTTTGGGAGACACGGGACATGAAGAGATGGGTAGAGTGCAAGGTCCTCAGGCCACCTCAGTGGTGTCCCTAAAGGACACTGTCTCTTCTGCCTCCTCTTTATTTCCT
The DNA here is from genome assembly GCF_000260255.1 of Octodon degus. Taxonomy (NCBI): domain Eukaryota; kingdom Metazoa; phylum Chordata; class Mammalia; order Rodentia; family Octodontidae; genus Octodon; species Octodon degus. The sequence continues at coordinate 19,164,005 of NW_004524584.1, read as the reverse complement.
GTCTCAGGAAGGACAGTTCCCCCCACCACCACGCACTGCCACAGCTATGGCCTCACGCTGTGACGGTGACCATACACTGCGCTTCCTGGACTCTAAGACAAAGAGATGCCTGTCTTGTTAGGGCTTAATTCTCACAGTTCTGTTGTAGGGATGGGCACTGGATAGACACACCCTCTGCGTGCACTGTGCTTCACACACTGTGGATGGAGAGAGTCAGTCCCTCTGCTCCACTCTGCCTTCGTGTTGGTGACCTCGTGCCACAGAGCTGGAGCACCGGGCCACACACCAATGGAATTAAAAACAGAACAAGATTGCTGAAGAAATGCAGAAAAGAAAACATGACAGACCCAAGCGTATAGAACAGAACGCCCTAAAGGTGACTGCTTCCCTAGTAGCTGTGTAGTGCTCCAAAAGCAGGATCAAGGACAGCAAAAAGCAAAATGAAACAGGAGGCCCCTGAGCTCAAAGCTTTCCACTGGGCTGGAGGAACAGCAGGCAGAACTGGGGTGCAGAAGCCTGAGGGACCCGGAGGCACCCTGGAGGAGGAGCTCTCTGACTCCTGCGTGGACATGTAGGTGGGGACCACGGGCATGCATGCCGACTCCAGTGCACCGGGTGCAATCTGCCTTCCAGAAATAGAATAAATCCTAAAGTGTCTAGAGATTAGAATAAGAAGGTTGAGTACTGTGTGAGCTACTTTTCTCTCGTTGCTGAGGCAAAATACTCAGTACCCAGAGTTTAGGGGAAAGATTGGTTTAGCTCACTGTCTGTAGAGGTTGCAGTCCCATAACCGCCTGGCTCCAAGGCAGGTGGCATTGAGGGGGAGAAAGAAGACATGGAGGGGGAAAGACAGCAGAGCAGGTGAGCAAGGGGCCTGAGCAGCGTCTTCTGCCCCTCCATCTTATCCAGGCTGCGCAGGGCAGGCAGCCCCCACACCCTTAATCCCAGTGCCCTTGAGCCTCACATTGCACCATGAATCCGTCCCAGCAGCACACATAGTAGACCCAGCCACCTCTGAGAAAGCCATGCCTGACTGTGTGAGGCTTTGGGGAATTTAGACACAGCCATAACAAGGGTCTATGCAGAAAGATAAAAAAGTGGGCTTGACCTCTGCCCTATGGCCTGACTTTGAGAAAGGAGCAGGGTCCTCAAAGTCCGATATCTGAACGAGATGCTGAACCTTAGCAGGCTGTCGCTAGACTTAAGGCACAGCCCTCAGTGCATGACTTTGTGGTTATTTGCTTTGTTTTTAGTCCTAAAGGGTTGGAACCCAGGGCCTTCGCACTGAGCTACATCCCCAGTCCTTTCCTATTTTTTTTCTAATTTTGAGACAGGATATTGTTAAGTTGCCCAGACTGGATTCCAACTTTTTTAAAATGTATTTAGTAAAGGATCTACAGGGTCTCACTACACAGATCAAACTTGTAGTGATCCTCCTGTTTTACAGCCTCCCAAGCGCTGAGATTAGAGACGCATGCCCCCACACCCAGTCTCTTTTGCTATCTCAGTGTAGCCTGGGGGCAGACCAGCACAGCAGGCCAGGGATCAAATCCCCAGTCTCTATGTCTACCTAAGCAGGTGTTTTAATCCACTGAGCTATCTGGCTGGCCCCCCTTTTTTGTGCAGGGCCTCACTACACAGTTCAGACTCATAATGGTCCTCCTATTTTCATCCTCCCTAGTGCTGGGATTATAGGCATGCACCACCACGCCTGGACTCAGTGGCTGGTTTAGTGCGCCCAGGGGCTGGGCCATCCTGACATGTAGTGCCAGGGATTGAATCCCAGCCCCTGCACTTGCCTAAGCAGTCGCTTAATCCACTGAGTTATCTTGCTGGTCCTATTCCAACTTTTAAGTTCCCTCCTCAGCCTTGCAGTGTGCTAGGCTTATAGGCATGTGCCACCACACACATTCCTTAGTGTTACTGACTAGTGTTTCCCAAGAGCCTAGAGTACTGTCCAGGATGCAGAGAGGGCTCAGAAAATATCTTTAGACAACTGAAGCACACATGGAGGGAGGTAACTTGGGAAAGGTGTTCAAAACAAGAAACCATTGGACTCACTGGACACACAAGAAAGCGACAACAAACAGCACATCCAAATGACATCAGAATGAGTACCAGGTGCCCTAAAGCATGCCTCTGTCCAAAAGAGCAGTCTCAACTATTTGCAGGTCAGAAACACAGAGAACCAAGGGTTCTGTCTGTCTGTCCTACTCAAGGCAAGGTGACTATCTCTGTGGATGTCACAAGAAGCCACTCCAGTAACTGTGTGTGCTGTGCACCCAGGGATGACCACAGGAAAAACAGAAACACATGACTGCTAAGTTACTAGGGAAAATAGCCATCAGCAGAACTGATGCGAAGAGGAAAGTCCCGGCACTGGCGTGGCTGGGGAGGGGAGGGCTCCTGCTACTCCTCCTGCCTTCTGTCCTGCTTGGGTTTAAGTGTGTCTGCCACACCAGATATGCATGTGCATGCATGCTTGTGTGCATGTGTATGGTGTGGCTATGACTACATTGCATGTGGACGCAGCTGTTTGTATGTGTGTCTCTGTGTGTTGGGGGGGTGTGTGTGTTCCCATGAGCTTTGCACACTGTGCCCTCTGAGTCCTTGGATTTGACAGAGAATAGGCTCCACATCCTGCCACCAGGATCAGTGACTGGGGGCACAAAGGGGCAATGCCCTACAAATCCTTGCACATGAGCCCTTGTGCTCTGTGTGCTGTCCCACCTCACTGACAGCTGTCCTAAGTCTGACTTTAGATGAGGTGACATCCAGGCTTGCCAAGGGCCTCCCCCATTACCCTGCCCCATATGGTCTGAAAGGCATCTGGGGCTTCCTACAGAACCATGCCTCCCCAGTGCTAGGTTCTGAGCCCTCCCCTCGGGACCTGGCCATCCCCACCACATGCCCTCTGACTTCCCTTTGATTTCTATTTCTTTCCAATTCCTCCATCACAAGTCACAAGAGTCCCTTTCTGTCCCCAGGGGAGTGTTAGGGAGGAAGGTTACTGCCCCAAGCCTGGGCAGCTCCCAGGAAGCAGTTTCAGACCCAGCTGGCACTCAGGGTCCCCAGCCAGGCCTGTCCCTTCATGTGGAAAAGGGCCTGTACCTCTCTGCCTTTGTCCCTTCATGTGGAAAAGGAGGTCAGAAGCCGCCACGGGCCAGGTCAAGTCAGTTTACTCATAAGAGTGCAGTTTATTATATACGATAGGACTCAGATAGTTAAAGGAAGCTTGCAAAGGCATCTGTAATTTGATTTAACAGGGCTGCTTCCTGCTCAACAGAAAGGTGGGGCTGGCAGCCTGGGATCCCACTTACATGTTTTCTAGCGGGACAGCACCTGCCATCAATCGCCTGTGACAAGTGAGGAAGAGGGATTATTGATATTTAGGAGCCACAAGATGGTCGACAGGGAAGCTGAAAATGATCCTCCACCAGTAGGTAGTCATGGACAGAGAAGAATAGCCCATCTCCACGACAAGGACCCTAGAAAGTGTACCTGGTATGCCAAGCTGGCACAGCACCCATGCCAAGGACAGAGCTGTAGTTTCCCAAAGTACCCAGTCCATCTCCAGCTCTGAGCAGATGAAGGATGTGAGTGACAGCTCCCTGGGCCCCAAGGTCCCCACAGACACAGGAAGTTGTAGCCTGTCCTCTGTGGATGTCGAGGTCTTGGTGCACCTCGGCTGGTCAGTGGGGACAGGTGAGGGCTCGTGGCCTGGTTTCATTGGCTCATGGCTACAGCCCCCAGAAGGCCTGGGCCAGGCCCTGGCCACACCCACAAAGGCTCCCACAGAGCCACCTAGCACCATGAGGTCCGACTGGGTGGGAGTCAGGACTAGTGTCAGTCCCAGAACACACCAGCTACTCAGCTCTGAATCCTGGCCACCTCCTCCAGACCAGCGGTGCCAGCAACACTACTACGTAGCAAATAAAAGCAAAGAAGGCTTAGGCCCTGAGAAGCAGTATCCTATTACGACCCAGTCCATCCCAAACATGCTGGCACCAGGATAGGGATACTTATTCAAAGGGACAAGCAGAGGCCTGTGGCAGTATGACGGAAGTCCTCAGAACCACAGCTGGACTGCTGGCCCTGAGAGGAAGGCATTTGCAAGAAAGTCCCCAGTAAGGACTACGGCAGCAATGTTGCATTTCCCAAGCATTTCATTCTTGACCTCTCTGACTCAGCCTCAGGAGTCTGATGTTTGTCCAACAGACACATTAATTAGCACAGTGTTCTCAGCTGATCTTCCATACC
>NW_004524584.1:19125327-19152245 GCF_000260255.1 Octodon degus | reverse complement strand
CTCTATCGAAAGGAAAAGTTAATGCTTCAATTTTTTTTATTCTCTTATTCTTATCTTTTTCTTTTCACATAACTTTCTTTTTGTTGTTTAGTTCTTTTTTAGTCAATTTTGCAGGCTTATATTTGATAACCTGAACAACTAACTTGAAGATAACATCATACAATACAGCAACCATTGTTGAATTCCTATTTTCTTTGATGAAATTTTATATCATTTCTATTTTTTTCACTATTTTATAGTCTTTAAAAAACAGAAAACATTTTTTCAAAAAAGAATGAGTCCCCAATTTGGCAGAGATGGTCCTAAAGGACCTGGAGCCTGACACTGTCTCAGAGGGACAGAAATGAGAAATGTAGACTCCTGTCCAACAGCTTTCTAAAGCACCTGACATACCTCCCTGGCAGTCAGTAGTTACCTTACACACTCAGAGAATGAGCGCATGGGAATTCTTCCCTCTAGGTGCTGGGGAGGTCACTCCAGCTGCAGGAGAGGGTGGAGTTAGAACAGTGGTGGCAGTGTGACTAGCGCCGTCTGCTGAGAGAACCCATCTCTCAGAGTCTGAAGTCAAGGGTTGGCTTACTCTCATGGTAGAAGCACTACCTGAGCACCCAGCTTACAGAGTTCTCATCTTCCCCCATGATAGGAAGACCCACCATCTGACCACCGCCTGCAGATGGTAATGGAGGTGCTGCAGATGTTCCAGCAGAGGAAGAGGACCTCTTCAGCAAGCACACAATGGGGTGGTGGTGCTGCGGTGGTGGTGATGATGGAGGTGATGGTTGTGGGGCTGACCATGATGGTGGTCACCATTGGGTAAGGAAGGTGGTGTTTGTGACAGAGACAATGATCATAGTTGAGGGCCTGGTGATGCTGATGGTGGTGGTGATCATATCGATGATGATGTTGATGATGATAATGATGGTGATAGTGATGGTGCTGATGGCACTGATGATGGTGATGTGATGGTGGTGGTGATGGTGGTGGTGATGGTGGTGGTGATGGTGGTGGTGATGGTGGTGGTATCAATGATGATGATGATGATGATGATAAGGATGATAATAGTGGTCATCATGATGGTAGGCATGATAGTGATGATGGTAGAAGTAATCGTGGTGAAGCAGTGATGATTAGGGTGATGGTGGTACTAGCAGTGTGTAGCGGATTGAGAACTGGTGGTCAGCTTGTCGCACCCAGCTGAGTTGAACTAGTGTGGTGCTGAGTATGGGAGGCCCACCTGAGGATTGTTGCCAGCAGCGTATGAGGCAGAAGTGGAGAAGAGTGAGGCTATTAGAGAAGCTGTTTGGAACCTGCTGGGGAGCTGTAGAAGTTGGTTGTATTGGGATGTTCTGTGGGAGAACATTGTCATGCTGGTCCTCCTGGTGAATTTGGATGTTCTGGTCGGAGGAGGAGCTTGGGACCTCATCGTTACTGAGAATGGCTACAGTTCACTTTGGGGAGCTCTGGTCCTCATCCTGAGCATTACTTCCCACCTCTGGAGGGGAAGATGGTGCACGGCTCAAGCTCCTGGAGAAGCTTGTCATGTTGGTTCTCCTGATGTGAACTCGGGTTTCCCCACCATGGGAGGAGCTAAGGCGTCACAGCTGCTAAGGATAGCTATGATACTTTTGGGGGAAGCTCTGATTCTTACCTTGAGCATCACTTCCTGACTCCACTCCAGATCCCTCAGCCTGCTAGCACAGATCCTTCACCCAATTGATGTACACTTTCTAGCTTCCACCACTGACCTTTGGACCTTCCCTGTGCAGATCCATGAAGTGGCCCTGAATGAGAACTGTCATGGGCTCTAGGCCACCAGTTGGACTTGTGGGAGGCATTGTTATGAGCTCTAGGTTTTCAGCCGGACTCATTCAGGGTGTTAGGATCCAGGCCCTCAGGTGGATTCTTTGGTCTTCAGTATGTGGACAGATTACCCGCACTCTTTGTATATGATTCTTTGGGTGATTCATTATAAAATAATCTTATAAAATGTGTCTTGTATTGTGTTGTTTCATTTGCAAAACCCCCGACTCAGTCACCGTGAACTGGTGACAGTGATAATGAGGATGATGGTGATGAGGATGATAGTAATGGCGGTCACTATGGTGACCAAAGTCATGATGTTGGCAGTGGAGGTGTAGGGATGATGGTGCAGGTGGCGATGGTGGTCTTGGTGGTGATGGTGGTGATAGGACCATAATAATCATGGTGACTTTGGTGACAGTGATTGGTCAGGATTATGGTCATGATGGTGATGATGGTTAAAATGATGATAAGATCTAGCTGTCAATATTCACAGTGATGGTGGTGACAGCGATGGGGGCCAGGGTCATGCTGATAATGATGATGATGTTGGACAACATTGTGTTGATTATGATGCTGGTGATGATGGCGAAAGTAGTAATGATCACAGTGCTGAAGGCGGTGCTGGTGGCAGTGGGTTCACAGTTAATGGGGTGCCAGTCATGGTATGTTTTGGTGATGGCAGCAAGATGGGTCAACTCTTGCTGCTGATGGAGAAGTGAGAGCAATGAAGAGGGAAGTTGGTGATGACACGGTCATACCACAAGTGTACCACACAGGTGACAGCACAGATCTAAAGCTCTGCATGTGCCATATTCCTTAAGCCTCTAAATAGCCTGAGAGGTAGTGATTGCTGGGATTTCTGGTATTGATCCGATACAATATCCCTTTAGGAGACAGTGGCAGGAAGAGCATTCCCAGCACTCCCCAAGGAGTGAGGGTGCAGATTTTTGTCTGATGCCAATTAGTACAAGTAACCCAGAGCACACAGCATCCTTTCCCAAGTTTGGTGGGCTTTTCTATCAAAACTCGGGAGCCCTAGAGCATCCAGGCAGTGCACACGTGTGCTCTCTCCCAGTTTCCCAGCCCAGATACCCACTCCTGCATTATGCCATGGCCCCATGCCACGGCCACACATCTAACACGTGGAGTCACAGGTCGCCAGCCCTCCTCTCCCAGCTCACTTTCCTCCAGCAGTGCGTGTCACCACCAGGTATAAACTGCACCCTGCTCACATACTGTAGTTCATCTACAACCACCAGAGCCCTGTGTGGAAGGATCTTTGTTGTGTGGCTGTGCAGCGGCCCTGGCACTGCAGAACCTCAAATGCACGCACCGCTCAGGGAAGCCACTGGAAGGCTGCAGCACCTTGTGTTGGTGGTAAATGAGCTGCTACATTCAAGTCACTTTGGGGAAAAAACAATTTTTTTAGAAGATGGAGTAATGGGAGTGGGCGGGGTTCATACTCCCACCTGAGATGACTCAAGATGACAGGGATGTTTTACAGGTGGGGTGGCAATGGCGTAATTCACTACCACTGAGAGGGAGCCTGGGATCCGGAAGTGCCGTGCATGTGGCCCAGGCCCCCATGCAAGCAAAGACCCAGAGTCATGATGCAGGATGCAACTGAGGCAAAACCAGCGTAATCTCCACATTGAGGTGACCAGGCTGAAAACTTGGGGAGCGTGAAGCAGCCCAAGCCATAGACAGAGCTTCAGCAAGGGCGGATCTAAGGAGCACTGCCAAGATGCTGGGGACCCCGCACCACGGGGGTGCTGAGCGCCCAGAGTTGCATGGGAGTGAGTCAGAACAGAAGCAGCCCCAGGGTTGTGGGCACCCTGGGGCCTCGAGAATAAGCCACAGCAAGACGGGTCATGGCCACACCTCCACACAACTCAGTTATGATCTGGAAAAAAACCAAGAATACTTATAAGAACATAAAATTATCCAGAATCCAAGAAGGAAAAATATCTAGCATCCATCAGAAACTAGCATTATGCTAGAAGGAAATACTAGCCCCTACTGAGGGAGGAAGGGGCCAAGGGGACAGAGGAGCAGGAAGGACAGGCAGAACTGGGGGCCAAAAGGAGTAAGAACCGAAGGAGCTCAGCTTGGAAGGACCTTAGCCCGAAGAGGGAGGAAAGGGGGAGGGAGTGGAGGGGAGGAGAGTGGCGGGGAAGGAAGGGAGCTGAGGAGATGCACACGGCCAGGACCTGCATCCTGTGAACACCAGGGCTGGCTGTGGATGGCGGGAAGGCACCAGACGGAAACTGAGGCAAGAATTAGGACATGGAGAACATTGTGAAAGTTAAGTACAAGGAGCAGCTTTCTTGATCAAGTGTTTTGAAAGATCACTGGCTACTGAAGAAGAGAACTGAACAACTGATAACTTGTGTAGAATATGACAGATGGCAGGAGCAGCATAGAGATCAAGGGAAGAACTGGCCAGGAACTCCTGCGCTGTCTCAGGCCACTGTCAGGTGACACAGACTGCTTAAGGATCAACAATGACAATCATTTAGAATACAACACAAGGCAGCCACTAAAAAGGACTTACAGCTAATAAGGTAGTTCTCTACAGGATGGAGTCCAAGATAATCCAAAACAAGGTACAAAAACAAGGAAAGAAAACACAAAAGAAATGAAAGAGAAATAGCTAAGGGTGAGCTCTAACCAACCACATCCATAGTAATCCCGAGTGAAAGTGGCTGGTGACCTCATTGGAAGTTTTTTTGGGTTTTTTTGTTTTGTTTTAAATGAGACCCATGGGCTGGGGAGATAGCTTGGCAGCCTAAGAGCCTGCCTGGAAAACACAGGGACCCAGGTTTGATCCCCAGTACCACATGCCATGTGAGCACTGGAACCCTGGGTGTGCCGTGCCAGCCACCAAAACTGAGCATGGTGGCGCACACCTGTACTCCCAGTGCTGGGGAAGCTGAGCAAGAGGATCACTATGATTCCGAGCTGCATAGCAAGATCCTGTACCAAATAAATAAGTAAATAAAAAAGATTTTTTAAAATATGTTTTTAAAAATGTGAGAACCAGATACACCACCTCAAACTCCCACATTAGATAGAAAGAGCAGGAGGCAGCAGCCCAGCTGGATCAGAAAGGGTGAGACCGAGCACTATGTCAGAGAAGGAGAACTTCAGAGCGGAGAGCACCCAGGGCTGGAGAGGCCGCATGCACTAGGGAGAAGTTGCAGAGCTCCCTGAAAGAGCACACGCCCAGGCCTCTGACTGAGTAGCCCTGCGGAGCACGGAGCCAGGTATCCCTTGTGCCACAAGTTGCCTCAGGACACCACGGACCCATGCTGTTTTCAGGAAGAATGATCCTTTGTTACCAGGGCAAAAAAAAATAGTGACCTACTGTGTTAGCCAGCTGCTATTCCTAAGGCAGGCTGCCTAGGGCAGAAACAGACAGGAGAAAAGGCCAGCTCTGGCTCATGGCTTCAGAGGGTTCGCTTCATGGTCCCCAGCCCAGGTGCTCCAGGGGAACATGAGGCACAGCATGTGGCAAGCACTTGTGACAGAGGAAGTGGCTCCCCTCACAACAGCTGGGCCCCCCTGTCCTCTTCAACGCTCATCGTTAGAGACCTCAGTCCACTCACTGGGCTCAGTGCCTATGCCTCCTGCATGGCCCACTGGTGCCATACCTGCTTCGTACATGTCACCGAAGGAAGGGGATTAGACAAATGAGCTGTATCATGTCTGTGTACCAACTCTCCAAGCTGAATGTAAAATACTTGTACTGCAAAATGTACTATTAAAATGAATTATAAAAAATAAACACCAGTCTCTCCTCTGAGGACGATAGGACTGCAGCAGGCAGCAGCAGAGGGGTCCTGTGTCCACTCAGGGCCCCCCTTCCATCCCACCATACCTATGCACAGCAGAGCCAGCTAGACATCTGACTGCCACACCCCAGCAGCTCTCAGGGAACTGCACCATGCCTGGCACACTCACCGTGTGGACCCACAGCTCCACATGCACAGAAGAGATGAGCAGCTGTCACAAGCAGTGCCCTTCATGGGTCTCTAGTGGTGTCATGCTCAAAGGCCACAGGATCCCTCCCAGGCATCAAGGATGGCTATGGCCCCCACTTCTTCCCCAAAGAGAAGAGATGGCCACAGGGTATGAAGTCCAGAGGCTCTCAGGTACCCTGTAAGTGCCAGCTGTACCCACAGCTTTGGCTTCCAGCTGCTACCCTGAGATGCAGGTCACCGAGGTGCCTCTTCCCAGCACCTCCAGGAAGATGCTCTTTGTGCAGATGTGTATTGTAGAGCACATACTTATAGCACACAGTGTGTGATGTAGTGTGTGTGTGTGTGTGTGTGTGTGTGTGTGTGTGTGTGTGTGTGCAAAATGTCATCTTGGCCTCCATGACATCAACTTTGCCTGCCCCCCAACAGGCCCCAGGAAGACCTTGTGGCAGCCCTAAGACCAGGGTCTCCTTCCTCAGACCCGACCCCCTTGGTGTTCTCATGGTCCCGGCACCCAGATGGTAGCTGCATGTTCCACAGTCCGTCAAGGCGCCAGGCCCTCACTCCCACCCTGTGTAGGACTCCCACCCTGTGTAGGACTGGCGAGCTCTCGCTGAGTCCTGAGTGTGCTGTGGTGCCCTCTCCAGGTGATGGCTCACAGGGAGAGTGCAGTTTGGCCAAGGTGTGACCAAGGCCAATGGCAATCACAGGACTAGGTGGGGTATGCACACACATCTCAGTGGCAAAGCTTGGAGGCAATTCAACCCTGCCTGCTGGGACTGAGTATGAAATACAGCCCAGAAGCCCTGAGTCCCCAGGTCTCCAAGTGGCCTGGCCCCTGGACTCCCTGGGAAATCTGGAATTTGGACACTTCGTGGCTGCCCCTCAAGTCTCCTGTAAATGGCTGTCACATGATGAATCCACAGATACACACAGTCTTCTCCAACCCTTACGGCACTGGACAGGGGCTGTCACCTGAGAGGTGGGCAAAGCCATGGGCCCCTAGGTGGCCATGTGAGAGACAGGCTGGCTCCTGTGGTGATGAAGAGGTGAGGAGCCTGGATCCTCAAGTCCGCATGCCCCTGAGTTCATGTCTCACCTTCTGTTGGCCCCATCCAGGCCTCTGGAGGAGGATTATGGAAACCACAAGTCCAAGTGGGCATTCATCCTCGCTCAAATGGGGGGATGCAGAATAAGTTTACTTTTCTACAAAGCAGATGATGCATGTGTTACAAATCACAGTAATTATATGAGGGAAATGCCAGGCCCTGACTTACAAATAAATCAGACACTTTCCCAGCAGGCGATCAAATGATAAATTGGCCCCAGGAGCCTGGCGCGCTGTTATCCAGATCCCATCTGCAGCCTCAGGTGCTCAGAGGGCCGGATGCGCGGCAGCCTGCTCGGCCGCTCTCCAGCGCAAGTCAGAGCGTCAGGCCCACGTCTTTCATTTGCTGCCCAGTTCAGCTTCTTGTTCCCAGGAACAAAGGAAGGCCCTGGTTCCTGTGCTAGCCTGCCGGGACCTGCAGACCTCCATGGGCTTCCTGGGCTCCTTGGGGGCTTGGTCAAAGCCTCGACCCTGAAGTCACCACGAAGGCACTGGCTGTGTCGGTCTGGCACACGAGGAGCTGACCTGACAGCAGAATGAGGTTCCCCTGAGCATAGGGCTCTCCGGGCATCCCCAGGGGCCTGCTGCAACCTGAGTCCTCCCCACTTGACCCAAAGAATCTCAACTTCTGTAGTCTGGTCCTGTGATCTGGCTTCCAGGAGACCTCAAGGATCCCTGTGGACCCCAAGGATGCCCCCCACCTCTGGTCCTGAGGCACTTGGAGTCCCATAGGCAGTGTCCTGTATGCTGACCAGGCTGTGTGACCAGTGCTCCCTCCTCATCCTCCTCCACAGCTGGACAACACCAGCTGGAGAAGGCACTGCTCAGGCCTGGGGACTCCTATGTCTGGAAGCTGGGGACACAGCTGAAGGATGAGGTCCTCCATACAAGGCTGGTGGGAGCTTCCTCCCAGGGCCACCTTCGTCACATACCCAGGTGTGTAAGTTTGTACTAAAGTATAGATTTCCAGGCCAATTTCCAGACGTCTGATGCCTAGCCTACTTTGTTAGACTTCTCTAACCAAGTCAGAGAAAGGCCACACTGACCAGGCATCCAACATCACGGGGATAGGGGAGAGACAGAGAGCAGACACAATCATCCAAATGCCATTACCTCCCAAGTCATCGCTGCCTCTTCAGCCTTTCATAATTAATGCATTAATAATAAATGCACACAATTATATATTAACACAATGATTATATCAACCCAAAGCAATCAGGAGCCCTAAGCCCCAGGAAGGTGCTCTTAGATCCAGTTCTAGAAGGATAGGGTCACTGAACGCTTTGGGAGTCCAAGGCGGACCCTTTGGATGTGACACAGAGGTAAAGCCACAGGGAGCCCCCTTCTCAACTGTGCCCTCCCCACCCTACAGGAAGTCCCTCCTTGGGAGATTGTGGCCCTCCCCTGAGGAGCTCCCTGGGCACTGGCCGAGCTGTAGGGGAAGATGACCGTATGAGGCCCGGCCAGGACAGGGCCACAGCAAGCGTGCAAGGGGCCTGGACACCAGCACTGTGGCAACAAAGCTCCTCCCAGAGAAGCCAAGGGTTAAACACAAGGAGCGAGGATTAAGAAAATACTCAGAAGATTTATAGGCTCCAAGAATGGAAGGGCACAACACCAAATGCACAAACTGTCCCAAAGTCAGTGTGATGGATTTGACTGAAATCGAAAGTCTACAGCACATGGAAAAACAGCAACCCAGAGGGAAATGGCCAAACTAAAGAACACTTCGTGACACAGCAGGCAAAGTGCCGGTGCCCTGGTCATTTATCTCGTGGACAGCAGGAGAATGAGCCCCCAAATCCCAGCAAGTGTACACATAATCAGCTTCTACAAATGTACTGGGACATGCTAACCACCTTCTATGGGGTCACTCAGAACCCCCTGCCCAGGGAAAGGAGCCCAGGCCTGCTGGGGGCGGAGCATCCTCAGGCAACAGCTGGGCCCAAGCCAGGGCTCCAGGGCACCCAGGATCCTTGGAGGGAGAAACCGAAGCAGCCCTGTTGCCCTACGAAGGGCAGGAAGGATATCCAGATGTGACACTTCACATCCGCACAAGTGAGGTTCCAGAAAACCCCAGGAGGCAAGGGCCTTGTTTGTTCCGAGTAGAAAAAGTTCATATGGCATTCCTTCACACTTTCGAACATCTGAAAGTGATTCATAGGGATCTGAGTATCAGTGACCGTGTACAGGTGGTGGGACACAAACACACAGCTTACCAAAAGGCCCACCTTTAATCTACTTCTGTTTGACAACTGATGACACTTTTACCATCCCTTGATTACATTTTTTAAATGTATTTAGTGCAGGGCCTACGGGATCTACAGGGTCTCACAGACTCATAGTGATTCTCCTGTTTTCAGCCTCCCAAGCTGGGAGGTGCACACCACCACACCCAGTCTCAATCGCAGTCTCAGTGTGCCCTGGGGTGGGGCCAGCACCACACACCATGGATCAAATCCTGGTGGCTGTGCTCTGCCTAAGCAGGCGCTTTGGTCCGCTGAGCTATCTGGCTGATCCTCCTTCATTACATTTGTACTTAGAAAAATCAAGACAATAAAATAAGTCACCTGCAAAAGTTGTATTTGTTTCTCCCACCGTGGGATGCTGATGCGGTAAGCTCGGCTCATGCCTGAGAAGCCCTGGAAAAGCCTGCGCGCAAGGCCTTGGGGAGCAGGGCAGAAATCAACGGTCCTGGGCCACCTGCCTCGCAGAAGAGCCAAGACACTCCACGCCGCAGCATGGCAGCTCCTGCTGAGGTTCCAGTGCACGGGTCCCTCTGTGGCTCAGGGAACTCGTCCGCTTGCCTGTCCTGAGCCGCCTTCATGAGCTCGGCCTCAGGCCCAGCCACAGCCCGCTGCCCTGCGGAAGTGGCGCATCCTCCAGAGCGTGCCTTCCTGGCCGTCTAAATCTCCCCAGTCAGGGCACTGTCTGCACCATAAATATCCTGGACGTCGCCTCCGCGCCACTCCATAATTCTGCTTGCCCCAGGAGTGAGCAGAGAACCAGGAAAAGCTGCCCACAGAGGCCCGGCTCGGCCCGGGACTGAGCAGGCAGACCCTATGAATCATCTCCCGCGCAACTCGGCTCCCCCCACCCACCCTCGACGCGAGCTCCAGAGAGACTGCGCGTTGCCAACGGGCCCCGTAGAAATAAAAACATCATTTTCCTTCCGTCCATCCAGGGGAGTCTGCAACTGCCTCTGATAATTAATCCACAGAGAGAAATCAATACTACAACTGCTTGAAGAAGAAACAACCCGTAGCAAAATAAACTTTCCACCGATGCCGCGGCTGGTCCTGCAGGCACCGGCGTCTCTGCAGATGTGGATCTAAACAAACGCCGCTTTCTCTCCACACCAACCCGCCCGGGTGGGAGTCAATTACCCCGAACGCTCTGAGCGGAGGACTGTGGTTATAATGCAGCCTTTGTTCTCCAAGTGACTGGTCGGTTTGGGTGCAGACAACAGATCTGATGGTGGGGAACAGACTAGAAGATACCTCTGCAACTGAGGGTGCTTTGAGAACAATAAAGATAATTCAGGTTTGTCCTTCGGGCCCTGTGGAAATCCAGGGGATTTTTGGTTTCCCTTCTGTCTTGGCTTTAGCCTTGGTTTCTGGTTGGTTTGTTGGTCTTATTAGCATTTATTTTTCCCTTAGAAAACCCAGGTGAGCCTGCCTTGAATCTAAAGAGCCATCGCCCACTGTAGAGTGCTCTGAGCCGGGCCGAGGACGCATGGTCACAAGAAGCCAGACAGTGTCCACGTGTTCCAAGGTCCCCACCACTGAGCAGATTGAATTGTGAGACAGTGAGACCCGAGATGTAGATCACAGGCCCAATGGGACAGTGCCCTGTAGCAGATGGTTGTCTCTCAGAGCCTTGGGATTGCACTGCCCATGCTGGCATGAGTGGATAGCTAGAAGCCAGTGCCCTGGACGTACGCCCCAGGTCTCCATTGCAGTTCCTGGCAACATCCTGTGTGGCAGCCCTGCATTTGCTCATGGAGGAATCAGGGTCCCAGCTCCCAATCTTGCCTCTAGCTCTGTGCAGCTGCGCACTGCTGGACAAGCTGCGTGCCCTGTCTGTCATGAGCTCCCTATTTAAGAGCAGTAGCCCTCTTGTGGTATGGCCCCAAGGACCAATGAGTCATGTGCCAGAGGACCGAGCTGGGAGCCAGGATGCGGAGGAGCAGGGGAGACAAACCCTTTGCTCTGTGACCCCATAGAACTCTCATCTCACAGGTGGAGAAGGTAGAGCAGAACTGGCCTGTGCCCCTGGACTACCCGCTTACCCCAGGACTGCGAGCATTTCCAGAGTGGAAGAGGAGGAGCACATGGGCAGTGTGCAGGGGAGGAGGGTCTTTGAAGGCTGAGCACAAGGCACTCTGGGAATCAGAGGCGAATGTGCAGACTTGGGGCTTTGCTTCCCAGCGCTCCTTGGGGACATCAGAGATCCACCAAGCACTTGTCTAGCTTTTCATCCTGAGAATCCATGCACACTTCATTAAAACCTGGGGGGAAGGGGAAAGTGGGGGGAAGCCGTGCCTGCAGTCCTCACTGAAAAAGCCACTGTGAGTGACCTGCTTCAGCCCTGACCTGAGGCTATGTGTTGTCACTGAGGCAAGCCAGGTAACAGGAAGCTCTGGAGCCAAAGGCCTGTGTGATCCTGAACTAGTGATCTATTCTGCTGACCTCAAAACCAGTCACAAGGGCCTGGGCATGAGCCCATTGGGCACCTGGGCTTCATCCTCAGCACCACAAAAAGCAACAAAAATAGTATAAAACCAGACGTGGAGCTGCGTGTCATGGTGCACACCTGTGATCCCAGCATGCTCAGAGGCTGAGGCAGGAGAACAGCAATTTGTAGCCCAGCCTTGGTAGCTTAGAAACTTAGTAAGAGCGGATCTCACAAGATAAAAAAGGGCTAGGGCTGTGGGTCAGGGGGAAGACCCCAAATTCAACTCCCAGGACCATAAATTAATAAATTAATTGATCAATTAAAATAAAACACCACAAACACTCTAGGAGCAGCTCCCCTCCCCTTGGGACCAAGGCCCTGCTCATTACTATGGTGTGCAGGGCTGCCACCCCCTCCAGATGCACCGAGTACCTGGAGTGCCGGAGAGATTGGAATGATTTGGAATCTGCCCCCAGGGAGACGCGCACGCTCTTTTCTTGGTGGAAAACAGTTTCCACTATTGATCTGTTCCCACTCGCCAACCAGGTCCAGCGGGTACTTGGCTCTAAGCAGTGCCAGCTCCAATTACAATCATTATCTCAACAAAGCTGTGCCCACCGGAGAGCAGATGCCAAGCTTCCCCAGTACCCTGGGCACTAAGAGAGGGGGTCAGAATGAGGCTCGGTGGGTGTGGAGTTTGTGCCCGTTCTGGACTGCAGCCACCCCAGCTACTCAGGAGATGGAGGGCACCAACAGGAGCAGGCGGGCTCCTGGACAGGGAGCCCGGCCAACCAACTTCACAAAGCCTGGTGCTCAGAGCAGCCCAGGGGTCACAAGCGAGAACAAGGCCTGGCACATTGCCCGGACTGTCAGGGCAACAGCCCCAGCTCCCAGAGAAGCAAAGAGCTCCAAGTGTCCAGCATCAACCCCTGCTCAACCCAGAATGTGCTGCCGGGGGCTACCCTGGACCACAGCACGGCACCACCTGCTCGCTTGCCCTTCATCCACACCTACCACAAGCCCTGCCCAAGCCGGGCTGGGGGGCCTGCATCAAAACTGGGCAGACTCGGGGCTGATGGATGGGTGCTGCCTGGAAGCTGTCTCAATTACCTACATGCAAAGCTGCTATTCTCCCACAACAAGTGGCAGTCATGTCTGAGTGGCCCAATTTGCCAGGCTTTGGCTTGCCTTGTCCACTTAAAAGATCATTAATCACCACCCAGTTTATAAATCAAGGAGGCCAGCACGCTTCATGTGACGAAGAGGTCGAAGTGGCCGGAAGTACTTAGCCAATTCCCAGGCCCGGCCGGCGCGCCGTGCCCCCCTCCAGCCGCAGGGCCATCCATCACCCCACACCACCGAGGCAGAATGAGGCTGACAGGGGAGCCCAGAGCTTGACAATGCGATCCGCTCCGATGCGGACCCGGGAGCTCTTTAAAATTTCCACCCAGTTCCTTAGCCCTTTGTGTTAACAAAACCTATTCATTTCAGGAGTTGGCAGTTCAAATTATTTCAGACAAGACCCCAAGACAAATGGCTCTATGATAGAGTCGCACAGGCGCAGTGGCGCGGCAGGGGACACAGCCACTGTGATGGGGATGCAGGATGGACAAGCAGGGACAGGCTCCTAAGGAATGTCCGTCTCCATGACCCAAGAACAGGTGACCACAGAGAGGCCTACAAAAGGTCTCCTGCTGGGTCCACCAGCCAGTCCAGCCTGGCCCACGGGCCTCCTCCAGCTCCCATGGGAGTCAGCCCAGACCACAGTCCTCAAGGGCGAGAGCCAGAGCAGAGGCTCAGCGGAGTCTTCTCAGCCACACCTGCCACACAAAGAGAAACCACACTGCCCCGTGAGAAGGAAGTGGAGCAATGGGCAAGGGCGGTGCCCCATTTCCTCTCCTCTCACCTTCCAGGAGAAGGAGCCCAGGGCCCGGACAGAGTGGGAGCTGCTCAGTGTCAATGCCTTGTGACGACCTCCCATGTGCTGCCAGGACGATGGTGAGGGCCCGGGGAGAAGCAGGAGGGGGCCGGGGGGGGGGCCTGCATGGCAGCTGGAGGGGGAGGGAAGGGCAAGCTACCCTGCCGACCTCTCCCAGCAGCTGACCACCAGGTCTCCAAGGGCCCACCATTCATAGCACCAAAGCCTCACCCGCTACTTGCTCTCCTGCCCACCTGGACCCCGGACAGGGAGAATGCAGTGGTCTGGGATCCACATGACCAGAAGTCACCACGCTGCTATGACTGGTCGTTAGCAAATGGTTGGCACCGGTTCATGCTCATGAGAGACGTGTCTAAGGGCTCTTGCTGTGGCACCGCCAGGCCATAAATCATCCAGCAGCAGCTGCGCTCCACACTCCATTCCCCAGTGGCCCACAGGTCCTCCTTGCAGGGTCCTCCATCTCAGTGTGGCTGAGCCAGGCCCCCATGTGGGACCTGAGTAGGTTGGTGAGCAGGGTCCAGGCTCAGTCAGAACTTTCGGCTCTGTGCTGTGGACCATGGCCCCAGGCCACTGTCACATAGGCTCTGCAGTGAGGCCAAGGTTGGAGGCCTCCACAGTGCCTCTGTGAGGCTTTCTGTGGCTCACAAGGAGCATCTGTCTCTGGGACACAAAGATTGGTGACCACAGAGTAGCCTGTGTCCCGGGAGCTGCTGTGTACCACCTGGGAAGGAGTGGCCTGCCACTGGGAGGGAACAGAGAACAGCATGGTTTCTATACAACACCTGCCCTGTGTGCTCAAGGAGTTGGGGCTTCTACAGTCTGCAGCTCCCCATCAGCCTGAGACCCCTGCCCCATGGTCACCCAGGTGATTGTCCCCTGACATGAGCCCCACTGGGCCAATAGGAAGGTCACAGTCATATGTTCAGCAGCGGGACTGCAGGCTCCCAGGGCTCCAGCAGAAAGGAACAGGGGACAGTCCCAAAGCATGGGCTGTGCCACAGAGCCAGGAGGGTGCAGAGCAGTGGGCGCTGGCCCCAGCGTGACCTCCTGTATCCCGGCTGTAGCAGTGCCCATGCAGCTGCCCCGCGGGGGCCTAGCCAGGACCCCAACCTACCCCTGCTCTTCATCTCAGACCCACCAGCTAGTGGTGGCCACTCCTGAGCTTTCCCGGATACTTCCTGCATACTCTGCTCTGGACCAGCCACACACAGTCCAGGGTCACCAGTGATGCCAGCAGTTCCTGACTCCAGTGGTCTCATCTGTCCTCCTGGCCACTGGGCACCTGCTCAAGAAGCCTGTGTCATGTCCATCTCATGCTGGCCCAGACAGCCTGACAAAACAGTTCTTCATGTCCAAGGCATCAAACACTCCCAACAACTCAGTCAGCCTTGTGCCACCAGTGTCCCCAGCCACCCTCTACTGCAGTGCAATAGGCCGTGCCCTCCCCTGGCCCCCAGGGTCCTCTGGCATCCGTGTCACCTCCTGCAGTCCATGTGTCCCACCAGAGTCCCAAGGAGCTGCTGTGCCCTCCCAGGCCCCTGTCCTGAGCATTTTCAGCCCTGTGCCTTCCTGGATGGCTGCTGTACTAAGGCCCTGGTCAGGGTACTCACCAGTGCACTGGGAGAAACCCTTTCTACTTTCAGACCATGGGTAGCCTCTACCCCAGGGACCACTGCTGGTCAGGCCAATGCAAATGAGATTCAGGGAAGCAGGTCTGTGTGCACAAGTATGGAAGTGTGGAGGCACTGTGCACCCACGTGCACACACTTGTGAGAAGGTGGATGAGTGGTGTGTGCGAGCAAGGGTGCTTGAGTGTGCATAGTGCATGTGTGTGCTGTGTAGGTGTGTGTGTCCACGTGGATATGAGTGTGTTTCTGAGGAGCTGCTTCTCCTGGTGGTGCCAGCTTCGGCTCTGCATATGCACATGTCCCCACGCCTGTGTTCGCAAAGCAGGCAATGTCTCCATGCCACCCCTGCCATCTTTTAAGAATTTGTTGAAATAAATTTTCTCTTATGTTTTTATTTTACTGGTACTTGATATTTTATGGTATTGCATTATTATTGGGTATCCCTTTGTGAAAAAATTATAGGCCAAGGAGAAGCAATTATACGCAGAGTATAATTACGAAATTATAAAGTAAGTGTCAGAGACGCGTAATTACAGGGGCAGTGGGAGGGTTGCGTCACCTTCCTTCCTACACTGGAAGTGAAGCAGTGCATTCATCTTTGCTGAAAGATCTTTTTAATCTTTATAAAAGCAACATGCACTACAGCCAGTTCCTTGTCCGGTTACTTAATCTGGCAGAGATTGGGCTGCTGGGGACTCTAAATGGAGGTCAGCGAGAGTAGGTATCCCCCTGGGTGAGGACTCCTGCAGGGCAAGAGGCAGCGCCATCACAGGTCCCCTTCCTGCTGTGGCCTCACTGGGCCCATGACCTCTGCCCCAGATCGATCGGGCCTGGACCATGTGAGGACAACGAACTCCTCCGTGGTGGCCGTGCTGTGCAAACGGCTGAGATCTGAAGCGCACGAGGCTTCCCTGGCTTCTGTGCACAGGAGCCAGAGAAGACTGAGACCGCCAGGAGGGAGGCCTACACCCAGCGTCACATGGTCACACCATAGCAGTGGCCCAGGAGGGGGCGGGAAGGCAGATCCCGGTCACTGGGCATGACCTCCTGTGCGAGGCCACCTTGGGGACTCCAGCCCACCATAGCCAGGCCACCAGGACCAAGGTGATGTGTGAAGGAGGAAGCAGGGGTCCTCTGAGCTCAGCCAGAGTCATCTGGGCAAGGGCGGGGTGGGGGGTTGGTGGCTGGGGCAGGGTCGGGAGGAAAGACTCATTGGCTGCTGCCCAGGAACAAAGGGAAGGACACAGCCTAGAGAGTGAGGAAGCTGGCAGGTGCGAGGCACCAGGCCAGAACAGGTGCGGACCCCAACCCTGGGCCACGCCCATGACTTACAGAAGAGATTTTGAGAGAACAGGCCCCTCAAGGCATCTGTGGCAGCTCTGCATATTCGGGTGGAGCTCCACCAAGCTGGGCACTCTTGTCCCCATAGTGCTGGCCTTGGAGGACAAGAGCCCCAGCAGGTGTGGTCCCCCCAGCAAGGACACCCTGGCCAGCTTAGGGGAGCCTGCCCCCCACTGGTGAGACACCTGGGTCCCCAGCTGAGCTGCAGAAAGCTGCAGGACCAAGGCTTCAGCATCTTCACTCCAGCGGAGAAGAGTTTGCCCATCTAGACATCCTGTGTTTCTTTGTCTATTTAATAATTTGTCTTTTCACTACTTCTGTTTAATAGAAAGTGGCCCACACTCAGGATTCACCCCAGTAATAAAAGGACCTGCGCCATGTTGTCCTTCCTTGGCTGTGACCACTCAGGCTCACGGATCCAAGACATAGTGCTGGGATTACAGACATGTGCCACCACACCTGGACTCAGTCACTGGCTCAGCCACCATGGGCCCTCTCAGCCCTGGTCTCCCCAGGCCTCAGCCCAGATGCAGTGGAACAAAGAACACAGCCCATGAGAGAGAATGTGGGTCCAATCAGGTCAGGGCATTACACTCACCCAGTGCAGTCTCCCAGCCAAGCCTACCCTGAGCCCAGGGACCTCGCTTTGAGGAGGGATGAGCAGAGTCTCAGGATTGTGGACACAGAGCAAAGACTGGGCAGTGTCAGAAAGAGGGAGGGCCAGCGAGATAGCTCAATGGACTAAGAGCCTGCTTAGGCAAGCACAGGAACCAGGGTTCAATCTCTGTTACCACATGCCATGCCGGCCCAACCCCCAGGCACACTGAGCCGGCAACAAAGTCTGGGCATGGTGGTGCACGCCTGTAATCTCAGCACTGGGGAGCTGAAAACAGGAGGATCACTACGAGTCTGAGCTGCATAGTGAGACTCTGAGAGAGAGAGAGAGAGAGAGAGAGAGAGAGAGAGAGAGAGAGAGAAATGTTAGCTCTTGCAGGTGATGCAATTATATGCCTAGAAAACAGAGTAGCAGTGGACAAAAACAATTAGAAAGTTTCACAAATAACTCATTCCCCCTTTAACACACAAAATGGGTGTTTTTCCTATTTAAAATAATAACCTTTCATAAATACAAAGAGAGAAAATAATTCAGATCACAAAAATAGAATTATAAAATATCTATAGAGAATCTTAAGAAAATATAGGTGCTGTATTTTTTAAATACTAAACATTCAGCAAAGATATAAGAATATTTGAATAAATCACAACTCTTGTTGTTAGATGAAAAATACCCAGTTAAAAGGAAGTTAAGCACAGGGTCGGGGAGTTCAATCCCTGGCATGCCATGCCCACCCTGCCCCCAGGGTGTGCTGAGACAGAGATTGAGACTGGGCTTGGTGGCATGCACCTGTAATCCCAGCTCTTAGGAGGCTGAAAACAGGAGAATCACTACGAGTCTGATCTACATAGTAAGACCCTGTAGACCCTGTAGACCTTGTCCTAAAATCATAAAAAGGGAGGGGGGGTGATCCTACACAAATGTCAAATTTTGATGCTCTTAAGTAACAAATTAATCTTGTCAGCTGAGAGAGAGGGAACATGTGTGGTGAGACTCAGGAAGAGCAAAGGCCCCCAGCACATGAGCGTGTGACATGTCCAGAAGACATTAAAGAAAGCAGAATTTCGAGGATTTGCCTCCCCAGACATGGAAGTGCATCTTAGACTACAGTCTGTAAAGGCGGGCAAAGCAGGAGCAGATCTAGCGCATTGACCAGCAGGAAGTGTGTGGGCTCAGAAGAGACAGAATCCAGAATGACAAGAGAGCGCTTCAAAGCATCATGGTTTCAGATTAATAAACCCTAAAGGCTGCCGAGACTGCCTGCTTACCAGTTAGATCCCATAAAATGACATCTTCAAAAGCAAGCCCTGAATTTATAAGCATTATAAACCAGAAGAACAACAAGGTTGCTCATAAAGAAGAGCCCATCATCCCGTACAATTGAGCTTTCTGACCATAACAAAACAAGCAGCCATAAAACGCAAAACTGTTTGTTGTGATTTTGTATTAAGGAAGAAGTGTTTTAGAGGGATGGGGAGATAGGGTGGCAGTCTAAACGCCTGCCAGGCAAGTGCAAGGTCCTGAGTTCGGTCCCTGATACTCCACACTGTGCCGGCCCCAGAACCCCAGGTGTGGTGGTACACGCCTGTAATCCCAGTGCTGGGGAGGCTGAGACAGGAGGATCACTGTGAGTCCAAACTGCATAGCAAGACCCTGTACCAAAAAAGAATACTACTAGTAAAACAGAGTAAAATGAACTGTTTCTTTTTTAAAAAGAGAAGAAAAAGTGCTTTAGAAGAAAACACTCTGGAAACACATGAGCAGAGGGGCTGTGGGAAGGACTTCTTACGGACAAAGGTGCTGGCTATGATCGGAAAGCCACTGACTGCCACAGCGACATCGCCACTGAGATGGGTAGGTCCCTGAAGCTCCTTCCAGCTCCTTCCAGCTGCAGGACAGTGCTTGGAAGGCCAGGCACCCATCACACACACAGTGAGTGTCCCATGATCTGGCCCTGAGACTCAGACACTCCCAGGATTTTGTCCTGCCCGCGTTCCCTCCCAGATGCAGGAGCTGTTTATGTGGGGAAATGGGTCACCCACGAGGGCCACCAGCAAGGGATGTGGAACACTGGAGCCCCTGGTGAAGCCGCAGACAAGCATCCCTTGGTGGAAAGGAAGCTTAGAACTGTGTGAACAGCGTAATGCCATTTCTCTATTACAAGAGGAGAGAGGGAGGGAGGGAGGGAGGGAGGGAGGGAGGGAGGGAGGGAGGGAGGGAGGGAGGGAGGGAGGGAGGGAGGGAGGGAGGGAAGGACGGAAGGGCAAGCATTATGTAATCAGCTTTCCATTGTTATCACGAAGTACCTGAGAAAACCAATTTAAGGAGGAAAGCTTTACCTTGGCTCTCAGCTTCTGAGGTTCCAGCCCATGGTGGCCTAGACCCATTTCCATGGGCCCTGGGGAGGCAGAGCACCCTGTTGGCGCGAGGCTGCTCCCCTAACAGTGGGCAGGAAAGAGAGAAAAAGGACCTGAGGCTACGGCACGCCCCAGGGCACACGCACGGGCCAACCCGAGCCCACCGCCTCACTTCTCCACTGCCCTCCAGCAGCTATGAAGCTGCGGCACACCCTCCCCCGCACCGCCAGGGCGTGAGCCCTCGGGACCTGAGCACGCAGCACACGAGCCTCCCACACGTCAGCCTCTGGAGAACACTTAAGGTCCAGCCTTAGGGTGATGCATGGCATGCAGCCTCACTTTGCTGCACGCTCAGGATACCCCAGGGAAGGCTGGAACCCACGCCTGAGGGTGGGAGGTGAGAGAGCAGGATGGTGCTGAGGATGGTGCTGAGGCGGACCCTGCCATACAGCCAGCTCCATCACACTGCAGTGTTTACGGAGGGCCAGCGTCTCCTGACAGCTTCTGACGTCTCGCCTCTCCGCCACCCCACACTGGCCAGTGGTAAGAAAGCTGTGGAGCTCCCCTTAGGCACCCATGGGAGATTCTAGTCATGGAGACCCCTCCAATCCCCAAGCCCCAACCCTGTGATGCCCAGCGTCTGTTTCCCTCCCTGGCACTGACGCATTTTCAGGATGCTGTGGAGTTCTGCCGTGCTCACGACATCATCAGCACGGACCTCAGACCCACCTGTGGGAGGGCCAGAGAGGATGGGGTCGGGCTCCTGCTACATCCCTCCTGGTGCTGGAGTCTCCCTGAGGGATCTATACAACATCTGCAGGGGAGACAAGGATGGCAAAGCTCTGTACAGGCCAGTTTGTCATGCCACCCAATGTGGCCTCAGGGAGTTGTGGTCATCATTCCCAAGTAGCCCCGTGCTGAGCTGTGCTACACAGCCAGTGCCACTGCCCAGGAAGACCTGCCAGGGACCTATCCTGTCCTCTCTTGGAAGGGGTGCCTGGCCTGTGCAGGCTCCAGAGCTGCACGAGTGTGCTCGGTGTCTACTGCGTCCGAGCCGCAGGCACCATGGTCATGTAACAAGTGTGCGAAATGACTTCTGCACGCAGACAAATTACTGGAGCTCAATTATTCATGCTGGCCCTGATGGCTTCCTCCCGTCCCTCCTACCTGTCAGCTCTGCTCCTGCCTTCAGCCCGACACCAGGCTCAGCCACAGACAGCCCAGAGGTGAGGATTAATATTTCACGGCAGTTGATGATAATTGCATGATAACTTTATTGACCAGGCTCCGTCAGAAGGCATGGAGGGCAGAGTGTCCTCAGAGGGAGAGGACACGGGCTGCCATCTCACAGAAGGGCTCTTGCACACTGTGGCCGCCACTGCCTGGTCCACCGAGGCAACACAGGGCCCTGTGCATGTGCAGGAAGACATGGGGCCCCTTCTTGGTGACTGGGAATTGCCCATTCCTGCGCTGCCTCATCTAAAGGTGAGGAAGGCTCATAGAGCTGGGTCCCCTAGTGGGTGCTGAGAGCATAGTACCCTTTGCACCCTAGAAGTACTTCAAGTCACTTGCAGGCCTCCCTGAGGGTCCTCATGCGCCCCTGCCTAGGGGACCCAGGCAGCCTCAAGCATCCACCAACCAGGAAAGGTGCGTGACTGAGATGCAAGCTCCTCTTCCAACTCAAACTCCAGGCCTACAAATAGGGAGTCCCTTACTCTGGGACTCTCAGCACCTGAGGGGCTCGTGTCCATTAAGAACACTGTTGACTTGGGACACAGGAGAACCTGTACTGTAACAACATGTAGCTCAGTTGTGCTCCAAATTTTCTGATCAAGAAGATTATAGAGCCACAGAGGAATGTGTTCGATGATCTAAAGTGAGCCTGGGGAGAGTCACATGGAGAGAAACACTTTCTCAAGCTTTCACAGAGAGCAAATTGGTCAAGCAATGGCCGTGACTCATCCTCATGTCAGACACTGACAAAAGGATGTACAAAAGGCGGTACAGGGCTACAGGATAAATCCTGAGAGTACTTGGCTGACCTTATCAGATACAAAAGTTACATTTCTTGGTATATAGGTCTTGTTATATCTTGGTCTTAAACATCCAGCAGAAAAGTATAAAAATGAGGTATATAAAGTAAATCCATATTAATACGATGAGCTGTAAAAGGCTCAAGTCAATAACTTCTGAGGATAACCCACTAATATTATAGACTGCTAGACAGTGTTAGATTGTTTAGTTGATTTCAAACACCTATAGTATTTAGATGCCAATAGAATATTCACCTCTGACAGGACAAAAAAAAGGGATACAAAGGAAAGATCATTTTGTATTTATATATACAAAATAGGATAAATTTACAGCTACTTTTGCTTAATTCAATGAGAAGAAAGAGGTGTACTAACAGTGTTTGGACAGGATATCCTGTCTGCTTCTTGTACTATGGATAACCACTAAGAAGATAACAATGTACAGTGTATTGACTATCAAAACTGTCCTATTAATCAGCTGTGAAACTGTCTCATTCATATTTATTTCTCAATAAAAAAAAGAACACTGTTGAGAAAGGTCTGAACCCCAAAACTGATAGTTCCCCAGACTGGAGAGCCACAGGGTCCATGTGGTCCCGGGCTATTAGGGTTTGTGTCTAATTGTCCCCCGAAAGCCTCACGCAGACATGGGATGGGCTCCTAGAGTCTCAGTGATGAGATTATGGGTGTGAGTGCTGCTGGAATTATGGTGTGGGTGCCACACCCACCCGGGCGGAGAGCCCAGATGCAGTACAAGGAGGGGAGAGAGGCTTGCTCCCTGCTGCTGCTCTTCCCTTTTTACTCTTGGCGTTTTGCTGTTTCCTCCACCATGAACTGCTGCCCTCTTCCGTGTGCCACTCTGCCTTAGAGCCAGCCAGGTATGCACTGATACCTGTGCAAAGTGTGAGCTAAATAAGCCTTTCTTTCCTTAATTTTGGGTGTCAGCTATGTTGTTTTAGTAAAAGAAAAGTAACCAAGACACAATCTGAGGAGCAGAGGTGTCGGATCTCAGGGAGAAGCCAGAGGAGATATCCTTCCTCCACCCAGCCCCCTGCCCAGGGCGACGCCGCTCACACAGGAGGGGGCTGCTTCTCTTGGCTCCAAGACCCCATCTTGACCTCCACCAGGGGCACCCAAAATGATGTCACAGTAGCACAGGAAATCAGGTTCCACCCACCTACATGACCCCTGAGGAGCACACGCCTACTGCAGGCCAGGCCATGCCTCTTCCCAGCCAGCTCCCCAGACTCAGGCAGAGCAGGCTGAGGGCCAGGGGCAGGGACAGGACCTGGAGAGCAGCTGGACTCAAGGGGCAGGAGAACAGGCGTGCACTGGCAGGTCCTCCTGCAGAGCCTGCCAGCTTGGCCTCAGGCCTTGGGAAAAAGGTGTGGCCTGGGCTGGTGCCCAGAAGGTGATCAGTGCGTCACACAGCGTGGACCCCAAGGTCACTCACAGCGATCCAAGGACACCAGGACTGGGAGACATAATCTCTGCTTCCTCAAGCCCCATGTGGGTGAACCGTTCGAACTAAAAGGCCATGGGCATCCTGCATGCTCAGAAAAGCAAGGCCCAGGACTCAGCACCCAGATCAGGGCAGTGACAATGAACAGGCCCTCACCGGAGGGGAGGTGGCCAAGTGGTGGTGCGGGGGCAGGGGTGTGGAAAGAGTCGGGGGGACACGGGGGTGTGCAGACCCCAAGGGAAACACGTGAGCATTATGCATGGCAGGCCTGCACTGATAAAAATTAAACCTAAAAATAAATAAAAGTAACAGACAAAAATTGTATGTTTATGCTAGGAAATGGCACTGGGGGGAAATCACACACACACACACACGCGGCGAGCATGCTCCTCATGGTCACACACAGAAGCCAGCTGTGCAGGGCAGGGACCTGAGCCCCCAGGGAGGCCAGGCCGGCCACTGGGTGTGGAGGCCAACGCTTCTCCCGGCACCTCACCCCTCGGGGTCACTTCGCCTTGCTAAATGAACTCAAACACCCAATGTGGGCATCTATGCTGCCTCACTTCAGGGAGACGCTGCACGTTTGCTTGCTGTATTGCTGCTGGATGTTGCTGGAGTTTTAATTTCTCAAATTAGAAAAATAAGAATCCACAATCATTTTAAGTATACACGACACCCAGGCTGATTCATAGAGCAGGCAGGTAGCTGCCCCCTCAGACTTTTAGAGCAGAGCCTGCAGGACTCCAGCTTTATAATTTTGACAACAGTGTTAAAAACAAACCACCCGGCACCTTCCGATTGACATATATCTGTTTAATAGCTGAGCCTCGGTTGCGTCTTTAATGTTCTCATCGTGCCCCATTCATCCTCTCCGGCATCTCCGAAACAATCTCATCTCTGCCCCCGCTCCCATTCGTCTTCACTTTCATAATAATCCAATAGCTGAGGATCGGGATGGAAATTGCTTCTGACGAATGTTGTAATAAATAGATGTCAGGCACATTACAGAGGATTTGCTTACTTTTGATTTAAAAAGACAACATTTAATCTAAGAACTTAGAGCTCAGAGGCTAGATCTTGTGCTCCCAGAGCCGGTGACGACAATCGAACCGCAACAAGGTGAGTGCGGCTCCCCTTGCCCCTCAGAATCCATCCTCTGCCTTTTGCCTGCAATTGCTGGATGCCTTCCCACTGCCTATTCCCGTGTTGGGCAAATATCGACTGCTAGCTGGGCGGGCAGCTCCTGCCATGGGGACATGGAGCAAGTGGGGGGTCGTTAAGGTCCTGGGGGTGTCTCCTGGACAGCCAGCAAGCTTCTGCAGGCAGAGCAGCTCCGTGGTATGGTGTGGGGCTGGAAGGTGTGGGAGGGCTGAGGCCAAGGGTGTTGACACGGTGCCCACAGGAAAGCGAAACTGAACCCTGGTTTGTATCTGCTCCATTGAGGCCGGAGGAGGCCAGGCCTGAAGCGCATCGAGGATCGTGCGTCCATGTCTGTCCTCCTCTGGGTCTTGTCCTCAGGAGAGCAGAGCTTCAAGGAGAGCCTTGGAAGTAGCCAGGTCTCACGCCCTCCACCACATGACCACGCGGCTGGAGTCCCTCGCCTTTCGCACTCCCTGGCCATGATATAAGCAGTGACCATGACAGTGTCCAGGACTTGTGTCCCAACCACTCCAGTCCAGGGCTGTCCCTCAGCTTCCTCACCCTTCCTGGTTCCCATGGCAACCAGAACCATCTCTAAAGCACCAGAGGCTCCCCAGGCTGCCCGGTGCCTAAACTCTGCCTAGAGTTCAGACTGACTGTGAGTGACATCCGCATGCATTGTGGGGCCTCGGGGGCTGCTTATCCACTGCGCTCTGGCCAGGCTCTGATGTCCCGAGTCAGTGACACTCCAAAGCCAGGCCACATGGTTGCAGGTCACCATGAGCAGATGGTGGATGGGTCAGGAAAAGGCCGCAGTGCTGACTGCTATGCAGCCACCGTCCTGGCTGCCGAACCAAGGGCCACTCGTGAGCAGGCAGGGATGGCGTCGGCAAGGAGGGGGACGGGCCAGCAAGCATTACCTGGCTTGGGGCCCAGACCCAGGTGCAGGTCCATAGCACAGAAAGGCCTGGCATGACTGTCAACATCTGAGAGTTGGGGTCCTTCCCAAGGCCTCAGAGGCTAGGGGAGCTCGTCCTGCGCTGAGCTTGTAAAGGACTTGGGTTCCTGAACGTGTGACATCGGCAGCCTGAACAGTGAGCCCTGCGCAGTCTGTCCCTGGAGCGGAGCCCCGACCCTGAACTCGGCCTGGACCTTGCCTCTGCAGTTCAGGGCCTTGGCCGCTAGATGGCGCCACGGCCGCTCTGAGTCAGCACCTGGGCTGCAAGGTGAGACAGGGGCAGGTGGACCTTACAGGTGTGTGCATGCTCCGCCCCCCGCAGGCCCCTCCTTACAGCGAGGCCACACATGGGCCAGGGGCAGACCCGCTCCTCTCTCAGGTGTGAGTTGATCTGATAAATGTTACCACTTAGGTGGGCGGGCAGTGCTGCTGGGGGAAGCGTGGCTCTACTCCCCAGGGACTGGAGTCCAGTGTGGACCTCTACCTCGGCGTTCCGAAGATGCTGCCACCACGGCCGTAGTGATCCATGGACTGGATGCTCCTGCTGCTGGCCACATGCCCCACCCTGAGTTCCCGGATGAAGGCAGTGGGGGCAGTGAGGAGCAGCCCTCAGGCCTTACAGCAGGTCCCCATTCTGCAGCTCCTCCTGGGCCTGCTGCTGACTGCTGGTTTGGCCACAAACCTCTGGCCAGGATTCCTCTTGGTCTGAACCTAGGGATCCAAAAGGAACACTGTTTCCAAGTGAAGGGAGATCACTCCGTGAACAGTGTGGTTGTTATGCCCATGGAGTACTACTCTGCCATGAAGAAGGATACACTTGAAACATTTGTAGGAGAATGGATGCACCTTGAGACCATAACGTTAAGTGAAACCAATCAGACAGATAAGGGTCAGTATCGCATGGTTTCTCTTGTATGAAAAACAAAGTATGAGAGAATCGAAGAGCAAACCAAAAGTAGATAATAGGAAGCAGGGAGCTAGATCTTCTGCAAATGAGAAGAAAACCAAGAAATAGAGGGAGGGGCAGGAAGCGAAGATAAAATGAAAAGAACAAAGTTGTGTTGGGCACAGGCGCCAGCTCCCCATGATGAGTGTGCTACAGACATGGAGTAATAGAATTTTTTTTTAAAAAGATGGCCTCTGAAACAACCCCTTGTGTCCTTGAGCAGGGCCTCCCTGAAGGACCACTGCAGACAGGAGCAGGACACGGATCTGCCAGAGAGCCCTGCCAGCACTACATGCCCCCAGGAGTCCTCCTGAAAGAACCTGGTGACTAGCCACACAGCAGCACCGCAGCAATGGGGAGGACACGGAGGAGTGGGAAGCCACCCGGCAGGGTGTGGGAGTCTGTCCCTGCCTGGTACCCAAGGGACAGTGGCTGGTGTGTAAGAAAGCAGCTCTCGGGGAAGACTCCGTTGGTGGCCTTCACCTGTGTCCACAGCCAGGGACCCGGGCCAGGGGTCCTTCCCTTGCACTTACAGGAAAAGAGGCTCTGGAGGAGGCAGTGCCTGTCCACTGGACGCAGCATGTCGTGTGCCCTCCACACCGCTGTGTGCCCATGGCCAGCAGCAGGAACTCTGGCCGGAGCCAGCTGAGTTGGCAGGTGGCAGCTGCACATGGGCCAGCTGCTTGCAAAGCCCACATCCACCAGCTGCACAGGGTCTCGGCACAGAGGGACACACTCGGCTCCCGGCAGCAGCTGCTTGGGCCAGCCAGCATGGAGAGGGACGCTCCAGGGCAAGATGCTTATTTGGGGGTATGTGGAATGTTTGTGTGCTCCCCAGCCCGGGAATGATGGCATCAGCAGGGGTGGCGTTGGGAAGAGACCCTGGGAATGGGACTAGAGCTCATATCAAAGAGGCACTGAGGGAATGGT
>NW_004524584.1:19114833-19124742 GCF_000260255.1 Octodon degus | reverse complement strand
CTGGTGGCAGACGTGGGCTCCTGGTGGCAGGCACAGGCTCTACTGGGCAAACTAAGAGATGCCAATACCCAGGAGCTCACACTCCCAGCTGCTGAATGGCTGCTTAGCAGGCGGTGCACTGGCAGCAGAATTCAGACTTGGGGTGCAAAAGGGCAAGGCTCAGAGGAGCCACTGAAAGAAGAGCAGCCATGGGTCAGCATCGCCTTCTAGGAAGGGCTGTGTGAGGAGCAGGTGGCAGAAGTCGTGTGCTGCAGCCCAGCCCATGACTCCACCCACAGGGACATCAGACCAAGCCTCTCACCCCACAGGACACCCCAGGGATCCTCGAGTGGCAGGGCTGCTCCTAGGGTGCCCCAGTAGCCCGGGCAGGTAGTGTGCTGGTGCCAGCACCAGTGACTTGGGAATGACCACCCGCATTGGCACACTGGGCGACAAAGTCTTGTTCCCTTCCACAGGGAAAGCCCAAAGGGAAATGCCAGGCGCTCCCTGAGGACTTGACGCTCTCAGCTGCTACCATCCGCCTCACCCCTCGTGATGGACACTGTCACTGCCCAGCTGGCCACACACTGCCGTGTCCTCTTCATCTGCGCCAGGAGCTCCCGCGTGCCAGGCCCCTGAAAGCCAGGCAAGAGCTGGGATCGCTGAGCGCAGGGCTGCGCATGAGCAACAGATGGGTGAGCAAGCTGTGGAGTAGTCGGCAGCTAGCCACATGTAAGTATTCTTCAATTACTGTAAAGCACAACTACGAAGGGGGGCATATAGTGTGCAATAAAACACAATGAGTGTGATTTAAAACATTTTGTACTGTCAGGCTAAATCCAGGGCTCATCGACAAGGCCCGGGCCGTGTTCCTGAGCTGCAGCCACAGCCCTTTGACCCCAGTCTGTTTTGAAAGGGGACTGGACTACACTGCCTGGGCTGGCCTCCAGTGCAAATCCTCCCACCTCATCCCCTAAGTGGCTGGGATCACAGGCTCGGGCCGCGACGCCCAGCGTGACAGCCAGCTCTACCTTGGGGAGGTAGTAGCTTTCATAATGTATATGCTTTTATAAAGAAAAACAGAAGAAAATGATTCAGCGTGCCCAGTAGAAACATTGCCACGTACTGATGCCCCGTGTACTCCAGAAGCGGCATCTGTAAGCGCAGAAGCGCCGCACTAGTGAGGAGGGGACCTGGGGTGGCGGGTGGCCCGTCTGTCTACTTGTTCGTAGAGCGCGGATCAGCCTGGTGTTCTGCGACCTGGAAGCTGCCGCGCGGTCTCTGAGCGCCGCAGGAATCCCACCTCAGCGTGTGGGGGCCGTACTACGTGCAGAGGACGCAAGCGAGCACCCAGCCAGCCAGCCCTGCCCAGCCCTCGGTGCACCAGCGGCCAGTGGGCGGCTGCACCTCTCTCCAAGACCCTTGCTTGTTTCAAAGGAAGCTGAGAGAAGCTGGGTGGGACAAGCGGCAGGAGGAGAGAGCTGAATTCCAGTCCTACCAAAATCATGTCTCACAGTTAGGAAGGAGAAATAGTTTGTTCTTTTTCTGGAATTGCTACCTCAAAGGGAGCTTGGTCTCAATCAGTGAGGCTCACAGCAGGCACCTGCTCTGTCCAGACCTGGCCAGTGGATCGTGGGCAATGCAGGACAGAGGGGTGATACGGGGCCCCCTGCGCCTGCTGAGGCTGTAGGGCTCAGCAGCTCCCAGCGGGGCTTGAGAGCGGAGTCGGAGCATGCGCACTGCTCTGCGCGCCTCCTATTCGCGCAGCCATTCACCATCAGCGGGGCGGGGAGGTGCAGCGCGAGGCAGGGGCCTTGTGCCAGGAATCAGGCGAAGCACAGAGGCTCCGCTGTTTCCCTGCCTCCACAACAAAGATCTTCTTGTAAGGTGAGTGCGGAGGCACGGGAGGATGCTCCCTAGCATACACAGCACTCACATAGGCATCCGCTTTAACACGTCCAGATGATTCTGCTTTGTAGGAGACAAAAGTATGGCTCCTTCCTCCTTCAGAAATGTAGGGGCCCTGCCAGTGCCCCGGGGCCAGGCGGCGTACTCTCAAAGGAAGGGGATGAAGGTTGCTGGGACCACAGCGGCAGAAGGAGAACACAGAATGGCTAGGAGGGGTCACCACCTCCTGCACCACGACCAGCTGCCAGGGGCATGGAGAGGTCCCTGCTCGTGGCCCACCCCAGCCTGGTACATGCGTCCCCGCAGCAAGCGAACTTACCTTCCTACAGGAGGACACCAGGTCCAGCAAGCACCCCCTGAAGGGCATGGGACGCAGGAGTGGAACGGAGCACAGAGCGCTGCAGTCTGGGGGAGAGAGCAGAGCAGCCCTTCCGTGGCCAGGACAGGGCCACCCAGGCACCCCTGGCTGAGCCTGTGTTCCCAGCTCTCGGTCTCCCATGCACCCCACAATTTCCACCAGAGCCAGCCCAGCTGGCTGGCTGGATGTCCTGTGCAGTGTACACAGGGACTCCAGGTGCCCGGGCCCTCCAGCCGCCGCTCCACCCTGACGGTGGAGAACGTCCCCAGGCCCTGCTAACTGTCCCCTGGGGACACAGAAAGTAGGGAGCAGCCTGGTGTCTTCCTCGTATCAGTTCTGAGAGTGAGAAAGCATGTACAGGGGCTGGCAGGAAAAGGAAGGGACAGGCTGGTGAACTGAGCAAAATAAACACTTAGAAACTTCCCAGCTGAAAATGCGCAGCCTGACTGCTGAAAAGAAAGCCCTTTTTGTTACTTCTGTTGTAAGCCCTGTAGTCTGAGTTCACAGGCAACTTGGAGAACATGGAAGGCCCCACGTGCCTTCAACACCCCGCTTGTCCACCACGCACCCCAAGTTGGGGAAGCACTGAGATAGGTGCTGAGGAGCTCAGGGCTCAAGGGTCAGGGTGAGCCCTAGGAGAAGGGGACCTGTGTCAGAGGCTGCCACGTGCAACCCTTGGGCTCTGCTGTCAAACATTTCAGTCCTGATTTTTGCAACCATATACCTCCTCCTGCCCTTTCCCAAGGCCTTGGGTGAGCTGTGGGGCACTGCTGGGCAGGGGCTCGGGCAGGCCTCGCAGCAGCCATCCACCCAGCAACGTAGGACAGGATGTGGCCACCCTGTGCCTGTGGGACAGGAGCCAGGGGCCCACCGCACCTCGCCTGGTGCTTCGGCCCTGTGGCCCCCCCAGGCCTCAGGCCCTGAAAGCAGTGCCATATCCCTTCCCCACCCTCAGCAGCCCCACCATTTCCTGCATGAAAACTGTAGCCGGACATCACCCAACAGGGAATCCTGCAAACTCTCTGTGGCGCATACAGCAATGTCCAGAAGTAACCAGGGAGCGTGCAAGAGGCCCTGAGTGGAATTCTGACGTGAGCTGTGAGTTCCAGGCGCGGGATGGAGGGGAAGTGCAAAGAAAGGAAACCACTCTTGGTTGTTAAATACGATTCTTTGTGACTTGCAAGAAAAGGGGGACACAATGAAAAATTATCAGCGCATCCTCCACAGAAGTCATCTACATGTGTTTATTTAACAATCAGAAGATGGCTTTATTATACACATTTGATTTCCATATGCAACCGTTTCCTTATCTGTCACTTGTATCTAAGCAGGGTGCTTTATACAAATCTGAAAAATGAAAAATTCAGCACCAGGCATAGGAAACTCATTTAATGTCGAGTGCAGTCAAAATCAAGATTTCTTTATTTGTAGTAACAATGCTGTTAAATCAGAAAATTACTCTCCCTTTCTGTGCGTCCTTCTTCCTTTACAATTCAGTTGTTTGATCATAAATTGTCGAGTACTGTGACTTGTCTCCTCCACTTCCCACACTGGCCGAGACAGATTAAAAACTCCGGCACACCACCGGCCAGCCTGGCATACCATTAGCATATATATGAGATTTGAGACATTTTCTAATATTCTCCGGCAGAACTCATCTGTCAGCCAGGTGATGAATTATAAAACTCTTAGCTTGTTTAGGAAATAAAGAGGAGGGAGGAGCAAAGAAGCAGAGGGGAGATGGATGGAAAGGACGCGGACCACCTCATCTCTCCCCACCGTGGGCTGTGCCAGGGTTTGGAGCCCACACCATGTCTCCGGGAGAGAGGCGTCCAAGGCCAGCGGTCTGGGTCAGACAGCCGATGCGGTCCCAGCCGGGAGTGGCCAGTGGCTGTCTCGCTCAGGAGGCCTTGGCAATGTCGGCTTTGCATCTGCACTAGCAGTGGCCTCTCTGTGAGCCGAAGTGTTGGGAATGTGAGCTCAGGCCTGACACGCGGGACCTGGAGGTACAAGAGCATTGCCAGCATAGGACAGGTCATTGCAGGCATGGGTGTCCCCGTGCCATGCCATGCTGCAGGCACAGACATGCTGTCTAGACACTCCCGGGACTCGGTCAGCACTGGTGGGGGGCGGTTGTTGTGGGAGCTGAGACTGCACCAACAAATTTTATCTTGCTCTGTCGTCGCCTGGCCAGTCCACTTGCTCTTTTGGGCTCAGCCTGGGAAAGGGCAGATGCTGGGTGCTTTGACCTTGTGGGTAGGCATCTGAGCGCCCTCCCAAGGCACTGGACCCCACCGGAGCCTGGGCAGGGTCCTGCCACCCCAGCCCTTGCCTGAGCTCCTTTCTGCTGTGCTGCCCCCACACTCCCTACACCAAGGCAGCAGCAGACCCGGCAGCTCCAGGTCAGAGGTGTTTGTCCCCCTCTGGCAGGAAGCAGGGCCAGCAGCCCATTCTGAAGCCTCCCATAGGAAGCCTGAGTCTCCATCCCTGTGTGCTTGTTCACACCAGTTCTCATGGCTGACAGCCATGACAGGGCTGTTTGCCTACGTCTTTCTTCTCAGTACTAAGGATGGGCCCGGGCCCTTACTCTGAGGGGCACCCTCAGTGCTTTTCATTTTCTGAGTCCCACTAAGTCACTGAGTTGTCTGGACTGGACACAAACTTGTGATGCTCCTGCCTCAGCCTCTTAGAGCCCTAAAACTGCAGACAGGGGCTGCTGGGCCTGGCTGTCGGCATGGACTCTATCGCAAGGGACAACATGGCCCCAAGGGTGCCCAGAATGCTGACAACAGAAATGCACCTGATGCCTGCATTCTCCAGGTTCCACGGAGCTGGGGAGGCATTTGCAGGGAGGGACAGTGTCCAAGGCCCTGGGGCCAGGGTTCCCAGGCCCACACTGGGCCCACAGGGAGGCTACACGTGGCCTCCTCATAGCAGCCTGCAGGTACAGGTCCTGCAACTGGAGCAGGATGTCACAGGAGAAGCTGCAGCATCACTACAAGTTCACATGGAGGACGTGGTGTACCCCTGGACGTGCTCGAGGGGACCTTAGCTCCTGAGGTGTCCAGCCCAAGGCAGTGACCCCTGCAGTTTTATTCCCACCTCTCCCAGCCAGCAGCACAGAGAGTCCTGGCAGCACAGTCGAGTGGGGAGCAAGAAGCTCCACTGAGGGTGAGCATTTAGAGAGAACGTAAGGTTCTCACTCAGAGAGCACACCGAGCCTGTGAGCCTGTGGCCCTGGGCCAGGGTTGCTCCTGACCAGCCACACCCTGCAGTGACTCATGGGCTGGACAGTCAGCAGCTAAGAGAGTCATCTTCCCCACGGGATCCTGGAGGGTGGGTGAGAACAGGCCCAGCGGGCACAGGGTGAGGAACAGCTGCTGGCTGGACTAGGTCGGGCCTTCCTGGGTCAGGTATCCCTGAGCCATGGTACAAGCTGTGCTGTCTTCTACTCCAACTGGAGAGCAGCCCAGGGTCACCCAAGGCAAGGCAGTGAGACCCCAGGGGAGTAGACACAGCCACCAAGGCCTGACCAGGGAGGCCAGCACCAAATCAGACAGGGTGCTCTGCTGTGGGCCACCAGGGGAGATAGGACTTCCTCCAGCCTCCCAGCTCGACAGATGCATTAACATGCAGTCATAGTACCAGCTGCTGCCAGCAGAGTCAGGGCAGGGCCGCCCCTCCAGGGCCACTGACACACACCAGAACAGAAAGGACGCCCTCACCTCCTGAGGTGCCACAAGGCCCCCTCAGGGTGGGCAGATGCATCTCCAGCAGAGGAGAGGGGCCAGGCCCTCATGAGGAAGGCCAGGGCGCTGCAGCCTCCCGCAAGGATTGGGTGTCACTTGTGGCCCTGATGTGACATGGGGACATGCGACCCAGGGCCTCTGGTCTGGCCCAATTGCCAAATGTGCAAATCCTGAAAGATCAAAATCTCTAAGCCTGAAGTGCAGAGTGATCCCAGTTCCAAAAGTACGGCTCTGAAAAATGCAACTTTTAAAATTCTCTAAATCATATTCATTCACTTTCTTTGCGCTCTAAATTACTTTCATCGTATGAGTATATTTGGCCGGCATGATGTCCTGACTTAGGTGTCTGGGACCCAGCCCTGCTTGGTCACCTTGTGCCTGGACCACGAGCACCTCTCCAGATTACTCTGGAAACCATTGTTCCCCACCTACCGCAGCCCAGCCATGCTCCAGAGCTCCAGAGCTCCCCCTGAAGGCCCCTGCACTGGTCCCAGCAGTCCAACCTCGCTCCCGCGCATGACCTCTGGTCTCTCAGTTCCACTTCTGGCTGACAGTTTTGGCCCCCACATGAGAGAACATGTGCTGGTTTCACCTTCCTTTGTCTCCTAATGCCCTTCCCCTCAGATGCTACAGTTGCATCCGTTTTGCTGCAAATGCTAGAGCAGTAATCTTTTTCTGGCTGTGTAATACTCCATCTCACTTATATTCCAACCTTTCCTTACCCGTTAATGTGCACAGAGGCTGACTTCCAATCTTGCCTGCTGTAAATGCTGCTGTCAATGCTGCAGTAAATGTGGCATATGCTGTCTCTTTGATGTGCTGACTTCAATCCCTGTGGACATGGAATTGCTGATGAAATGGGAGCTCTGTCTCTAATGGACACCATCGCTTACCGTGGCAGGAGTGGGCTGGAGCGTTCTCTTTTTCCACCTCTGCACTGGAGTTTCTCACTCTTGTCCTCTTGATTCTGGAGTAGGATGCAGCTCGCTGCCATTAGACTTGTGTTTCTTTACTGGGCGATGAGGTGACACGTTTTGATGGGTGCCTCAGCCACCTGAGTCTCCTCTCTTGAGAAGTGGCTGTCCAAGTCCTTTGTCCACTATGGCACAGTGATTTTATTGGGGACTTCAGCTCCCTCTCCGTCCTCTGGAATCAGTCCTCTGTCAGGGCCAGAGCTTGCACAGTTGTCCCCCGTTCTGCGGGCTGACATGTCCCTATGCTGCGCACAGGCTTCCTCTTTGGTCTTATCCCGTTCGCCTAACCTTGTGTTGGATTCCCAGGCTGTTGGGTTCTCATCCCAAGTTCATCACCAGCCCCACAGTCTTGACATGTTGCCCCTGGGTTTTCCTCTGCAGTTTTGGAGTCTTGGGTCTCACGCCTAAGTTTCTGGTCCACTTGGAGCACACTTTCATGCAGAGTGAGGGTTGGAGTCCAGTTCCAGCATCAGGCTTGGACATTGGCTTCTGTCCAGTGGGCATCGCAAGCCTTTGTTGAGAAGCACCAAGCATAAACGCACAGCCGGCAGCCTACCTGTCCCCTCGGCCTGTTCCCCGCAACACGGAGCTGTCCTGGTGCTGAGGTTCTGGTCCACCTTGAGCTCTGGTGTGTGAAGCCTCCAGCTTTGGGGGTTTTGTACAAGACAGCTATGGCTATTTGCATTCTTTTGTGCTTATGTGGGACTGCAAGGATCACTTTTTCAAGTTCTCTGAAGGTGTCATTGGAATTTTGATGGCAATTGGATTGAATTTGCAAAGCATGTTGGGTAATAAGGACACTTGAAGAATATTAATTCTTTTAACTCATGAACACAGGAGTTTTGGGGGGGTTTTTTGGTGTTCCTACAATTTTGTTCATCAAAGTAGTATGTTTTTCATTATAGAAATCTTTCACTTTGTTGGCTAAATTTATTCCTGGTTTTTTGTTTTCCATGTCTTTTTTCGATAGTGAGGTTTAAACTCAGCACCTTCTCACTGACCTCCATCCCTGTTCCTTTTTTATTTCTTAGTTTGAGACAAGCTCTGGTTAAGTTGCTAAGTTGCCCAGGCTGGTCTCAAACTCATGATCCCCCTCCCTCAGCCTCTCAGAATGCTGGGGTCACACATGTATGCACCACACCAAGTTGTGATACTTTAGTCTTTGGTAGTGTATGCGAGTGGGGCTATTTTCATGCTTTCTTTCTGAGGAGTGTCATTGTTGGTGTATACAAATGCTGCCACAATTTTTGTATGTTCATTTCTCATCCTGCAACTGTACTGAGTTCAATGTTTTATTGAGCCTTCTGCAGAGTCCTTACATTTTTCTGTAAATACAGTCCCATTACCCACAGACAGGGACAATTTACTTCCTGCCTTTGGCTTACCTCCCCTCGCTGCTCTGGCCAATTCTCCCTGTCCTCTGAAAAGGGCCTGGTGGGTGTGGATTCCCCAACTCACCCCAGACCCTCCAGGAAGCAGCTTAACCTCTCCGCACTCACAGGATGCTGTCCGTGGAGGTGTGGCTCCCAGCCTTCACCATGTGGAGCTGTGGGGTTGAGGCTGTGGCCACTGAGGCTCACCACCAAGGGCCTCTGTCATTGCTAAGTGTTGTCTGTGCATCGGTCGGGAAGGTGGTAGGCTTTCCCTCCATGTGTTGTTCTGACGATGGCATGGACTCATTCATGTCTGCTGAACCTGCATGCAATCCGTGATGAAAGTGACTTGGTGCGGTGAGGACTCGGGGATGTGCTGCGGATTGATTCACATAGCATTTGTTGAAAAGTCTTACACGTGTGTTCCCTGGAGACGCAGGTGGACAGCTCACTCGCAGGTGCTGTGTTTTGTCTGGCTTCAACATCAGGGAGAGGAGGCTGTCATACGACGGACTTAGGGAAATCCTCTTCTTTTCAGTGCTTCGAATAGTTGGAGAAAATCGGTGTTAATCTTCCTAATCCTGGTAGGATTCAGGAGTGGAGCCATCTGTCCTAGCTTTCCTTTTGGGGAGACACATTTTATTGCTGATTCCTTCTCACCTCTTGCTTTTGGTCTGTGTAATTTTCCGTGTCTCATGGCTCACTCTGGGGGATTACATCTATCCGTAGATTTGTCCAGTGACAGTTTATTGGCATAGAAATGGCACAGCAGCCTCCAGTGATCCCTTGTATTTGGCGGTACCAATTGTAATGTTTCCTTTTTCTAATCCATAATTACATTTATTTTATTTGTCTAATCTACCTAAAGATTTGACAGTTGTGCTTATGTTTCAAAAAGTCAACTGTTCAGGGCCAGTGAGATAGCTGAGCAGATGAAACACCTGCTTAGGCAAGTTCGGGGACCAGGGTTCAATCCCCAACACCACATGCCATGCCCGCCCCACCCCCCAGGTGCACTGAGCTGGCCACCGAGACTGGGTGTGGTGGTGCATGCTCGTAATCCCAGCACTGGGGAGGCTGAAACAGGAGGATCACTATGAGTGCGAGCTGCACAGTGAGACCCTGTACCAAATACATTTTTTAAAAAAGATGCCTCGATAGCCTCTAGGCTAACTATACCAGGAGTAAGGCAGAGCTCACACAGTGAGGTACAGCATGGCCCAGATCCCGGGCCAGCCCCACCCTCTCTCTAGTTCCCTAGCAACACGCCATCACACCAAGACATGAAGTTTTACCGATATCTGAGAAGCAGTCTGCAACCCTGGATAACATAAACCACATCCACGGGCCAGCGCGATATCTCAGTGGACTGAATACCTACTAGGTAAGCGCAGAGATTGGGGTTCAATTCTCGGCACCACATGCCACACCGGCCCTGCCCCCAGGCATGCTGAGCCGGCCACCGAGAACCAGTGTGGTGCCACACACCTGCGATCCCAGTGCTGGGGAGGCTAAACACAGGAGGATAACTAGAGTCCAAGCTGCATAGTGGGACCCTGTACCAATTA
>NW_004524584.1:19094189-19096978 GCF_000260255.1 Octodon degus | reverse complement strand
GGACTCGTAGAAACTGAAAAGTTGAATCACAGACACTGAGCACAGAAGGGAGAGGAGAAAAACTGGGAGATGGTCAAAAACATAGTTTCTAAAGCTCAAAATAACAGTGATTTTGTTTTATTGGCCTGAAGAACTTTTGCCCTGTCTCTCATGGGAGTGGAGGACAGGTCATAGTAGGTTGCCCTCGCTAGGCCACAGCCCAAAATCAGTTTGTGAATAAAAGAAACTAGGGGTGTGCTACAGCACTTTGTCTTGTCTGTGTTTCTTAGAGAGGGTGAAGGAAGTTACAAAAGTAGCTCCGTGAGCCTTTATCTATCTGGGGACTCCCACGGCATGGGGAACGTGGCATCTCCCGCATGTGTTTTTATCAAGATGTTCAACATCATCCCGACATCTTTTATCATAATTAAAAAAGACTTCAGAGCTTCCCAAATTCCTCTCCACTCCAAACTTCTCTCCCCTGAGCACAGAAGAGGAGACCCGGAACCTGCTGGAAGCCACATGCTAAGTGAACATGATGTACGTAATGTATTCCAAGCGTATACGAGAGTGAGGTAAACTCTCAGCAAGTTAACTAAAGCTCAGGCATAAAATCAGCTACAGCCCATTTATCTGCACAGCAGAGGAAGTCATGGAAAAACCAACATCACCACTGCCCCTCTTGGAAACGATAGCAAATGTATAGGCATGAGGAAACGCAGAAACTCATCCCGGTCTTGGCCCCTGAGCTGCTCGATGCTGGGATTTCTGCTGGGGCCTGGGGCTCTGGGTTGGGCACCTCGATGGCCCCCTTCAAGTCCTTGCAACACGAAATAATTCCATCACATTGTCCTCAGAAACTTCAGGGCAAGGAAACTCTGTGAGGACGCATGTAAGCCACTTGGGCGGGACTGAACCAGAAATGCCACTTCCAAACAGGGTTGCCCATGATGAGTGACGGGGGCTTTCAACATTAGCCATACGCAACGGTCCCTCTGGGCTCTCTTGCATCTCACCTCCACCCCTTCACCGCCCACTGGATTGAGGGCGTCAGTATTGACAGCCACACTCTTTAGGTCCTCAAGCCTGGTAGCACTCTCTCGGCCACCAGCACTTGATTTGATACACCTCAGTGTGTGTCAGAAATCAGAGCTGGCACTTGGATATGGATCTTCAACCTCCACTTGGAATCACATGTTTTCAGAAGGAGCTGGACAGGTAGGAAGGGTTGCCTGTCCGTGGGACCTCAGGTTCACAATTTTGATGCAAAGTATCAAAAGTAGCCAGCTATCAAAAGTTTTACAAACAACCGCCCACCTTAAATGGGGTGAAACTTCTATTGAGGTTTCAATGTCTAAGTGCCAGTCCTGCCTGAGGAGGATGTCACTTGTGGGCTCGGGAACTCAGGGACACATGTCACTTTCAGCGTAGAAGTGACCCAGGTCATGCTCAGCTCTGGGCTGCTCATGCCAGGTCCACACAGACAAACACAGGACTGTCTCCATGGAGACCTGAGACTCAGTGCTTACCAAACACAAAGCCTCTCCCATAAGGCAATTAGAATCTACTTCAGAAGTTGCCTGTGATTGGTGGGCAGAATCTTCCCCTTCCCCCGGTTGGTGAGCAGGACCTTCCTCCAGTTCTGATTGGTGGACGGAGCTTTGTGTGAAGCCCTGAAGCAGCCCTCGCTAGACACCATCTCT
Organism: Octodon degus; assembly: GCF_000260255.1. Taxonomy (NCBI): domain Eukaryota; kingdom Metazoa; phylum Chordata; class Mammalia; order Rodentia; family Octodontidae; genus Octodon; species Octodon degus. The sequence continues at coordinate 19,095,296 of NW_004524584.1, read as the reverse complement.
GCCTGTGCTTTGACTTTGGGCTTCCAGTCTCACACCCATGCCAAATGGGTGATCTTCAGGTCTGTAAATGTGGTCTAAGAAGACCAAGACAGTGGCAACCTGGGACTGTGGCATAAAGACACACAGAGCCCAGTAGCAGGACCAGTACTTGCAAATCTCAGGACATGGGGTATAGTGGACAGGCAGCTGTCTGTGACCCTTGCACCCTAAGGAAGCTGATTCTGAGGCCTGAGGAGCTGGGTCCAAATCCTGCCTGTTGTCTGGACGCAGGGGCGTCAGCCCAGCCTGCAGCTCTCTGTACCTCCCTTGCTTCCTACACGGAATGGGGTCAAAGGCTGTGTCACGGACCATTGAAAATTTAACTCAGCAGTGTCTGTACCAGAGCTGACCACAAGTGGGTGCCTGGCAGGGAAGCGAAGGGATCCCTCTTCCATCCCAGGCTCACAAGGGCAGGAGCCACAGCCCTGGCCATCCCCACAGATCCTGGGCCACCTCTATCTCAGCCTGGGGTGACAGCGTGCTCTGAGAATCCCATCCTCCCACTCACAGGCACCCTGGTGAAGTCACAGCCAGGCTTGATGCTCAGACAACAGACAAAATTAGAATTCCGTGTGCAAGATTTTACCTGCCACGTGCAACAGAGAGCTGCATCTCCACGCTGTGAGGCCCCACAACAGGATAATTTATTAACCTAGAATTCTCCTGCCAAAAGGGGGACAATGACTCAGGTCCCCTTTCGGTAAAGAAGGCTTCTTTACAAAGCAGAACATAGCCCACCAGCTGCTGAGACAGAAAGGCTTCCTGGGCCATCAGAACCACCCACTTACAGGTGAGCTTCGGAAGGGGCGGCAAAGCCCCGCTGGGAAAATTGAATTGTTTTTGCAGGAAACGATATATAGGAGACTAGATCCATGTGGAGCTGGTGACATGACTGTACCCCAGGCACTTGGGCAGCACCCCAAGCAAGTCACCATGGACAGAGGCGGGGGTGACATCGAGGCAACAATGAACTGACCAGCAGAAACGTTCCTCTGACTGCTTAGGAGTGCACGATGAGGCAGGCTCAGCTGCTAAATAGCACCCTGGGAGTAGCATTCCCCGCATGAT
>NW_004524584.1:19080769-19094089 GCF_000260255.1 Octodon degus | reverse complement strand
CTGCTGGGGCCTGGGGCTCTGGGTTGGGCACCTCGATGGCCCCCTTCAAGTCCTTGCAACACGAAATAATTCCATCACATTGTCCTCAGAAACTTCAGGGCAAGGAAACTCTGTGAGGACGCATGTAAGCCACTTGGGCGGGACTGAACCAGAAATGCCACTTCCAAACAGGGTTGCCCATGATGAGTGACGGGGGCTTTCAACATTAGCCATACGCAACGGTCCCTCTGGGCTCTCTTGCATCTCACCTCCACCCCTTCACCGCCCACTGGATTGAGGGCGTCAGTATTGACAGCCACACTCTTTAGGTCCTCAAGCCTGGTAGCACTCTCTCGGCCACCAGCACTTGATTTGATACACCTCAGTGTGTGTCAGAAATCAGAGCTGGCACTTGGATATGGATCTTCAACCTCCACTTGGAATCACATGTTTTCAGAAGGAGCTGGACAGGTAGGAAGGGTTGCCTGTCCGTGGGACCTCAGGTTCACAATTTTGATGCAAAGTATCAAAAGTAGCCAGCTATCAAAAGTTTTACAAACAACCGCCCACCTTAAATGGGGTGAAACTTCTATTGAGGTTTCAATGTCTAAGTGCCAGTCCTGCCTGAGGAGGATGTCACTTGTGGGCTCGGGAACTCAGGGACACATGTCACTTTCAGCGTAGAAGTGACCCAGGTCATGCTCAGCTCTGGGCTGCTCATGCCAGGTCCACACAGACAAACACAGGACTGTCTCCATGGAGACCTGAGACTCAGTGCTTACCAAACACAAAGCCTCTCCCATAAGGCAATTAGAATCTACTTCAGAAGTTGCCTGTGATTGGTGGGCAGAATCTTCCCCTTCCCCCGGTTGGTGAGCAGGACCTTCCTCCAGTTCTGATTGGTGGACGGAGCTTTGTGTGAAGCCCTGAAGCAGCCCTCGCTAGACACCATCTCTGCCTGTGCTTTGACTTTGGGCTTCCAGTCTCACACCCATGCCAAATGGGTGATCTTCAGGTCTGTAAATGTGGTCTAAGAAGACCAAGACAGTGGCAACCTGGGACTGTGGCATAAAGACACACAGAGCCCAGTAGCAGGACCAGTACTTGCAAATCTCAGGACATGGGGTATAGTGGACAGGCAGCTGTCTGTGACCCTTGCACCCTAAGGAAGCTGATTCTGAGGCCTGAGGAGCTGGGTCCAAATCCTGCCTGTTGTCTGGACGCAGGGGCGTCAGCCCAGCCTGCAGCTCTCTGTACCTCCCTTGCTTCCTACACGGAATGGGGTCAAAGGCTGTGTCACGGACCATTGAAAATTTAACTCAGCAGTGTCTGTACCAGAGCTGACCACAAGTGGGTGCCTGGCAGGGAAGCGAAGGGATCCCTCTTCCATCCCAGGCTCACAAGGGCAGGAGCCACAGCCCTGGCCATCCCCACAGATCCTGGGCCACCTCTATCTCAGCCTGGGGTGACAGCGTGCTCTGAGAATCCCATCCTCCCACTCACAGGCACCCTGGTGAAGTCACAGCCAGGCTTGATGCTCAGACAACAGACAAAATTAGAATTCCGTGTGCAAGATTTTACCTGCCACGTGCAACAGAGAGCTGCATCTCCACGCTGTGAGGCCCCACAACAGGATAATTTATTAACCTAGAATTCTCCTGCCAAAAGGGGGACAATGACTCAGGTCCCCTTTCGGTAAAGAAGGCTTCTTTACAAAGCAGAACATAGCCCACCAGCTGCTGAGACAGAAAGGCTTCCTGGGCCATCAGAACCACCCACTTACAGGTGAGCTTCGGAAGGGGCGGCAAAGCCCCGCTGGGAAAATTGAATTGTTTTTGCAGGAAACGATATATAGGAGACTAGATCCATGTGGAGCTGGTGACATGACTGTACCCCAGGCACTTGGGCAGCACCCCAAGCAAGTCACCATGGACAGAGGCGGGGGTGACATCGAGGCAACAATGAACTGACCAGCAGAAACGTTCCTCTGACTGCTTAGGAGTGCACGATGAGGCAGGCTCAGCTGCTAAATAGCACCCTGGGAGTAGCATTCCCCGCATGATCCGAAGTCTGTTGCCCTGCCAGGACTCTTCTTGTCTTGCCATAGAAAGTGTGATCAGGAAATATGGTGGATGTTTAATTTTAAAAATTAATACAGTAAGAAACACATTGCCAAGATCCCCCCTAAAATGCTACCATGCCCTAGGAACACACCGGTTCCCATGGATCTGGCCGCTTTCTGCGGCAGCTCTGGAGCCCTCTCATGTGTGCCGTTTGTTGTGCTGTTGGGGCTGGCTCCACGTTCTGAAGCGATTCAGAGCTTTCACGGTCATTTTGACATTGGGGAAGAGCCAGAAGTCTCATGGTGCCAGATCCAGGGAACAAGGTACATGAGGACACAGTGTCATGTTTTTATGAACCTGCCTTTCCCATGGATGGCATCCAGCAGCAGTGTTCAAAGGATTTTTTTTTAATCACACCTTGGAAGACACTGCAAAAGAGGACTCCAGAACTGCTCCCAAAAGTGGCAAGTGTGTTCATAGGGAGGGAAGATTTGGAGGAGATGGGTGGCCACGTGTCCTTTATTGTACAGATTTTTCTACTTAAACACACACTGTGTTTTCTGGTCAGCTTCTCTTTACTGCCTGTTCATGGCGTGTGTATCTAGGTTTTCCCTGTGTCACTTGAGAACCATCAAAACTATGGGAAGAAAGACGTCCTCTTAGGGGAGATAGCTCAGCAGATTAAGTGCCTGTCTGGCAAGTGCAGGGACCAGGGTTAGATCCCCGGTACCCCATGCATGCTGTGCCAGCCACTGAAACTGGGTGCGGCGGTGCATGCCTGTAATCCCAGTGCTGGGGAGGCTGAGACAGGAGGATCACCATGAGTCCAAGCTGCATGGTGAGACCCTGTACCGAATAAATAAGAAAGATGTGCCCCCAAATCACTTTAACTGCATCTGAAAAGGCGTTGGCCAGCAGCCAAAACTGGCACATCACGGGCTTCTGTGTGAGAAAGCACCTTCCATGATGGAACTTTGCATTTTGCCCAGTCTCCCCACCACCGCCTCATCCCTTAAAGAAAACACATGGTGGCTGAGCATCTCAGGCCCAACCTCAAATGTCATCTGTTCTGGGTGCTCTCTCCTGCAATGCTATTTTGCAGGGCTGACACAATCAGAAAAGCATAATTCAATTTTTTTTTTAAATTACCCATTTGTTATGGCAGGGGCAGGACATAAACATTTCCATGAATCACACACATAAATAATGAAAACGCAAAATAAAACCAGTTCTCCCTGTCGGCTGGGTAATAGTTTAATTGTATAGTTATTCTTACATTAAAAGCTGCATACCTGGCAAGCTGTATCGGGTAACGGGGACTTTTAAATGTGCCAGTATTTCTACACGAGGAACGTGGGTCAATTGCAAAAGGGATAACCATAATGATTAAATCATTAAAATTTTGTCTATGCTTCACAGAGCATAGAGAAAATTAACTTCCCACCAACCTCATTTTTCTGCTGAACATGAAATAATGATTTTCTGCCAGTATAATTACAAAGCTAACATCTGATAGACTCAGCATCCAGCGGGGATTATCACAGGCACGAGTATTAGACCTCATTACCAGCTTGACTGCAAAATTATTACATCTTGTAATTGGAGGGTGAGATTTATATACAGATTGGCCGGGTTTCTGTAAGATTGTAATTACAAGCTTCGTTGGTTTGCTACTTATCACACGGTGCAGGAGGAGGCGAAAACAAGCGGAGGGAAGACCATTTCATTAAGCTGTAACCCCGTCGAGGGAGGAGCGCTGTAACGTCCCTGTATTTATTAGGCCAAACAGAGCTGTTTGCAGAAAGGGAGGCCATTTATTACCGCCTGACAAATGGGATTTCATTTATTTAACCTCAGTGATCTATTTCAGTAAAATGTACAAACGAGCCATCCGTTTTATGATTGCAGAGTCAACGCTCAATTATCTAAAGGCTAAGTGAGTGTTAAAGTGGCCATCTGCTAGGATGAATCCATTGATTCAATTTGCTTCATGCTGCTCAATGATTCCGGGTAGGCGGGGAGGTGGGGCTGAGCCGGCGAGCGGGGGTCTGGGCACCGCCCCAAGGCTGCGTGCGTCTGTGTGCGTGCTCGCGCGCGCGTGTGTGTGTGTGTGTGAGTGTGTGCGTGCGTGCCGCACGTTTAATCCTTCACACAATAGAAGGCGATCAATAGCAGCTTAAATTTTATGAGACAAGGAGTTAAGTTGTTCAGCCCAAGCCGGAACACCTTTGCTCTCCCGTAACAAGTCATCTCCGCGGCGGAATTAATATTGACAGGGTGGCTTCTTTGTGGCTCATTTGGAGGCCGCGCGGGCCAATTGGTGGGTGGCAGTAATAGAGCTGTTATTACACTTCATTATGGGGCTGCGGATCGATGCCCAGCCCAGCCACCGCCGAAGGAGACGGGCGCCTTGCCCTTGGCATCACTCAGTCCTATTGGACTCAGATATTTTTAAAATCTCTTGCTGGAACAAATAAATAAGGAAGCAAATTAGAAAATACATATTTCTTTGTGTGTCAGTTCTCAGCTGCAGAAGGAGGGGAAGGGAGCACAGGGGCCTCAGAGGACCAGCAGCACCAGGCCTGGATGGAACCCCAGAACTGGGAGACAGGTCCAGCGTGGCCCAGCACTGAAGACTGCAGGTGTGGTCCACATCCTAGCCCTGGAACCAGCAAGACACGTGCCTAGGACGGACCCTTTGTAGCAGAACCGAGGGACCTGAGCAGGGAACCGTCTCCTGGGCTGAGCTGGGTCTGGACCTGCCAGGCTTCTCCGCCTCCCGCTGACAGGAGGGGAATCCCAGCAGCCCAAGTCTAGAAAGCTTCTCTGGAAGTGAAGTAGTGGTCACTCTCCCTCTGCAGCCCTGAGAGCAGCCTGCGCTCCCCGAACCAGACTGGAACACAGAATGCGCTGTCCCATCCAGCATGCAGGTCTCGCCCACCCAGATCTGGAGCTGTACATTAAACAAAGAGGCCACCACCCTGGGATGGGGATGGTGCCTCAAGCACTCAAGGAAGCAGGCATCAGGGAGGAAGGGCTGGCCCACAGCCCACACCCTCCAGTGGGGCAGCGCAGGCCCCGTTCCTTCTGCCCACACAGGGCTTCAGGCACCTGCAGCCCAGGATGCGGGACCCCCGTGCTCTTCAGCCGTGTGCTGACTTCCACCATGGGCATGTGCTCTACTGTCCACAGCAGCTGCCTCTGGCTGTGCACCACATGGTCACCTTACCACCTTGTCCCTCCTCACAATGACTGGCTGTCCACGCTGACTGTGTGCCACGCTCTGAGCCCAGACCCCGAGGTTGACACTGCCATCTGCTTCCTCCATGGCGGTGCAGGCCACAGGCTCCTGGCAGGACCCAGTCCAGTGCCATCTGGGAGGACACCATCAGCAGACCTGTCACAGCTTCGGCAATGCTCTGCAGCTTCCCTACTACGCATCCCCAGGGAGCCCTGCTGTGGTGTGAGGACTATCCCTGCTGGCCATGGCCTCTGAGTCCACCTTTCTGCCGGCCCTGAGTGCTTTCCCCCTCAGCCACTCAGCCAGAGAGCAACATGATCATCCCCTCTTCTGTGTCCCCTTGAAGGATGGAGACAGCGTGTGATGCTTCCTGTGTTATCCATGTGGTCTCCTCTGAGCCCAGGGAAAGCCAGGACTGGAGTGACCACTGCATGTCATCACATGGAAGATCCAGTGGGCAGTGATGTCGCTGTGATAAGAACAGACCCAGGATCAATACCAGGACACTGGGCAGCATTGGCAGGGGACTTCCCAGTGTCATCTGGCTCAGCTGAGACTGCTGTGCTTGCAGTCCTGTCACACTAGGTCAGCAGCTTCAGCTGGGTGAAGCTGGGGTGGAGTTAGGTGAAACCTGTCTCCCTGAGAGGTCGCCTCCTGGTGGCCTCCAGTGGGTCTGGTGACCTTCAGACCCTGCATCTGTACACTGACCATCCAATTGGAATGGAGAGAAGTGGGGCTGCGTCGTTGAGCAAGTGTCCTCATCCAACTCCCCACATGCTGCAGGTCAGACCTAACATGGCTCCCATGTGTGGAAGGTGCTGAGCTCATCCTGAGAAGCTTGAGGCTGAATGCACTGTGAGGAGGAGGAGGCGCCTGGGTGGACATGACACTGGAAGGGAGCTAGCAGAGTGTGTCCTTGCCCTGGCTCTCTTCTGTCTCTGCCTCCCACTGTAATAAGGTGAGCAGCTACCCTTCTGACATCTCTACCATGCCGCTTCCACCTTGGAGCCAGCCAGTCATGGACTGAACCTACCTAACCCATGAGCCAAGTAAGCCTCTCCTCCCTCAAGCTGTGGGTGTCAGGTATGGTGTCCAGGCAAGGGGCAGTGAGTAGTAGATGAGATATGGGCTTCTTCAGGCATCTCTTAGGAAGTGTCTGCCTGAACCGTGCTGCAAAGCCTGGTGCTACACACACCCCCGCCCTCTCCTCCCTCACCACCTCAAGCACCTGCAGGGGCTGTTACTTGCCTGGGTACTCCCTTAGTTCTCTCTGGGAACTGCTGAAACCAGGATCAACATCACACTTACATTAAGTGCCATCCCCCTCTCTGCTCCATATCTCTTTACCACAGTGGTCACCTAGAACCACAAGAAACCCTTACATTTGAAATTTTGAAAGCCACTCTAATGGGTTAACTTATGAATTGGGATTCATTCATTTTTTACAGTTTGTTCTAAGAAAAATTATTGGCTCCTCTTACAAACCTACAGAGTGAAGAGAAGGAAGTTGTCTTTTGCTCAGTTTTAACTTTGGATATTCTTCTCCCTGGAATCTGAGCTCCCTGCTGACTTCTGTCTGTGAAGAAAGACACAGCACTCTGTCTTCCTCGCCTCCCTGCTGGGTGAGGGGCAGCGGCTCCCAGCTGTCTGTACTTGGAGCAATCGATGAGATGAGCAGGTCCGTCATCAGCACAACCTAATAGCTCCATAAACCACCAGGGCAGGAAGTCAACCAAGCTGGCCCCAGAAATGGCTGGGACATCCAGATCGACCGCACTCTCAGGTCCCTTGGTTTCAATGCCACTGCCTAAAAGCAAGCACAGACCAATGGTGTCATCATGAGCAATTGTCACTGCCTGTCAGGAATGACCACCTCCTACACCACTGCCTCGCCCAGAGGTCTGTCCCTCTGAGGAGTCACTCCCCAGGGCCCCAGAGAGACACTCAGCCCCGCCCCTTAGGTGTGGCACCGTCAAAATCAGAACCAAGACTGAGTTGTTATAACTTAGATGTTACTTCCAGGCAGGATCTGGACTGGACTCCTGAGGAGAAGCAGAGACCCCAGGAGAGATATACAATGCCCTTCTACAGGACCAAGGGCTGGAGTGTTGTGGTGCATGGGGGGTTCCAGCTCAGATGCCCCTGAGAGCCACAGAAAGGGTCCTGCCCTTCTTCAGAGAGATACTGACTGTGGGGTTACCGTTACCATGAGTCTGTCTCTTCTCCTTTGGGTCTGTCTCTTTCACCACCCTGTGGACTGGTCTGTGCCCCTACTCCTGACCCACATTGTTCTGTGCCACCATGCAAGGAAGTCACTTGGATGGGGCCCTTGAGATGCAATCAGTGACCTGCTATGCCCCTGACCATCCCTCCCCTGACCAGCAGGCAAGAACCCAGCAGGAAGGGGCCATCATGAGGGGTAGGCACTTAGCACCCCAAAACTGCCTGCACCAGAGCTTTGAGGTACAATGTCATTGAGCCCCAGCCCTGTCATTTTGTCATAGCAGCCCCACCATGCTCAAACTCATGGTCCTCGTGCCTCAGTGTCCCAGAGTTCTGGGCTTACAAGTGAGCACCACCATGCCCGGTTCTTTCCGTCTTCTCTACCAATGTACAAATTGTCCGTGTGTCCAGTGTGTTCTCTGAGGACTCACCGTCTGGGCTCTTGGATTTGGCTGGCTGGCTTAGAATCCCTTTGCTCCTTGGGCGGTGGAAGTCTTAGGGGTGTTTGGGGTGGGCAGGTCTGACTCCAACTGCTCAGAACTTGATAAGTATTGAGCATTTTGGCTGCTGCCCTGGACACTGTTCCCCTGGGGACTCAGCCACACACCTCCTCGGACAGAAGCCACGCCTGGGCTCATGCGGCCTCCTGAAGCTGCCGCGTGCTGGATGAGGACTTCCTGTCACTCACAGGATTTCCTTGCTTCCTGCACTGGAGATTGTCTGCTGCTGACCCTGGAACATCCCATGCGTACCTGCTCAAGCCCCTTCCTCTGCACTCCCTTTGTAGTCTGTGAACAGCTGCGTGCTTACCCCAGCCCTCACACTCTGTTTCCCAACATCACAGACAGAAACGTGTGCTCCAGCCCAGTGTCAGCACCCACACTGCCCTGACACTGCTCCTATGTCTGGCTCTGGACACCTAAAGTGAAGTCACAGCTCTGCCTTCCTGCGACAGTACCCTGAGCATGTGCTTCACGCATCCTCAGGGAGCCCTCCAGGACCATGCCAGAAGCCACTGTCTCCCCCAAAGGCCACCCTGAGCCTCATTTACCCTCTGCCACCAGCCCACCCATGGCTCCACCCAGTGAATTCTGTGGTCTAGAGACCCAGCCCTGGGCAGACGCGAGGCAGGGGCTCACAGTACCCTCTGCAGCAGCTCTGAGAACACAGAACAGGACCCTCCTCACCCTGTTTGGGTGTGCAGGTCCAGGCCATGTTCCAGGTTTCTCAGGCATGCTGCCACTTCCGCCAGCTCACTGGGGATGAAACTCAGGGCCTGCACACTGAGCTAAGTCCGGAGCCCCTTCTGCCACAATTTTATTTTGAGACATGGTCTCGCCAAGTCCCTGTGTTCCTCTGGCTGTGCTCAAATGTGCAACCCTCCTTCCTCAGCCACCCAGAGAGCTGAAGTTACAGGAGTGTGCCACCACAGGAGACTTCACCCAGCACCCTCAGGGTCTCTTGGGGAAGGGGCTTTGTAACTATTTGGTCAGAATAATGCTAGAAAGGGAAATTGCACAGCCTCTTTTTAATTTCCTCCCCATCACTAGCTCTGTCGCACACGCACTCCACTTGGTTTCCTTGGCTCAGACCTGCCCTGACTCCAAGAGGTCACACTAGACATGCTCCCAACTCTCGCCAGTTATTGTTATGTTTTTAAATTTAAAAATAACTTAAAATCTTTGTGGAAATGGATTTATACTTGCCTCGACCATTGCCCTAAAATAAGAGCTGTGACAAATGACTCCTACAGAAGTCATCAGTAGAATGGATCTCAATGAGAAATGATGGGAAAAGGCCGCAGCTACAACACGTGTGTGAAGTAAAGCGTGCTTATGTTTGGAATGACATTAAGAAAGAACACCAATCCTTATCCTGAAGAACTTGATCTGTGGCCAGGCTTGGCCCTGGGCTGCACTGGGTGGACATGCAGCCAGGTAAGAATGGGCCTGCTGGCCCAGGAAACATCGACGCTCAGCCCTGGCCTGGTGAGAGGGCTAAGTGAGTCCATCCTTTTGCCATTAACACCTCAGGATTTGTTTATCCGATTGTGCAGTATGGGATGATGCCTATGCCTGATGGGAGCTGTGGCTCTCGAGCCCAGCTGGGGTACACAGACGGGCCCCCTGCTGGGAGCAGCAGCTGCAGTCAGATTGCTGGGATCTGGATGGAGCGCCCTTTGCCTCCACGCCATGGAGATGCCTGCAGCATAAGCCCCTCACTAACACAATTGTCAACTACCTTGTTAAAAATTACATCCAGACACCAAAGTGGCTATTCGAACATGGCAAACCTGCTAGCATAAGCACAGTAGCTATGTGCTGTCCTTTGGGAGGCCAGCTTCTGCAGCCCAGTGATTTATGTGTCTTGGCTCAGCCAGAGCCAGGTTCTGCCACGGACCCACTCGTGACTGCACTGTTGTCAGGTGTCAGCTGTGCCCCGCCATGGGTAGAGAACTGTAGGTGTAATTGGTGCACAGTAATGCGCAGAGAGGGGTGCCCGGCCCTCCAGTGGTCTCAGAGATAGCAAGCCAGCTGTCACCCATAGAAACCCAGAGCCTGGCTTTGGATCTAGTTACTTCCAGAGGCAGGCAAATCTGTTGTCCGGCCCTGCCTGGCAGCTTGGGAAAGTTGTAACCCTCAAGTGACTCAGCTGTCCTAGCTGTAACTGGGTTCCGCATCCCTGAAGAGCAGTGAAATATCTAGACAGGAGACCACCACCCCTTGGGGGGCCTCCAGGACTCTCACAGGTGGGAACACCACAGGAAGGAAGGCGAGGGTGCAGGGTCCAGGCCGGCCCACCAGATGCTCTTCCTCTGGCCATGCTGCCCTGCAGCTCCCAGATTCAACCTCTGAAGCTTGAGCCTGCACTGTCCAGGGACGCAGGGGCTGCTCCTGCCTTCCCCAGAGAAACTCACCAGAAGCTGACAGCAGCAGGTTCACCAGGGTTCCACGTGCTTGACAAAAGCTTAGGGTCTCGCAGAAGGACAAAGGTGCAGATGAGACAGGGTGCAGGGGAGCAAGCGGGTCCCCTTGGGACCTCTGAGGCTGCGTCTCGTCCCAGCCACCACTCCCTGTCCTTTCTGTGAGGACCCGGCCTTTCCCGAGCCTAAGGCCCCTTGGCTAGGGGCTCCCACTTGTCTCCTCTGCTGGGAGAGTCAGAATCACAGAAGTTCTCTCAGGGGTCCGTGACCAGAGGCCACACTTCATGCATGGCCCATCTCTACCACTGGGTCCTGCACTGCCCAGCACCAGAGCCACGAGACAGGAAGTCCGCGGGGCTGGAGTGGTCCCAGCAATGCCGGCTCAAGCCTGCCCACCAAGGAAGGCATGGGCTGGCTGTAAGGGTCACACAGGAGCTCGTTCACCAGGGCAGTTTTCTTCAGAAACCACCAGCCTGAATCCTCGAAGAGATTAGGATACCTCTGAGTTCTCACAGAGGGCAAGAAGGAGCCCATCACCCCAGGCTGGCACCCCTTGCCACAGCCCTGGACACTGACAGTGAGAAGGTTGCTGGTGGCTTCCGCAAACCCAGGCTCTGGTCACTCCTCCAGAGCCCACAAGTGCTGGCAGACACCTGTGGGGGGAGCCCCCAGCCCCAGGCTGATTTCCTATCTGGTCCCCAGGTTCCTTCCCTGTGGGTGACTGCAGCCTTCATGCCCACTCACCCACACTGCCCCATTCCTTCCAAGGGTCCTCTGCATGTCAAGGACCTGTGCCCTTAAAGCACAGGGTACAGAGCAGAGCACAAGGCCAGGCTGGAGCCAACCTGGCCTCCCTCTGACTCAGGGTTTCAGGGATCTACTCCAGGCTCCCAAGAGATGCCAACCTCACCTGACAGCTGCTACGAGAACTTGGCCCCTGGGCGTGGCTGCTGGGGATGAGGTTACAGAATCTGTCCCGTCATCCTCTGGGGATGGCATCAAATGCTCGGCCCCAGAGCAAGAGAGCAAAGTGATAACCAAATTGGAGGTGGGCTTCGGGGCACTGCCATCCATCAACTCACCTGTGCGGACGGCCAGGGAAAACACTATTGATTTTTTCACAAGCCAGTGCACAGATTTGTCAGACAAAAGAATAGAGATGTCAGCCAGCAGCGGACCCAGCACCCAGGGCTGCTCTGCATGATGGCTTTGGAGGGGCGATGGCTTTGATGGCCTCTCCTGGACACGGTGCTGTCCGCCCCCACCTCTCCACCAGAGAGAGGAGATGCCTGCTCTGGCCAGCAAAGTCCCTGGCTTCTGGAATGTGCCATGTGCGCTCATGCTGCTGGGGGACCATGGAGGTCGCAGACACCCAGAAGTTGTTCAAAGGAAATTTCTAACAGCAATTCAGACTCAGAGAGAATCCACTGCTACTTATGCTCCTCTCCTCATCAGCCAGCGGGGACCTGACCCAGTTGCTGAGGCTTTGCTATTTTGTCTCACGGAAGGGGAGAAGCCTAAGGGCTCGGGGGCAGCCCCTCCCATGCACCCCACCCCCAGGGATGCTGAGGACGCAGGTCCTGCGACTCAGCTACCTCCCAAAGAGATGACTTTATTTTATTTTTATTATTACAATTTTATTTTATCTTGAAGAGTAAAACCAAAAGCAAGAACAAAAATCAGAAACAAAGACAGAAACAGGGCAACCTACAACAATATATGTTACAGATTTTCAAAACAAGAGTAGAATTAACAATGATTGAGGGACTGGGGAGATGTCTCAGTGGAATAAGCGCTTCCCTGGCAAGCGCAAGGGCCTGGGTTCAATCCCCGGTTCCACCAAAAAAAAAAAAAAATGGTTGATATATTATCTATTTTTATCATCAAATCTGTTGCTCAGATTAATAGATACAGTTATGTAAGATTGAACATATGATTGAATATTACTGCTTGCTTTCAAGAAATCTTAAATTTTTGTCCTTGTTTCTTTCTTTTTATTACCTTTTGAAAAAATTTATTTTAAAGGAAGTATAATAATAATTGATATGACTTAGAAATGGTACACATTTAGGTGGGGGGAAAACATGCAAGTATACAGACAAAATGGCTGAGGTAGTTGTACTAAGAATTTCCATTAGTTTTTTGAAAATAGCACTTAATGTGTAGAATTTTCACCTTGACTAACTCTGTATGCTGATATCTGGAAACTAAGCAACTACATGGAGGACAGCAATGTGTAATACAAAAATCATCTTGGTCTTCTAAATGTGTACCGTTTCTAATGTCATACCAATTATTACTATACTCACTTCCAAAGAGATTTCTTACCCGGCACGGCAGCCCCTCTGAACGCCACCTGCTCTTCAGAATCCATGTTGAGGTGATCCAGTCGGTTTTCCCATGGGGGGAGCTCAACAGCCTGCCCACTTGAGTGGCGTTCGGGTCTTGGGACACACAGGCTGCCCCATACAGCTCAGCAGGACAAGGACAGGACTGCAGCGGGTACCCAGGAAGAGGCCAGGCTGCGAGGGACCCAGAAGCACTCACCCACCTTGTGTCGTCCACGTCCCTCCTTCCCTGCAGCGGAGTCTGAGCTTGACCTCCACCTTTACAAGCTGAGAGTTAATTTAAAGCCCGTTAGTGAGGTCTCATTTATACAGGGTCAGGGTGTCAGTGGAAGGTGGGAACTATAAAGCATGAATGGTCATTATTTCTCCTCCTGCAATACACAGAGCTTTCTTTGATGGGACAGGCGAGGGGATGGGCAGGAGTAAAGACATGTCCTGCCCATGGACCAGCCCCATGCCAGCAGTGTGACCCTCGTGTACTGCAGACATGAGCTAATAAAATGTATCTTTAATTATCTTAGCTGGGTGGTCATTTTTCCATGT
>NW_004524584.1:19074684-19080634 GCF_000260255.1 Octodon degus | reverse complement strand
AAGTTCAGGCAGGCCTTGAGCTCACTTTGTAGCCCAGGCTGGTCTTGAACTCACAAAGATCTTCCTGCCTTAGTTTCCCAAGTGCTGGGCTTACAAGCATGCACCACCACACCTGGCTTCCAGTTTGTCATTTTAAGTAAATTTCTCAAACATTCATACATGTCCTATAATATCCAGAGAAAAGTTTCTCCTTCAATGCCTGTGACGATAGTGGACCTGATGTCTCCGATGGCCTCTGACCAGGGTCCCCCCCCAGGGCTTGCAGAAACTCCCACAAGTGAGCAGAGGTTATGGGGACTCAGGAAAAGGGCCCATGGCAACACACGACACCCACAACTTAAAGGAGAAGTACTCAGGTGTAGTGTGTCATTGGCCACATTCAAGGTGAGATGGCATGGAGGACGAATCTGGCAAAGGAAATCTACAGGAATTATGGTGGCCAGGGAGGGGGGACCCTGCCAAGTCAAGCCCCAGTGACTGCCTCTTCCAATCAGAGCCCGCTTCCTAACAGCAAGTCACCCACTAACTCCCATAACCAAATCACTCTCTAGCCACACAAGGCTTCGGGGCCAGTTCAGTCCAGATAAGAAAGCCCACGCAGCATGGACCTTGGCCACTACAGGCAGCAAACAGCTCAGGGACACAGTGCAGGAGGACCTGGGCAAGGGCGGCCCTGGCCTGCCCAAGCCTGGGCTCCAAGAAGTTGGTGCTTGTAGCTGCCCAGCAGGAAATAAGACAGCATTAGACCTCCAGCTCCATCTTTCACTCTCAGAGATGTTTCTGTACTTTCGGATTATCTTGAGAATGCATTTGTAGTTCCTATGGAAATAAAAACCTGCTATTTACCACTGGATTGGCGTTGGGTCTCTCAGCATGGCAAGAGGCAAGCACAGCTGTGTCTCCAGCACAAAAGTGCATTGCGTGAATGTTTGCACTGGGACGATCTTCACTGGTCTCAGTGACGTCTGATCTTTGTCACTCTGCGGGGCCTCCGCGTGGCAGGCAGACACTATTATAAATAGTAATTTTGCTTTAGTTGACAAGAGTTCATTATAAAGATATAGAAGAATGACTGATGGTCACATGTGGCCATACTGCAATCTGCTAAGCTCACTGGTACATCTTTGTAGCTTTAAAAAAAAATAACTGTTCAGAGGAAACCTCCCAAACCTATGGGTTATCTTAGAAAAATGGTTTCTTACGCAAATAATAACACCCATTGAGAAGAAGAGTTTTACCTCTTCATTCTAGAAGCCTTTTACCTGTTTGCACTTCTTTCTTTGTCTTGACTTGGGTTATGGCTGTTTTATTTTTTGCTTGTGGTTTTGAGGGGTTTTTTGTGGGGGGGCGTCTGTGTTTGTTTTTATTTGCTTCACTGGTTGGACAGAAGTCACAAAGGAAAACACCCTGCTTATTTATTACTGACTTCAGGGGCAAAGGATGTAGTATTTTGCTGCATCTCCCCCCTGGGCAGCTGGCAGCCAGGAAAGGAGAGGCAGGGGTGGCTTTGTCAAGTCCCATGTGGGTTCGGAGTGTTGGGCTTCTTTCTGTGTGTGTGTGTGGCCAGCTCAGCCCACCCTGGGGGTGGGGCTGGCATGGTATGTGGTACCAGGGATCGAACTGCAGTCCCTGCACTTGCCTAAGCTTGCCTGAGCACAAGCTTCAGACCACTGAGCTGTCTTGCTGGCCCTGGCCAGGGCTGAGTATAAAGAGAGATGTGCCTGCTGGGTTATTTTGCTCTCCCAGGTCCTGTTTGGAACATGTGCTCTGAGACTCAGCTGCTTTCAGGGGACTTGGCAGCTCGTGGGCAATGGACAGGTACATTGCATGGGACCCTGTAGGGAGGGGCATCTGTGTGTGTGGGTGCCTGGTCACTAGGACTGCATGCAGGGGTCAGCACTGCAGAGGCAGGTGGCCCTGTCCTCCTGTCCATCGCACGCAGCCAGCATGGCTCTTCCCCATGACGTTGCCTGGTGACCTGGCTAAGGTGGCCCCATCTGCTTCTCCTCTGCAGAGCCATGTCCCATGTCCTTCAATCTTTTAAAGGTCACCTCCCCATGCACAGGTTGGAACAGGGCTTCATCTGAGTGCCAGAGCCTCCAGGGGTGCTCAGAGCCCCTCCCAGAGGGTCCCCCCCTCTTTCCCGTTTTTTTACAGACCCAGTGGAGTATTCATATTGGTGTAGATGGGTGGACTTGTCCATATTTCAGAGTCCTGTCTACACCTCTCCCTCCACGCTGTTCTCAGGGCCCAGCTCCTGTCTGCAGGCTCCTCGCTGGCTCTGCGTCCCCTGTACTTGTGAGGAGCTGCCGGCTTCCTGCACTTTCTTACATTCTGTCACTGCTATCAGCTACTCAGGCTCAGTTTTCCTGGCATTGATCCCTCAGGGAGCCACATTCCTATCCCTAGGGGATGGCATCCTAGACACAGAGCTGGGCTTGGAGAGTGGAGAGGGCTGGACGGTCATCACTCCTGGCCTGAGGTACTGTGCGCGCTGAACCTTCCATGCACATGCTCCTGTTTTCCGAAGCCGGAGCTTTCACAATGAGCCACACGTGGTCTACACTGAAGCCTACTCCTCTACCGCCCCTGGGGACCTTCCTTCCTCTGCTCCTGGCTCTGGCCACCCTTTACCTCGTTGTCACATTCCACACCTGCAAGTGCTGCCAGGAACCATCTTCACTCTCCAGGCCCAGCGTCCTGCTGGTGGGGCTGCAGGACCTGTTCTGCTCCTCTCTCAAGAGACTCAGATCTGCTTCCCACCTCAGCCACGAGGTCAATCCACACATGACCGGGATTGCCTTCGTTTCCCAGTAAGCCTGGGCTGGAGCTCTCACGGTGACAGTCCCTCGTCCCTACCCCTGCCATCCCTGGCCCTCGAGTCTCCCAGCCATGTCCCCCACTCATCCTGCAGCCTGCGCATCCTGCCTAGACCTCCTCTTGGGCACTGGTTGGGATACTGGTAACGATGTGACCAGGCCCTCTGCCTTCCTGTGGCTAAGGTCCGCAGAGCCCCTTTACCTGAAGGTTTCTATCTTTGCTCCCACCTGAAGCGATCACAGTCCTAATATTGCCAGTCTTCTGTGGGCCTCCCCTCATGTCATCTGCATGTGAAGCTGTGGGACATCTTCCGTGGCGTCTTAATGCTCTGCATATGTTTTGCAGTGAAAATCCATCTCCTCTTCTCAGGCCTACAGACTCTCCTTCTGCAGAGCTCTTGTCCCACTGCTGCAAGCCCACCCATAATCTCTGTCTCAGACCCCCAAGACTGGAGAACGAGCACAAGCAGCACACCTCCTCGGGCCTCTGGGCCACGCATGCATGCTTACACATGGTCCTTTCTGCTCTCCCCACCGTCTCTGTCATTCCCTCTGGCCTTCCCCTCCCGAGGACTCTACCACTGTCTTGTCCCCTTGCTCAGGGGCCCCCTCTGTGATCTCCCCAGCCTCACTCTCCAAGTGCGTTGTGGTCTCCTCACACTCGGCCCCAGGAAGCCTGGCTGCTCCTCAGCACCTCTGGTTCTGCTCCAGTCCCCACCCTCCCTCCCTGACCTGCCACACAGCATCCTCTGGGTTTGTCACATTTTCAGAATACTATTTTATAATGAACAACTCAGAAAAAGACATTAGTAACTTAACTCCCAGCAATTCCTTTCTCACCTTCTGTGGGCTTCTGACAATGGACTTGGGTTTGGGAGCATTCATGGGTCAAAGCAAGAACCACAAATAAGTTAGCAGCCGCCCCCATCAGGGGCCTGTCCTCTTATACCCTTGCCTTCCTCAGTACCTACCTAGGCTGAGGAGACAAAGTAGGGACCTTTCCAGATGACCTCATCTCCCACGGGAGTCAGCAGAGCTGGTCCCACATGAAGTGCACTCTGCCACGGCCTGGGACACATCCGTGCTCAAAGTCTGCCCAAGAGAACTTCAAAGTCACCCGGACCAGATGGAGAGCCAACAGGTGACAGCCGTGCCTGTGCCAGGCACTGACATGTGACCTGTGTACCCTGACAAAGATCCAGTTTCAAACAGGCTTTGAGAACACAGTGACATTCTCATGACCAAAACCTGGCATGGAGACATCAGGCAAAGCCACAAGTGTGGGAGGCCACATTCATGGGAACTCCAAGATCAGGAGCGAGGGACAGGGTGAGGGGGCACTGTGCGCAGGATGAACACAGGAAGGGGAGGCAGATGCCCAGGGATGGCACACAGCTGGGTGAGAGCAGAGGCAAGGGACAGACCCGAGAGCGCCGGGACCCCAGCACCACACGTGTCCCAAGAGCCTGTCCACTGTGCTGCACACCACACAGGCAGATGACAGGTCCAGGCTCTAGGAGACAGATTGCGGGCACTTGCCTCTGGCGACTCCTGGGACAGCTTACATCTGACACAAATGTTCCCCTCAAGGCTCCACAGCTCAGAAGGTGGCAGAGATGACTGGGGGCATCTGCACTGAGCCATAAATCACAGGCAAGGAACAGCAGCAGGAGGGCACGCTGGGACCCCTTCTCACCCCGAGCCTGCTTCCTCTGCTCCTCCCTCACCCTGGCAACCACCAAACTAGCATATTTGGGATTTCCCCAAACTTTTATGATTGAATACTTCTTTCTGAGGATTGGCAAAGCAGCTCAGTGGTGGACCCAGGCATAAAAGGAAGTGCAGGACAGGACCCATTGAAGCGAACTCAGCCCAGCAGCCCTCAGCAAGCCGGGGCGGGCCCTGTTGGCCAGAACTGCTGCAGCAGCATGGGAGTCTCTAGGGCTCCGTCCAGCACGTCTCTGGCTGGTTCTTCCCAAGGTCACAGAGCTTTGAAAGGGCATCTAAAGGACGGGAGGCCAGCAGGCTGCCCAGTGTGTCCCTTGCTCAGGCTCTGCAAGGTTGAATCTCGGAGGACCCAGGACTGCCAAGAGTATGCACACAGCACCTGTTGTCCCGGACACGCTTCGGGGCCCAGCTAGGCCCAGAGCCCAGCTAGGCCCAGAGCACCGGCCTGCCCCTGAGAGGCCTGACTTGGTTCCTTGTTTCTTGCAGCTTCAAAGATCCTTTGGCCTTTAAGCTCTGCAGCATCAGAGCCACGGCCACTCCACTCACCCCCCAAAGGACACTTGGGACTGTTAGAGCAGGAAAAGAAGAGCGCTGTGTGTCAGCATGTCCGGTCCCACCTGGGTTCAGGGCCACCCTGCCTCGGGAGCTCAGCAATCCCAGCAACGAGCAGAGGAAGCCATCCGGGCCAGGCTCTTCCTGCTCCAGATTCTGAAATCAGAGAAAGAAGCTTCTTCACTTGACCGTAACCGAACCAGTCTGCTGGAGTGGACACTGCGGTGTCACCTCCACAGGAAAGAGATAGAGCTGTGTTGGGAGGTGTCCGCCCCACTTTTGCTGGGAAGAACCGTGGGGAGTTGGCCTGCTGGGAGGCGCCGAGCAGCGGGTGAGCCACCACGCTCCCTCGTCTCCCCTCACGTGCTCTATTAGTGCACACTGATTGCGCTTTGTTTGGGCAGACGTGCACAGCACAGAACACTTTCAGACCATCAGTGCACGCCCACGGCCCTACCCTTCCCCAGGTGTCACAGCTCGGGGTGTCAGCATGCATGCTGCATTTTGACCACATCTGCACCCCTCCTCCTTTCCCTCTCCCTCCTCTCGCCTCATAATCATCTCATTCTACACTGTCTCCTTTTCTAAACTCCACAGCTTAGGGAGAAGGTGCGACATCCATGTTTCCGAGTCTGGCTCAGAATTTTGTTAATGTGAGGCTCTACAGATCCCTCCATTTTTCTGCAAATGGCAACATTTCCCCCCTCCCTCCTTCCCTCCCTCCCTCCCTCCCTCCTTCCCTCCCCCCTCCCCTTCCCATCCATCCCTCCTTCTTTCTTCCTTCTTCCCCCTCTCCTCCTCCCACTCCTTCCTCCCCCTCCCTCCCTCCTTCCCTCCCTCCTTCCCTCCCC
>NW_004524584.1:19058690-19074584 GCF_000260255.1 Octodon degus | reverse complement strand
TCCCTCCCTCCTTCCCTCCCCTCTCCCCTTCCCATCCATCCCTCCTTCTTTCTTCCTTCTTCCCTCTCTCCCCTTCCCTCTCCTTCCTCCCCCTCCCTCCCTCCTTCCCTCTCTCTTTCTTGATGTCATGTAAGGTACATTGCCCTTTTCGGTGACTGTTACACTGAAGACACCTTTTCTATGTTATGGATATTACATTATTTTCAGATATGTTTTGGTGAATATTTTTCCCAATCTTTCACCTGCCTCTTTGCTTTCTTTGTGATATCTATTGATGAAGTAAAATTTATAATTCTAATGAATTATGAATTCTGATCATTTAGCATAATATTTAATGGGCTTTAGTCATTTAGGGCTCTTTGTAATAAATATTTTTGTACTCTCAGCTCATGAAGCCATTCCTCCAGCTTTTCCCTGAGGAATTGCATGACTTTTACATTTATATTTAGGTCATATGCAATTTCAAATTAATATCTGAATGTGAAGTGAAACAGAATTCAAGTTCCTTTTTTATTGATAGAGATTTCTTTTCTGTACAGTGCATGGACTTGATTTAGCATCTTCGTCAGAAAATAAGCAGACTCTTGGGGACAGGGCTCGTTGCTCTGTCCCACTAACTCATTTTTGTGCTCCTATACTAATTTTCTCCTCTCTGACCACCATCACATATGTGACAGAGCCTGGGTGTCGTGGTAACAGTAATCACAACGCTCAGAAGGCTAAGGCCGGAGGATCACCACAAATTTGAGGCCAACCTGGGCTCCGTAGGCAGTGAGTTCAAGGCTAGCCTAGGTGACATAGGAAAACGCTGTCTCAACATTTAAAAAAAAGAAAATTTATGACTTGGAGTTGAGCGTGTGGCAGCCAAGAACACAGACACTTTGCACGGTCTGCGTGTCCAGGGGGCCGGGTGTCGCTGCTGCGCTGTTCATCAGGATGTGACTTTAGTCCACAGAAGCCTTTGCTTGGATAAGGCCCATTCTCCCTGTTCCTAGCCTGCTTACAGCACGAAGAAAAGGTGCCGAGCTGGGTCAAGTGCTCTTTGCATATCTAATGAACAGATCACAGTTTTCTCCTCTACTCTGGTAAGATGGTGAATTATCCTAACTGACTTTTAAACTAAAGTCAGCTTTTCAGTGGGCTGGGGAAATAGCTCAGCAGAGTAAGCGCTGGCCTGGTAAGTGCAAGCTCCTGCGTTCAATCCCCAGTACCGCAAAACAAAGAGAGAAAAAGTCAACTTTTCAGAATAGGGTGAAATTATTGGTTACATTATGTTTTCCACATCTTTTTAGCACTTAGCTGTTTCAATAAGGATATGCAAAATGGAAGGAAAAAGATGTCAACAGATTCCTGCATTGAGATGACAGAGGTGATAAGAATTATCTGACAGATATCGAATCACCATAAAAATGATTTCCTGAGCAACCATAAATACACACCAAATAAATGGCATAGAAAGACTTAAAGAAACAAATATGAAAACTGTGGTGGTTTAGCTTCATTGTGTCACTTTGACATATAAAGAAAACAATAGGAAACCCAGTGCACAAGAAGTCTTACCTATTTGATACCCCGGCAAATGACACTTAGGGACAACATGGGTTTACAGTCTGGGTACCTCCCTCTCTGCTGAGGGTATTAAAGGCAAAGTGTTGGAGAGCGGGTGGGAGGCTTTCACCTCCCCTTCCGTCCTCACTCACTGGAGCTGACACTGTCGATTTAATTTCCTGCAGAAGAGGACATAAGCCCACAAAAACAGATGTGTTTCTGTACAATCTGTGGCTCTGTTTCCATGTGGACCAAGTGATTCTGACCACCAGTGATAAGCTTTCCTGATTATAGCATTCCCTAAATTAAGAACTTCCCAGCCAGGCATGGTGGCACATGCCTGTAATCCCAGCACTCAGGAAGCTGAGGCAGGAGGACCATTGCAAGTTCGAGACCATCCCAGGAGCTATGAAGTGAGCTCAAGGCCAGCCTGAACTGCATCTCTAGACCTTATCTCAAAAAGACAAAACAATAAAGAGAGAGAGAGAGAGTGCTTCTGACAAACTCATAGTTTTAAAGAAAGTGTTTGGTCTCCACTCAGGGTTGTTCAATGGAATCATGAAAGGACAACAGACAGAAGCTCCCTTTAGTGACGGATAAGGTCTGTCCTGCTCAGGAGGAAGTGGGGAGCTGGGCGGGCCCCCAGGGGAATGCTGACCCAGGCCAGGCCCCCTGTGTGCACATTGGGGTCCATCTCCACTGTATTCCTAGCCCAGCTCCTTCTGAGAACAGCCGGCTCGCTGTGCTGTGGACAAAGGAAATGCACAGATGGATACTGGCAATAAGGAAGAATATTCATTAATTCACAAACACTTTGTGCATATTTACTTTAACACTATCATTTGGTTATTTGACCAGATCATGCCTTTCTTGTGTTCATAAATGCTTATCCAAGACCAGAAACTTCAACAAGAAGTACACAATGTAGATTTCCCTGTCTCAAATACCAGAACCAAAGCCCAGAAATTGTCAATATTTTGCCTAATGACAGTGCACAGAATCCCTTACAGCTAGGAAACCATTCCTCATAATAAGAGCCCCGGCCTGGCAATCACCTCCCCTTGCCCACAGCTTCAGCCTGACTATGACACATCTCTTTTATTATTTTATGACACATCTCTTTTATTATTTTATTATTTTAACAAATCTTCTAACAATTAGGAACTTGTTGACGAAGTCTGAGTTTAACTCACAACCATCTCAAAGTTGCGTCTGCCCTGTCTTGCACTGGAAACTGGGGTTCACCCCGTGTCTGGGGAAGATGTTTGTCTCAGCCCCCAGAGCAGCAGGGGATTGTGACAAGTGTTGGAGAAATACTCAAAGCCGCAGCAGCATGGGTGTGGACTTGGCAGGGAGTCACGAACCGAGACCTCACAGTTTTTCTGAAGTGGCAGTTCAGCATCGTGAGCAAAACTCCCAGTCCTGGCAGCGACCAATCCACACAGGTGTCTGCCGTAAGATGGAAGATCAAAGCAATAACGAAAGGATGCAGCGCTGTAAAAGAAACGGGACCAAATCTACTTGAAAATTAATAGTGGATCAGTCCCTAAACAGACACAGAAAGGTAAGTCAAGTAAGAATAAGTTGAGGGGCCAGGAAGATAGCTCAGTAGCATAAGCGCTTACCTGGCAAGCACAAGGGCCTGAGTTCAATCCCTGGTTCCACCAAAAAAAAAAGAATGAGTTGAGCTAGGGGTGAAAATTAACAGGCTTTGAAAATCACTCTCCAGTAAGAGTCACACACCCTGTGCCGGCCCTCACACATGCTGTTACACAGTCATTGTGGTTCTCAAAGCATGAGGCCTGTCAGGCCAAGTGAAGCCCACCAGTGGCCTCCTACAGAGCTGTGAGCCGGCACCAGGCCTGCTCCTTGACCTTGTACACTGAGCTGCATTGAATTATTCTGGGTGTAAGACACAGGCGGGGTGGCGCAGGCCTCCCTCTTGGAGCAGGATGGCCAGTGGCCACACAATGTCCAGAAACAGGAAGAGGAGAAGGCGGCTTCTGCTGGTGGCACTGATTGCTGGGCCGGACTTTTGGATCAGCCCCAGCCCAATTCAAGGCAGGATGAGAGGTCATGACTTCCCAGCCTTGGAGGGCCCCAGGGTGCACGCAGGTGCCAGAGGCTCCAAGCTTCACAAGGCCTTGCCACCCTTCTGGGCCCACTCCCCTGTGACTGAGGAAGTCCTGGCCCTGGGGCCCCACAAGGCGTCCTATCCTCCCTGCGGTGCCATCAGCCCATCAGAGCAGCACGGCCCTGAGCCCTGGGCTCTGCACACCTGGTCGGCGGCTAGCCACCATCCCAGTGCCAGCAGGCATCTGTGGGGCCAGCTGATCCCTGGAGATCTGGGTGCCACCCACCATGCCAAACACCCCAGTTTGGATGCAAGTCACAGGATGTGCTCTTGTTTATAAGACAGTCTCAAAGTGATTCACCAGGAGAGAAGTGGGGACTCAGCAACACCAGGAGGAAGTGGAAGCTATTTATGTAAAGAAAAGACATGAAATTAGTTACACTTATTAAATACCACAGCAGGCCTTAAAAACAGAGAAATGCATGCATGTGTTTCTGATAGTTGAGACAAAATTTATATGAACATAAGGGCCCTGACCTCACCTTTCCTCCCACCAATTACATCTACAATGTCCTAGCACAGTTACACATGGGAAGGTGAGCCATGTAGGTCATGGATGTCAGCCACAGCAGTAGGTGGGTCCATGCATGAATTCATGGCTGGCTGTGCTGAAAGGCAGCCAAGCCTGGCGGGAGGCAGTTGCTATGGTTGGCTGTCCCCAGCTCCTCCCTTCTCGCTCACTCCCTGGCTGCTATGCAGTTGGAACTTCCCTCCACTGTGCTGCCGAGCAGCTGGCCATGGCCTGAGCCCTCTGAAACCATGAGCCAAGATGAATCTTCCCTGCTTAAGGTGCAGGTGCTGGGCATTGGTCCCTGTGGCAAGGAAAGGACACTCACTCTCTAAGCAGGAATAGCCTCATAGACTTTTGGATGTGAGTTGTAGAAAACTGTCAGCAGTACAATGGCTACAGACCCGGACGCCCACTGCCAGGGGCCAAGGCCCACCCAGCTTCCCACCCTGTCCTGAGCTAGCAGGTCAGTCAACGAAGGTCACCTGGGAGAGGAGCAGGGAATTGAGGAGGGGACAAAGGACAGGAGATGCAAGAAATGGAGACAAGACAGGATTCTGATTACGTCTCATTTATTCAAAGGAAACTCTGGGTATATATAGTGGAGGCATAGGGAAATGACCTCGGCGGGTAAAAGGCGCAAGTAACTAGGCAACCGGGCTATGACAGGAAGTCCCACCTCCGGGGCATAGCAGGAGACTTATGGGAAATAGGCGGGGTAAGAAGAATTAGGAGCTTAGCTCAGCAGAGGTAGGGGAAGAGGAAGTTAGCGTCACTAATGACGCTGATGCACCAAGAGAATTTTATAGGTCAGAGGCATTCAGGTGACCATTAAGGGATATGTGGCGCAGAGTCATGATGTGGCAGATTCACAGGATTTAGGAAAAGACTCACTTGCAGTAGCATTGGAGGCCTGGAGTTATTGTGCCTCCCACACCACCCAAAGGTGCAAGAGCACCCTATAGGTCAGAAAGAGCCCACGGGTCCCAGCGGCCTATACACCACACATCCTCCTTCCTGATGGTGGCCACATCACTGTCCACGGCACCTGTCCACAGACACATTGCAGCTCCTCTGCTCAACTTATATCTAACTATATGAAAGTTTCAAGCTTTAGATCCCAGTTTTCCCCATGGATTTGAGTCTAATTTGCACCTATTATTGTTCCATTCGCAAATCTATGAAGTTAAGGAGTCACCATTCAGTTTTGATTGGTCAGTGTAAAATCAAGACAACTGATTTCTAGGCAGTAACTTCTTTTGAAACCTGGCTAATGAAATTCAATCTTTGAAATGGACGTGGAACAGGCCTGGGGTTCTGTGTGTCGCATCCTGAGGGTCTTGATGTAAATTCAAATTTACATCGAGAGGTTTCAGAGATGAACACGGACACTTCCCTCAGCCCTGAGGACCAAACCCAACCCAAAGCTTCAAGGAACCTGCTACAAATAAATGTGCTGGCATAAGAAAGATACTGGTGTCTCAGGCATTTGCTGAGATGCTAAGTTTAAAGAACTTTCCGATTCTGTTGGTTTGGCATAAGATTTAAAAAGCAAGCACATGTCCCCATGCAGAAAACAGGTTTGGGGGACTTTGTTCTGTGGTCATGGGAGGAAGAGGGATCTGAAGCTGGCTAGGGCGATAGGTGAGTAGGGACCCACATCCCCAGAGCTTTCAAGAGACACCTGGACCCGGTGGGCACAGCCACACCCTAGAAAGAGCGGCTGCCCAGGCCGGGGAGGATGCTGATGCCCAGCAGGGAGAAGCGAGGAGACAGAGCATCACACGGGCACCACGTGTGGTGTCCATGTCAGCTTGACCACACCCAGGCACAGGACACAAAAGTACTCGACCAGTGGCAGAGAGCCCACGAGCACAGTGGGCTGTTGGTATCACTAAAGGTTCTAAAAGGTTGCCCCGCACTGGGTTAGACCAAGAAGAGCCCTCTAAGTCAACAAGATGCACAGTACCCCACAGAGTTGTCACAACCCTTAGCTAGCTGGCTATTAGAGTAAGAAAATTGTTACGATACAAGGAGAAATTCAAATTCACATCAAGAGGTATCAGAGATGAACATGGACACTTCCCTCAGCCTCTGACAGGTTAAGTGGAGAAAAACAGCAAGAGTTGTAGAACAAAGTAAATAAATGGAACATTAATAGCTATCCGGCAAGCCACTCCTGAGGGCAGACGCATCCCTGCCTCTCAGAATAACAGTCAAAGTTTATGGAAAATCATCATTGTCACTTTTCGAAGAAGAGCTTCATGAATTTATTGAATGATGACTTTGTGCCACAGCATAGGGACAAAAGATAAATTAGGAGTAAATAACAGGAATTTAAAAGAGGAATCACTGATGGAGTTTGGGGGACAACCCCCTAAATAACTATTCAAAGAGGAAATGAAGCCCAATAAAAGACCAATTTAGCAAGTACAGTGAGAACCTGCAACATCACACCAGGTAGCACGCGGCGAAGGCTGAACTCAGAGAAAATAGCCACACATAAGCGCTTCAGTTAATAAATGGTTGAGGGTTTTCCTGGGTTGATGAAGCTTCTAGGAACACAGAGGCCCGGCTAGTTGTCACCAGGGAGGACAGGGCCACGTCTAGAATGCAGCCACTCTCCTCTCAGCAGAAATAGGAAGGCCCACGGTCTGCGACACAGCTCACTTCCTCCATTTCCTAGGATGAAGCACATTCCTTTCTCAGCTGTGAGGGGACCCAAGTGTGGGGCAGGAACAGCCCCTCTGAATGCACGGCGGCCTCGCTGCGCTGGGACACACCCCACGTCTGCCTGGGGCCTGTGTCACTCGCTGGGGCAGGAGGGCGCCTTGCTGTTCCTTCTGCTGCCTCTTCAGTCACCCTTGTATCCTCACAGCCTCCCACGAGGCTGGTGGAAGGACAGCTGGAGAGAACACAATGACTGCCCCTGTCGCAGGCCCCTGCACACCTAAGGAGCCGCAGGGCCCCGAGGCTGCTCCATGTGTCACAGACGCCTCAGGATTGGCCCATCCCACAGCATAGCTGCTGAGGGGCTCCTAGACTCCCACATCTCACCTGCCAGTGCCCCAAGTGGCTGGGGGGATACCTCTGTGCCAGCTGGAGCCTGACAGCTAGGCCTCCCGGTCTGTAGAGGCCGAGGCATTCCTGACTCAGCCTCCCCTGAGGCCTATGATCTGGGCAGGAGCTACTGACCAGCCTGGGGCAAGGCAAACCCAAATGCTTCTCCTCCCTCAGAGGCCTCCAATGTTCCCCAGCCACCCTGGGCCTCCTGCTCAGGACAAGGCACCCTGAGAACACCTCCCAGCATGGCCAGTGGCCTCAAGCTAGACCAGGAGGACAGGCTCACATTCAGACCTAGGGCACAGGGCGGGAGCTTCTGGCTTGGACACCAGAGCCTGGTGGCACCACCCCCAAGAGACACGCTCTCTGGCTTTCTATGCTGGCAGATTTCTATGCAGTTCGCCATTTCCAAAACTGCTCCGCAGCAGTTCTCCCCTCCTGCAGCAGGGAGAAAGCAGCTCCGCACATCGGAACCAGTCCCCGAGTGATGCAAGCAGTACTCCCAGCTCCCTGAGCATGTGATTTTCAAGTGAGTGCTAAGTTCTGAGTAGTCACAGCACCAACAGGGTCAAACCAAGAGACCCAAGGCAACAGGGAGGGCATGGAAGCCCTTGCCAGCTCTCACCTCACTTTCAGGCCCCCAAAACAACAAGGGAGCAGCGCTAAAGAAATTCGGTCACTCACACCCTGACTGGTCACAGGAGCATCCCAGCAGGGGACAGCACGCTTTGCCACTGCCTCTCGATCTGTGTGAGAAACACCAACGTTCGGATCTCCCGCTGGGAGAAAATGCATGTTTGTGAGCGGGCGAATGGGACTGGCCCTCCTGGGCAGGGCAGGACTCTGGGGTGTGGTCTGCAGACACCCTCTCCAGCTGAGGCCCTTGTGAGGGCCTCGCGCTAGGGTTGCGGGGTGGCTTTCTAGGGAGGCACAGGCAAACCCCCCACAGCCGTTCAGCTCCCTTCCTGCACCCTGTTCTCAGGACTCGCTCCCCCGGTCTGAGTGAGTCATCCTGTGCACCGGGCACCCCAGCACCACCTCCACGGTGCCCCCCGAGTCCCACACAGGCTTCCAACGCTTCATGAATGCCAATCATATTCTAGTCCTAATCATTTCTACTTCCACTTGTCTCCCCCGCCCCCTCCTCAGATTCCCTTCCCATCTCTGCAGTCTACTTCCGGGTTTCTTTTTTTTTTTTTTTTTTTTTTTTTTTTTTTTTTTTTTTTTTTTTGGCGGAACCGGGGATTGAACTCAGACCCTTGCACTTGCCAGGGAAGCGCTTATTCTACTGAGCCATCTCCCTGGCCCCATCACATTCTATTTATCAACTAATACATTGGTTTAGTGTGACGTGATCTGACACGTGATGAGAGGGCCGCTTTATGAAAATCAAGTTAGTGCTTGAGGAAAGTGCATTAGCATAAACAGAGACTGAAAATGACTCCTGTGAAATTAAGATTGGGCAGAACAACCGCGAAAGACCGAGGAAGTCTCTGGGGCTTCTCGGGTTCTTCCCCCTCCTGTGCTGCAAGTGTCCCTTGTGTTCCTGATCCTCTGGAAAGAATCCCGGCTGCCTCGGAGCCAGGATGCTTCAATGTGTTTGGAAGAAAAAGGAAAAATCCGAATGCCGAGGAGTGTTACCGCCCCGAGGAAAGATGAACCAAGGCCACGGTGTGCGTTTAGAAGGGCCTGGAACGGGGCAGACTCGTCACTGAGGTTAGGGTCTGTGCTCGGCTGTGCTGGGTGGCAGGCAGCACCCAACAGTCACCACACACCCCAGCCAGGCTCGGGGCCACCCAACTGCATCTCTGCTGCAGGGGCTTGAGGCAAGCTGAGACCAAACCCTCAGGACACAGCTGCCAGACCACAGAGAAGAGGTGACCCACAGAGGTGCCAGACTTAGGCCATCTATTAGACACCAGTCGTGGTCCACGCTTACACTCAGCTCTCCCCTGCCATCCTGCTTCCTCTGCCAGCCAGAAGCCTGGTTTTCCTGGCCCCAGCTCCAGTGTCACACAGAACTGTAGGGCAGGGTCTGTATGGTCACCTCCAGGAGACTCAGCCCTGGGTCCACTTGTGTCCTCATCCGTGGGGCAGGCAGCAGGCAGGGCACCATCTGTATTGGGAACAGCCTGACCCCAGGCGCCCACTTTGGGCACTGAGGAGATGTCCTGTTGCAAAGCAGGGATACATGGATGGCACCTGGACATAGTCCTCTGGAGCCTGCATGCTGCTGGAGAAACTGGGATGTCCACACATGACAGGAACTATTTGCTGTGAGTGTGAGGGGCCCGGGAGGCCATGTGTCTGGGTCGCTGGGCAAAGGTACTCCTGCAATCCTCACAGCCAGTGAAAGTGGAGGGGCTGCCCTCTCGCAGGCAGAGCTGCTTGAGGGGCTGAGGCTGTGCACACTTGTGAGGCTGGGTCCTTCAACCTCTGTGTCCACTCTGTCCTCTTCCTTCATGTGCTTGAGTGTCCTTGGCAGATGGGGACTATACGGGTAACTCTGGGAGGGCCCATGACCTGCGCCTCTCAGGGATCTCTTCTCTCGGGCCTCGGAGATCCTGCGTGCTGCTCACACTTACGCACTCTGAGAGTTCAGTGTGCAACAGCCCCCACGTGCCAGCCAGCTTGCCTGCTCCTCTCCTGACCTTCCTCAGCCAGGGCTGCAGCATGGGTGGCTGCACTGAAGTCACCCTGCTATGATCTCGAGACCCTCACAGTCAGGGTAAGATGTTGCGTGGGCCTGAGGTTCCGAGCTGGACCCAGCGGGTCTGCAGGTGCTCTGCGCCACTGGAGGCCGCTCCTCGGAGCCCTTGGGATCTGGCTGTGCAGAGCAGCTGGAAACTGCATGTCCAGGACAGGAGCAGAGGAGCACAGGGCTCAGGGTGTACTCACAGCTGCAGCATGAGGGAACTGGGTCACAATGGTGACTGCACCCATCGGGCCTGGGCCCCTGGGAGCGAAACTCCTCTACCACTTCCAGAGCCTACGAAGGCAAAATGCTCCTTAAGAAACAGAGAGCCCTTCCCCAGGCCACCCCTGCTCAATGTTAGCCTGGCTGTGTGTCTTCAGACACTGCAGGGAACTGAGTTCTAGGTATGAAGGACTACGTGGGTGTGTACGCCACTCAAGCACGTGTGCACATGTCCTGTGTGTTTGCCGCCAGCGGTCCTCTCAGGGTCTGTGGCATGCGGCCCCTTCCCATGTTCATTTGCTCATCTCTGGGGCAGCTGTGCTGGGAGGGACAGAGCCACCATTCTGGGCCTGAGCCTCCCTGGCTCTGCCATCCCACACACCGTGCTCAGCTTGGCTTTTACATAAGTGGGTCGTTTCCAGTTTTTCCTCTCTAAATTATGAGAACTACATCAATGTGACTTTCTGTTTTCCCTGAGGTTGTTTATTTGTTTGTTTGTTTGTTTCATTTCTAAGAGGAGAATCATTGAGCCAAAGCAACGAAGCAAAGTGCTGCTCATGAGCATCACCACCGTGCTTGCTGTGCAGGGGGGCCACTGAACCAGCGTGGCTCCCCAGGCTGTCACCCACGCCAGTGCCTGTGTCACCCTGAGAAGTGGAGACCAGCGTTCTGTTAATTTGTACACTGTGGCCCTGGGAGATGGGACAGATCTCTGCTGGGCCCCGGGGCTGTGGATTTCTTTTTCCACCATGAGCATCCATAGCCCTTCTGTTTGCTATTCACATCTTTCTTATAAGTTCTATGCAAAAAAACTGGCAATTAACGTTCCAGCCCAGGAATAAAAGCTTTAAATGGGGTCGATTAGAGTGGAAAGGACTGAGCTGCTTTTCCAAAGAATCACACCTCGTGCTGGTGGACACTTCCAAAGGTCCAGGCCTCCTCACAGTTGGGCTGTCACCAGAAGGGACAGTCTCTAGCTTCGGCCCACTGCTGGAAGCCAGCCAGAGCTGTGGCTTCTTCAAATGTCAGCCTCTTAACAAAACCCCTAACAGCCTCCGGACAAAAGCAGGTACATTCATTGTTCAACAGATGCCCACTTTGCCAAGTTGGCAGTTTAGACCCCGGCCTTACATAGGCTGAAATTTAGGGTGAAGATGAGATTTCAATTTATCTTTGCCCCTCTTCAAATTCCACTTATCCAATTATGTGCCAACCCAGTAATTTTGGATTAAAATAGAAAAGCACTTATACCACGAGTTCAGGTAAGACCTGGAAGCCTTTCTCAGTCTCTGACCACTTACTGTACAGCTGCCCCAAGTAGGCCTTTCACTGTGAAGTAGCCAGGTCCCCTCAGCTTGATGTCAGGGTGCACCCCGCCTCATGAGACCCCCTCGGTTCCAGCCCTTCTCCCACCCCATCCGTCCATGTTAGAAAAGCAGGGAACCAGGAATGGCCTGAGGGATGCTAGCAGAGACCCAGCTTCAGAAATGGGGTCAGTGTCCTGCACCTAGTGTAGATTAACTTGAAGCTGTTTGTTGTACTCCACTGTTAGGATGGAAGACAGGGAACCCATACCCCAGAAGTCAGGGCAGCCCCTCTTGGAGCTGAGGGCCTGGTGGGTGCACACCTAGTTCCACCAAGCTAATAAGTCACTGTGAGACTCACTTTCCACATCTGTAAAATGGGGACAAGAAGACAACTGTGCTCCTGGGAGCAAAGGGTCAAGCTATACAAGTGCACATGCAGCGTGGCGCCCAGAGCCAGTGCCTACCTGGTGACCTCTGCTGCCCAGAGCAGAATGGGGGTCCCCATCTTGACTGAGGTGGGTCTAAGATGTTCCTCTCCAAGAGCCTGAGGAGAAGCTGGGTCTGAGTCCAGGTTCCGAGTTGCCCCACACTGGGATCAGGCAGGGGTGGCCCCTCCTGGCCCTGGGGACAGGCCTCAGGGCAAAGCATTCCTGTCTAGCCATGCCTGGGAAGGTGCAGCCGAGCCAGGGGGGCCCAGAGACCTGCGTCCCGACAGCGATAAAGACAAGCAAAGCCCACTGAAGAGGCTGTCTGAGTGACAAATGGTGGGCTGGGGACCGGGAGCCGCCTGTCACTCTGCCATGCAGAAGCGAAGCCCGCGCACAGCGCAGGCTCCTCAGGGCCCACGGGAGGCTGTAACCCTTCACACCTTATTGCCGGGAAGTGACTCTGTGATTTGACACATTAAAAACAAGTTCAGGCGGGGCTCCTCTCCAGTGGGTCGGAACCTGTGATGACAGGCTTCCCTTTGTGCAGACAGGAGCTGGGGAGGAAGAGCAGGCGCTGCTCCCCGCGAGAAGCCTGGGTCAGATGCTGCCACATGACCAGCCACAGCGGCAGCTCTGGGCCGGTCCTGCCCGCTCTGCCTGCCCTGGCTGGGCCGCATCTACCCCCCACGCACACCTCCCCCGCCCTGCACACTCTCACATCTGCCTAGCTCTTTCCAGCCCCGCCCACCTCCTCTGTCTGTCTCTGCCCAGCTCCGTCCACCTCCGTCCATCCGTCTGTCTCTGCCCAGCCTCGTCCACCTCTGCTCATCCATCCGTCTCTGCCCAGCTGGGTCCATCGGTCTGTCAGTCCATTTCCGGACTCCCCAGATCCGCCCCTGAGCGCAGCTTCCACAAGGCAGCGATTCCGCGGGCGGCCAGCAGAGGGCGCGCCTCCTGGAGCCAGCTCCTAGCTAGCGTAGAATCCACCAACCCGACCTGGCCCAACAAGTCCGGTCAGACGTAACCCAGCCGAGAGGGAACCAAGCCTGCGCGCAGCAGGGTGCCAGACCGCGGGCGCGGGGCGCGGTGGCAGCGGCAGCTGATGTGAAAGTCAAATGTGTTCCTGCCACCTGTTGGCTCCGGCCCGCACTGCACGCAGGGACCTTGTGCGTAGGGACCCTGCATGCAGACAGGGACCCTGCACATGGGACCCTCCACACAGACCCTGCGGGGGGGGGCTGTCACCTGTTCCCCATGTAATCCCTGCCCCGGGGGGGGGGGGGGGGGGGCTGTCACCTGTTCCCCATGTAATCCCTGCCCCAGCGCAGAGCTAAGGCAGTGGCCTTCCTAGAAAGTCTCCCCAGCATTGAGGGAGCCCTGAGTGACACTTTCCTCCGCGCGGCAGCAGGACTATGGCCACTGTCAATCTAATATTTTGTAAATCTAGTAAGATTGATCACCGCGTCTGTTTTCAAACATTGACCAGTGTGCCTTACTTCTGCCACGAAGAAAACGGCCGTATTGAGCGAACGGGTCTCAGGCTTCTCTGCCGCATTACTTCGATCGTTCAGCGAATGACTAAAAATCACCTAAGCCGCAGGAAGCCTGATCAAGGCACATGATTTGGAAAAACCGTAACCACAAAAGACTATGTGGCGTTCACTTTGCAATCATGTTTACAGCCAACTTGAGCAAATGCTGCTTTTTGTATAGGTATTTAGAGGTGTCTTAGAGCACTCGGAATTCCGGTCGACCCTTGCGCTACAGCTTGGGACTTGTTGGTGCCTGTGAGGATGTCCAGGAGGGTGGCCAGGAGGTGCAGGAGAGTGGCCAGACAGGGCAGGTCTGCCCACGAGTCCGGGCCCGCGTCCCGACCCAGGCAGGAAGGGAAGCCGCAGGGGAACTTATTAGCAGGTCCTCCGCGCAGAGGACTGCACACAACACACAGCATGCGCTCCGTTTGATTCAGAGTTTTTTGAACTTGTTCCTTTAGATTTAAAAAGTGATGAAATGTGTGCACAGACATAAGAGAAGGCTCTGACCACAGCGGCTGGCACCTGTGCATAAAAGCCTGCTGCTGCTTGGAGTGGTTTTCTGCTTTGCTTGTGCCAAGGGTCAAATCCAGGGATCCAGTGAGCTTGGCCAGCGCCCTGCTGAGCCCGCCCCATGCAGCCAGGCCTGCTGTTTCTCAGAGTTCAGATTCAGAAAAGGGGCGGTGCTGGCCCCCAAAGCGCCCCTCCCACGCTGGGTGGAGTCAGAAGCTGCCTTGGCCCCACCTCCTCTCCCCCCTCCCCTTAAAGAGAAGCGAGTTTGAGCTACAAAGAGAGTCACCATACTTACTGAGGCCCCCAAAGACTCTCCAGTAGTGTCTGCGTATTGGAGCCCAGTTCGTCTCTGCTACATTTCAGGCAGGAGCCAGTATACATAGGTCTTTTCTTTCATGTGAAAATGCACACATCACTTACAACTCACAAAAGTAGTAACAGAAACTTGGTATGAATGTGAATAGGAAAAGGTGAAGATCTGCATAACCACCACTCACAGAGACAGACACAACACATATGCACATGCATGTGGAAGGCAAGACGCATGCATAAACCCACACAACACATACACACTCCCCATAGGTAAGGTTGTTAAAAGCAGAATACATGCACATTACCGCGTCATGCCACATATCTATAACTGAGCATGAGAACAGCTCTTGGCTCCTTCCCTCCTAACGGGGACAGAGTACTGGACATCCACAACTCAAAGGAAGGAAGGTTCATCTTGGCTCACGTTCTAAAAGTCTCACGCATAGCCTGAGTGGCAGTACGGTGGAAGAACTCAGCAGGGAAAAGCTGCTCAGCTCATGGAGGTCCGGAGCGCAGAGAGAGGAGCTGGGAGGCAGAGATGTCCTCCAGGCTGCAGCCTGGTGCCTGCCGCTCCTCACCGGGCCGCACCCCCAACACCAAGCAAGCTGTAGCACTGCAGGCGTAACCAGTCACCTCCCAGAGCCTGTGAGGCTTGGGGGCTGCAGGCACAGGATAAAGCAGCAGCCGAGTCTCACAGTAAGACAGAGAGGGGGTGGAGGAGCAGCTCCACACTTCTATCCACAGGACCTCCACACGCACTGGACTCCAGAGTAGTGACTTAGTGGAGGCGAAATGCACTATTGGGTTTCAGCATCGAGAGGTGTAAGGGGCTATCGTGGCATTTCCAGGCACCTGCGCCCCCACAAACAAACTGGGGACAGGTCCTCCTCCCCAGTCACCTTACTGCTGCAGTTAGGAGAGGCTGCTACTGCATGAAGACAGCTTCCTGGGACGATATGGGGAGAAGAGGTGACCGCTGCCTCCCACAGGACACAGACACTCCAAGGACAATCGGAGGTCCTGGGGAAAGTGAATACGTAAGGAAACCATTCCTATCTGGGAAAAACAGATCACTGCTATAAAAGGAGCGAACATAATAAAGCACTTTGCAGAGCCACACTCTGGGGGAGCATTCCGGGTGAGGAGGCACAGACAGATCCGAGCACGGCCTGTGCAGGAGGTGTGCAGCGTCTGTCTGCACAAGTGCAGGGCGGCTACCCAGGCCCCAGCCCCATGCTTTCTTTTATTTATTTATTTATTTTTCATAATTTTATTGATAAACAGATAGCAATGAGACAGTTTCAAATCAAATCGGTAGGACAGTTTCAATAATTAACGCACTGCATACATTCTTCTTAGTGGTTAATTGTTGTACAAGATGCAGACTTGAGATCTTATTTACAAACACCATTAGAACAAATCATTTTATTCATTAAGGGAATGTAACTATATATCTATCCTAACCACTTTGAATACACAGATACAAAATGGACATTCATCTGTATACCCCTTTTTCTCTAAGTTCCGTTATTTGAATATTATAGGTGTGTAAACCCAGCAAAATATTCTAAGAGTCCAGTAGTCCATAATAGCATTGGGTCTTCTGTTTAACTGGCAATGTCAGAAATTATT
>NW_004524584.1:19050728-19058244 GCF_000260255.1 Octodon degus | reverse complement strand
AGCCCTCCTTTTTCTCTAATTTTGGTCTGCAAACTTAGGTTGTTAACCATCCAGAAGACAATCTTATTGTTGTTATCAAACAACTTAGGCTATTAAGCTTAACCTCACTATCTCTCTGCAAAAACCCCATGCTTTCTTGAGCTGCAAACAGCGACCCTTCACCTCACAGAGGCCCTGGAGATATGAGCTCTCATACCTTCTCCTCTTCACAGCCCAGAGATGCAGGAGAAAAGGGCACTTTGTTTCAGGAAGGTTCTGAGAACAAGGTGAGTGGAGAGGTGGTTAATACAGGCTTTCTGGAGGAACAGACTGAGATGTAAGTATAATGGGGCAAGAGAGTCTGTTAGGCTGGCTCACGGGACCAGAGGTGGGAGTTGAACCCTTTGCAGTGACAGAACCTACCCAAGAGCTCTCAGTTCAAGAAGTAAAGGCACAGAGCAAGTAGAACGAGGAGGCAGCTCCAGCCCAGGTCAAGGCCTGGACACTCCCTGTAGAGTCTCTTCAGTATGCATCTGAGGCTGAAGAAACCTGGAAACCTATGGCCATGGGCGATGGCCACAAAGGGCTCACCACACAGGAAGCCAAGAGCTCTTCAAGACCGCACTTCGTTCTTTCCTCCCTTAGCCAGTTCGTGCTGCACGCCTATTGGTTGCTGGCGCCTACATCCAGGATGGGTGTCTCCTCTTGATTTGCTGAGCTATACATCAGTCATCCACAGACACACCCAGCCCTGTGCCCACGGCCCTATCTGGTTCTTCCTTCAGTCAAGGGGGGCCCACAACTAGCTGTTACAGAGGGCCGTGTTCATTTCAAGTCCCAGCCACATCCTGGACACTAAGGAAAAAAGGATGATGACAGAATTAGGGAAGGAAGCTACGATGTGAACAGGTCAGGAGAAGGGAATGTGAGTGCAGTGGGTGGCAGAACAGAAGGCAGCACCAAGCGGGGTGGCAAGAGAGCCCACTGAAACCCTAAGCTAACACTCCACCTATGTCAGCTGGTGCTTCTCCACTGTGTGACATCTACGAGAGCTCTTGGGGGAGCTGCACCCCTGGGGACACAATACAGTGGTGGCCTAAAGCACAGGAGTCCAGTGAGCCAGAGAGAAAGAGACCAGCTGCCAGCCTATGGCTGGACGCTGGAGCAGAGACGTCATCCTCGGTCAGCTGGAAGGGACCCTGGGCACCAGCTCCCATCCCAGGGCTTGTCTCACAGTGACAGTGGCTGTGGCCTCTCCAGTGTAGGTCCTATAGGTTGGAGATGAACCTGTGCATAACTTGACCCCAGCAGAGGGACTGCATTTGGGCGGCTGTGATGGGGTGCAGCCTGCCACACGTAGGCAAGCCCAGCAGTCACGGACACACAGCAGCTACTGTGTGAGCAGAGCTTTCAGGGTGGCACCAACATCATCCTTCTTGAGAAAACACTAGAGCTTCTTCCACTGTCTGTTTCCAGGGCAACCCTCCTGGCCACACTGGTACCTGGATGGGCTGAGCAGGACAGAGCAGTGACACTCCACAGCTCCAGCCCTCGGGCCTCCTGTCACGATTCTGATATGGCTTGCATAAAACCTGGCTCTCTAGAGAAACACCTGAAGAGCCACACAGCGCTGAGTGAAGGACAGCATGTCAGCGCCCCGCCTCTTCCCTCCGGTCTGGCAGCAACCCCTGTTCGGATTCCTTCAGCTTGACTTTTTTTTTCTAGGTGAGACATGGAGCAAGACACCTGACAGATCGCCCCTGAAAGCGATGATAAAACTGAGAAGTAATGTCAAGAGCAATATTGCAGGGCTCAGGGACTCAAATAAATGCCTCCCCATAATTGAAAAGGATGCATTTTTAAAGACTTGCTGGAGCTCAGGCAAGAAGGTCAGCTCTATGGTGATCGAGCTCCACAGCCCTGGCCACGCCCATGTGGACAGGTGGACAGTGGTGTGGGCTCTCCCAGCCTCGGCTGCAGGTGGGCTGATTGTGCGATGGGTGGGGGTGGTAATAGAGCAGCACGATCTCAGTGCAGGAGTTGGTGCCCAACCGCATCTGACCCACAGAGACGAGGGCAGCCCTGTGAGCACACAGGCGCCACCTGGCCCAGCCAGTCTCGTCTGGGGCCAAGCCACACTGACCAGAAAGATCCCTGCAGTGCAGGCTCAGTTATGAAAACAAGAACATGGGGGAGAACGAATTGGAGCTAGCAGGAGTCCCTCACTGCAGAGGAGACAGTTTACAGGAGGATGCCAGGCTGGTCACTTAACAGACGGCAGACCAAACAAGGAATAACAAAATATAGCATGAAGGGTCAAAATCTAGGGTGGGTACCGTGTGTCATGTAGAAAGTTGCAATTTAAAAATACCACAAGGCAGACAGGACAGAAAGAGTAATACTTACCCAGGGGGAAAAATAGTGGATGTAAATTCTCTGAGATCTACATGTGAAACCTACAGAGTCCTCGAGGAAGCTATGATGAAGATATCCAAAGAACTGAGCAAACTGCATCTAAAAAGTTAAAGGAAAAGGTCATGGTAATGACTCCTTCAGAAAAGAGTATCAACAGAGGTAGAAACTATACAAAGAAATCAAATGGAAATTATGGATTTGAAAAGCACAAGACCCAAAATGGAAAAAAAAAAAATCCTCACAACTCAAGATATGCACTGACAGAATAAAGAATTAGAAAACTGAAGATATATCCAAACAGAATTTTCAATCTGAAAGGAAAATTCAAAAAAGAATTTAAAAAATAGGCAGCACCCCTAAGACATGCAGATATCATCAAACGGACCAAGACACATTCAGCAGGAGACCCCGAAGGGGATAGAGAGGGGCAGAAAAATATTTGATGCAATAATAGATGAAAACTTAGCCAAACTTATGGGTAATCTGTGTACCAAGAAGCACAACAAATGTAAAACAAGATAAGCACCAAGAGATCCAGACATAAACCTGTCATAGATTATTGGAAAAAAAAAAAGAAAAAGAAAAATCTGCAAGCACAAGAGAAAGGAGAAAAGCACTCACCGTGCACGGGAGGCCACGGAGAGATTAACGCTGACTTCTCAGGAGAAAGCACGCATGAAAAAGTCACAAGACAGCATCTTCCAAATTCCAAAGAAGGAAAAGCTCTCAACCAAGAAGCCTGCAGTCAGCAAAACACTCTACAAAGATGAAAACAAAATAAAGGCTGCCAGATGAATAAATGTTGAGATAATGTGCCGCCAGCACAGCAAATTCAAGCTGAGGCCCCA
Source organism: Octodon degus (assembly GCF_000260255.1). NCBI lineage: Eukaryota > Metazoa > Chordata > Mammalia > Rodentia > Octodontidae > Octodon > Octodon degus. The sequence goes on along the minus strand of NW_004524584.1, from coordinate 19,055,002 downwards.
CTTGATGCAGTGAAGAGTGAGCGATAATTGATATACATAACTTGGCACAAGAATGAATTGAGAGTCTGTCCTAGGCTTATGTGACTTGTGAGATTCCCGGCTGGCTTACGGACAGGTTCATCTTTAAGCCAGTGGCCAGAGCTGGGACTAGCAAGTGGTCTGCGAAGCTCTAGCACCTCAGAGACAGCTGAGGACTTCAGTGCATCCAAATGCCTTCTGACTCAGCAGTCTCATCTAGCGGATAATCAGGTTAGTAGTTAACAATGATCTGCTTCCATGCACTTTTCCAAAAGTGCATTGTTCCTCAATCCTTGGCCCTTGACCTCATCAGCAGATCACCTCCACCACTTCCCACAGCCACCAGCGCATCCCCAGTTCATGCTGTGCACCTAATAGAAGCCAGGGACACCATGCCTCAGGGTCTTGGTCCTTACTGGGCTTTGACCATCCTGGTGCCTTTTGTAACTAGAATAGATACATCCTTCTCTGTCTTATTCTGTCATCATACCCCCGAGCAGGAGATTGGTGGTCCTAGGCCAGAGCCCTGTATATTACAAGCAATAGGAAAGGAAATCCTTCAGGCTGACGGGTGATAACACTGGGTATCAACCCAAACACAAGAAGAAATAACAAGCAGGATGAGGCTACTGAGTAAGCAAATGTGAAGGATGCAAGGGCCTCTTCTCTGTTCTCCATTTATGTTACATGAAGATTTAACACAGTGATAGAAAAGGCCATCATGGTGAGTGTCCGGCATCAATACACGCTGCATACTATACCAGCGACCTGAAGGCAGAGAGGATAAAGCCATTCAGAGCCAAGCAGCCATATTCTGGGAGAATTTGGTCAGAGTTAACAGACTGTCAAAGCAAATATGAACAGCATAAGCCCCACAGCATTGTTTTCCCAAGGCAAAACATTCAAGTGGGGGGAAGTAGCACATTAGAAAACTTCTATTTAACATGGAAAGGTATAGAAGGGAAAAATAGAGGAAAACAAAGAAATACATGAGCACGAGGAGAACAGCAAGATGGCAGAAGGGGATCCAATCATGTGACCATCCACTCCAGTGCTGGAGGTTTGGTTGTGTGTTGGGAAGGTAGCCGGATGGGCCTAGCTGGGAGGGCCAGGTCACGAGGGTATGACTCAGGAGGGCTTACCTCTTGGCAGTGACAGCTGTGCCCCTGCACTCAGCCTGGCTCTGGTGGATTACTCCAGCGTTTTGAGGCACATAGATGATGTGACTTGAGCAGTTACCCTCTCTTTTGAGTAGGTAGCCTCTGCATGACCAGTGTCAGGAAGCAAGGAGAGACTGAGGACACTGGACACAGGCCCATGAGCCGCCCCACAGCACTGACCCAGGGGACATAGCAGGATGGTGCTGGGGTACGGTCCCATCCTTACCAGCACACGCTGGTACCACCACCCAGACACACCCCTCCAGGCCTGTGCCCCAGTGCCTCTCTGTTGGCATGGGATACAGGTCCACAGAGTGGCCTTGGCTGAGGACCAGGTCTCCCAGGGCTCAAGGGAAGCTGGGCTTGCCCAGGGCCCCTGCCATTTCCAGAGAAGGGCTGACAGCCCCAGAGGAGCAGGACTTTCTAGGCAGCCATTCCAGAGCCCTTTCCTAACCCTAAACTCCCAACAGAAAGAGAAGGAACCTACAGGAAAGGCAGGATGAGAGCCAGGGCAGGCTCCCACAGTGATGCCTGCCGTCCCCAAGGCCATTCTGTCCCCACCTGCACCACAGCACAGTTCCTTCCCCATGCTGACCTCTCTTGGGTGACTCACCTCTCCTCAGCTGCCCAGGTCATGGTGTCATCCCCAAGGTCAACAACGAGGTCCCAGGTAGTACCTTCCCCATGTCATGGTAGGACTGATGACAGTTGCACTGAGCATCATGTTTTTGAAGTCCTGCTTTTCACCAAACCCTCTATAACCAGCTCCCCAGTGTTACCCAGTTTACCCAGCTCATGGTTCTGGATGGTGTCCCAGGTCTTCCGTTGCGCATGTAATGTGACACTACTAAAGGTCCAGGTGTCAGGAGCGCTACCGGCTGCTAGACAGGTGCTGTGACACTCTAACTGGGAGCAGTCATCTTGGAAAGTAGGCAATTACACCCTGAAGACATTCCCTTTGCTTGATTTGATGTAGATAACGGTGACCACATTGGTGCGCTTTAACTGTGTGTTGCAGCATAGATGCAAAGAAGGAAAGAGAAAATCAAAATTTAAGTCCTAAATTAAGCATGCTCCTTTCAAGCTATTGCTTCAATCCTCACATTTTAAAATTGTGTGTTCATGGGAGTTTCTGTGGAAATTACCAGAACAATGTATTCAGGGATGGGTTTGACTAAGGTATATTTAAGCAGTTTTTTCTGAACAGTGGCTTTAAAATAATCAACAATTTTACTGTTTTACCTTACAACATTGACAAAGTTAGTTAATCCTCTCACTCAAATTTTCTCACTGCAGAAAATAAGATGCATTTTTTTTTAATTTCCAAACCTCTGCGATGAAAACAAAGCAAGAAGGCAGCTCACAGCTATAATCCCAGCACTGGAGAGGCTGAGAGCGGAGAATCACTTCGAGTTTCCGGCCAGCTTAAACTGTACAGTGAGACTGTGTCTCAAAAGAAACATAGATCGTCTCGGTTATTTTTCTCTCATGGTTGGGACAAAATATCTGACACCCAGAATTAAGGAAGGAAAGGTTTATTTGGCTCACAATAAGCCTTTCAGTCTGTACTCAGCTGGCTCCAAGGCAGAGTGGCACATGGAAGAGGGGAGCCGTTCATGGTGGCAGAGAACAACACGACAGCAGGAGCAGGGCAGTACCAGCAGCAGAGAGCAAGCCCCTCTCCCTCCCCTATACTGCATCCAGATTGCCCACCCCAGTGTGGTGTAGCACTCACACCTGTGATTGCAGCAGCACTCGCTGCCATGGTCCCAGCACTGGATCATGGATTATTCAAACTCTAGAAGCCACCCCCCCATGATTGCACAAGGCTTTTGAGGGACAGCTATGCTTAAACCATGGCATAGACGGATCCTATTTACCAGCTGGAGGACTCAGCCAGGTCTTGTTCACTACCTCATAAAACTGTAGGACAATTCAAAGAAAATATAAGGAAAGCACATCAGGCCAGCACGGACACAAACCAGCATGGCCATACTCACAGCCAGCAAACTGGAGTTTAAGTCAAAACTTACTAGGAAGAAAGAGAGATGACACAAGGATGAAAGAGGCAATTAGCCCATAAATATGGTAGCCCTGAATTAGTATGTACTGACAGATGTAACCACAAATCAAGAACACAAAAATTAATAGACGTTCAAGAGAAAGGATGAGTTCACAAACCCAGAGAAGATGGGAATGTGCCCTCTTACGTTATTTTTCAATCTTACAAGAGCATTGTGATCACATTTCTTGTGAAGTGTTTGAACAGGAGAAAAGGAACTGTGTAAATGTGAAGTTCAAGTTGCACAAATGTGTTTTTGAAAAACGAAGTCCATCATGCAGGAAGGGCCAGAAAGGGCCGGGACTCGGACCCCACAGAGCTGCACTACTAGAGTCCTGGTGGCTCTGGAAGAGGTGGTTGTCTGAAGTCACTCCCTGGTGCCCACATCGACTCTGACTGGGACAGCAGGAGCAGCTGCTAGGGCCCACCGCCCACCGCCCTCAGCTCACTCATTGTCTCCCCATTTGCAGGGCTGCCACACTTTGAGGGAATGTCTTGGCTCGTTGTTCAATGCCCACAACCTGCATCTCATACGAGGAGCACAGCTCTTCTGTGCACTGTCTGCATCTCACCCTCTGGAACATGATGTCTCCCCTTCAAGGTCCTGCTGAGTCTCAGGCACTTTGGGTTGGGGTTGGAGGTGTCAATGCACTGAAGTGAGGACACTTGCTGAAGGGGGGGCAGCTTTCAGGCACTCAGAGCCTGGACAGGACCGGGGCTGAACACGATGGCGGAAGTTGAAGGCTGAGAATGTTTCCCGTCAGACAAAGCAACATTCACTGAAGGTGGGTGGGCCAAGAGGCTTTGTTTGTTTTTTTTTTTGGGGGGGGTGTTTGTTTGTTTGTTTGTTTGTTTCCATAATTTATTGATAAACAAATAGCAATAAGACAGTTTCAAACCAAACTGGTAGGACAGTTTCAATAATTAACACATTGCATACATACTTCCTAGTGGTTAACTGCTGTACAAGATGCAGACATGATATCCTATTTACAAACACCATTAGAACAACTCCCTCTATTCATTAAGAGAAT
>NW_004524584.1:19007853-19040963 GCF_000260255.1 Octodon degus | reverse complement strand
GCAGGGCCCTGACTCTGCCTGCCACATCCACCCTGGGGCCACTCCAGTGCTTGATGACTCTGCCCTCTTGGCCATTTCCCAGGGCACTGCTCCCCTGTAGCTTGGGCCCAGGCCTGTGTCCCCAACAAGACGGTGTCAAGGCCAACCCAGCACTGGGTGACCCTCTCTCAATCCAAGCAGGTCCAGGCCTAGCATTCTGGGGAGTCCCTGGGTCTAGGCCCATGTCCCATGCAGGTAGCAGCACCCACCTCCTCTTCTCCACTGCCCAGACTCAAGAACCCCTCCCTCTGTCTGAGGAACCATCTTCCCTCCATCCCTCCTGCTCTGTGCTGGGGCCACGCTCAGGGGAAAGGCCAGTGCCCACTTAGCGCAGACCCTCAACAAGGTGGCCCAGGCCTGGGGTCAGGAGCAAAAGGTCACAGATGGGGGTAGCAGGGATGGGAAATGATGAAGGGTACCTAGAGGAGAGGAAGAGGGAGTACGCACTGCAGGCCTCAATTTGTTAAAAGGTAACAGGGCGCACACAGCACAGCAGCTGCTTCTGTATCTGCTCTATCTTCACACAACAAAAAACTGCAAAGACAGCCAGCAAATGTCACTGCACACGCAAGGCAAGGACAGTGGCATGGAGCACGTCATCCACCTGCCTCTGCACATGGAAGAAGGTATGGAATTAGTGGGTCCACCTCCTCGTAGAGCTGGGAACACTAGGTTCTCCAGGGCTCACATGCTTTTACAAACCTGAAACTCTGGAGGATTGTTTCCATAACTGCTTAAGTTGGGAGATTTTTCCTTTGTTGTGTCAGAAAGAAGCAGGCTCCCTGGAGCCCTGCCCACACCACTCAGAGCTGGGAGTGGATTCGATCTCCAGCTGCGGGCAACCTCACACTAGGCCTCCAGTTCTTCTCTGACCATGGCTCATCAGACACGTCTCCAGGCTTGTAGCTAGGTACCAACCACAGCTTTGACATTGTTTCACAATAAGTGCCAAGAGCACAGCTGTGACTCTCCCGGGAAGAGACTGCTCTGATGGAAAATACAGTGACACCGAATGGACCAGCTAGGCAGATTGTCATTGGGTGGGTATTCAACCCCAGCCATGGCGGTGACCCATCACTGCACAGAAGCTGAGTTCTCCTGTCCTGGACCTTCTGCACCATCACCCTGTATCTGCTTCTTTCTTTTCCTCCCCCAGAGCCAGACTGGCAGTGACCTCAAGCCAGCAGCTTCCCATCCCCCATAGCGCCCACTGGTGCTCGTGCTGGGTCTGACTTCCATCCATGTGCTCACCCAGGACCGGTCAGGACAGCCTGGTACATTTGGGGAAGGATGGTGGTGGTCCTGAGTCCCTGCAGAGGAACCTGGGGCGGGCTGGAGCCTGGAGAGTGGGAGAGCAACCTGTGACCCACACATGGGTTTGCAGGGATCTGGGAAAGACCAACCATAGAGGAAATCGGGAGTGAGTGTGGAATCCAGCCCCAGGAAGTGGCACCCACAAGAGTGGCCCCGAAATCCCTAGTGCCTCTGGGCCCCCTTGGGACTGGTATCAAGACTGGACAAGTCTATGTTCTGGTTCATAGCTCAGCCCTGCTCCAGGCTCAGTGCAGCTCAGATCTCCTCTCTCCCTCAACCAGCCCCAGGAGGCATAGTCAGGCCAAGGTGGACAGAGTCCCCACTTTCCTGCACAGCTCTGGAGGGCAGCCTGTCAGGCGCTCTCCCCCAGCTTCTGTTGTACAGCAGCTGCCAAAACCCCATGATCTACTGTCACACCTGCTGCCCAAGATTCTCCTCCACCTGAGTCCCATGGCTTGGGCCACTGGCACAGCAGGGACTGCTGCCTGCTTTCCTGGAGGCCACCAGCACCCTCCCAGGGTGGGCAACATCCCCAGCAGCCAGCATGAGCCCCATCACCTGCCTTGGTGCAGGAGGACTATCCCATGTGGTGGTGAGGGAGAAGCAAGCGACAAGTAGCGAGGTCAAGTCCTCTCTCCTGGGTGGGTGTCTGCGGGCCTCTCAGAGCCTGCGGTTCTGTGACTTGGGGCAGAGAGACGGTGTCCAAATGTATCCTGAGGGCTTTGTCTGGTATTTGGAAACTCAGAATTTTCATCTTGACCCACATTTGAGGGAATGGCTCTTGGCTTCAGCAAGATCTGGATCTTCCCCGGGACCTGTATGAACACACACACACACACATACACACACACACACACCCCACAACTGTGCAGCCACTTAGCACAAGGGCAGGAGCAGGAGCAGGCACCCTGCAGTTTGCCATTCCTGGCACCACGGTGTCCACCAATGCATAACTTATCCCTCCTAGCCATGCCCTCTGAGGCCACTCAGGCTGGAGCTAGGGGACAAAATGGACAGCGTACTGCTTGTCCCTAACTCTCTGTGACAATGCAGGACATGGCACACTGTCTGTTATGGGGTGAGGACCCCAAGGGAGCAGCCACTGGACACACAGGTCAGCAACCACAGTGCTGACCAAAGGAGACCCAGGAGCAGTGTCAGAGTGAAAGAAGGGGCCAGGGTGGGAAGTGGTGGGCGTGACCAGTGACTCTCAAGATGTATCTCACCCACGTGCTTCAGGTCACCCCCACCTCCTCCACTGCTACTGAGATGAGCCAGTTTGCCCTCAGGAGCCTCTCACAGGGTGAGGATGTGCATGTGGTTGGCTTACGCCTCTAGGAGGACCCCAGGCCGGCTGAGCGGGCTGCAGACCATGGCCACATCTCCCTGGGGCATGATGGGGTTAGCAGGTCACTGCCTGCAGGAGCAGAGGGCTCTGTGCAGCAGGCTTTGTGTTGAGGGACAGAAGTCCACTGCATCAGGGGCACAGTTGGCTCCTTGGACCTCACTGCCAGCTCTCTCCCAGCTGGGGGAGCAGGGCAGCTCCACAGGCCAGACCTCCTACTTCTTGCCTCACACACCTTCAAGACTTTCAAACTTGCCCTCCATATTGTTGAGACATGTTTCAGCATCTTTCATTTGCCTTTGTTGAAAAATGTTTGGAAGACAATGTGTGGCTCAGAGGTAGGGCACTTGCCTAGCGCGGGAGGTAGGGACGGTGGTCAGGGAAGGAGAAAGGGACTCTAGCACCTTCCTCAGTATCAAAGCAATATATGAGGGCCGGCCTGATGGCTCAGTGGACTAAAATACCTGCTTAGGCAGAGCACAGTGGCCAGGGTTCGATCCCCACAATGTCCTGTCTCAGTCCCCATCTCAGCGCACCCCCCAGGCATGGTGGCGCACACCTGTAATTCCAGTGCTTGGGAGGCTGAAAACAAGAGAATCACTCTGAGTCTGATCTATGTAGTGAGACCCTGTAGACCCTGTACTAAATACAGAAAAAAGCAATATATGTACAACAATAAAATATATTGTACCTTCTTGGCATCAAAGCAATACATGTACAACATAAAAATATGAAGAACTCACATAAGCCAAAAGAAAATGGAAATCAACCCCACCCCTCACTACAAGTGAGAACATCAATTAACATTTACGTTTATTTTTCCAGTCATTTTTCTTTTCCTGTGAATCCAAGAACATCCTTTGTTTTCAGACATGGAATCATCCAGCCTACACTGTTTGCAGTTTGACTTTCCAATCAGCTGTATCAGGGGCTCTTTTCCCTGTCACCCACCTTCTCGGGGGACACGGAATGTGGCTTTTTAATGGCTGTGCACAGTCGATTGTGACAGTGCCTCTCCCTGGAAGCTCTAGGGGTCAGATACGACCTGAGCTTCCTCCGTGGGGTGGACTCGCTGCTCTGGCAAGATCCTGCTGTGCTCCTCTGAGCCTGGTGGTTATGCCCCACCAGTGTCTGGGCCTGTGGTGCCTCAGTCTCTGCCTCCTCGTTCAGGGTCCATGGCCCACCACTGTGTGTCTCTGGGTGTACTGTCCTCAGCCCCCCCGCCCTGGGACCTCCTCCCACCCAACTACAGTGCAGAGACCTTGTTTCCAGCAAGGACCCTCTGCAGCTGGGCCTGGACTTCCAGAGCGCATCGTGGGGGCTGCTGTTCACGCCCACCACTTCCTACCCTGGCCCCTTCTTTCACTCTGACACTGCTCCCGTGTCTCCTTTGGTCAGCACTACGGTCGCTGGCCCTCTGTTCACCTGTGACTGCTCCCTCAGGGACCTCTCCCAATAACGGACAGTGTGTGCCTTGTCCTGCACTGTCACAGAGAGCTTAGGACAAGCAGATTCTGTCCATTTTGTCCCTTAGCTCTGGCCTGAGTAGCATCTGTGTCTCAGGGGGAGAAGCTCACAGAGGCTGCCCTGCGCTGGAACCAGTGGGCACTGCGCTGGAACCAGCCGATGCTCCAGGCTGCAGAGGACAGGAAGCTCAGCTGTCTGGATCACTGGCATGTCCCCGCTGTCCTTGCGAGTTTTTGACCTGAGCCCCAGGGGATCTGGCTCATTGTCTGCTCTGAAGATGGGGTCAGCCTAGGCTCTTCAGACATTCTCAGAGAACTCAAAGGAGGTCTAGGCCATGTTTCAACAGGGAACAGTCTGGGAAGAGGCACCTCCCAGGGGCACTGCTGACGGACTCTCCCAGCCCAGGATCACTCCCCTAGGCTCTGGGACTCCCTAAGGGCACGAGGAAAAGATTTCAGGAAAAGTATCTCTTTAAATTCTCAAAAAATAACTAACCAGTCAAGCCATGCATTAAAGCCTGCTGTGATCTCATGGTCCGGACACTAAAACTGCGACACGTGTCTGCATGTGGCGAATGTCAGTCTATACAAACCTGATGCAGGACAAACTGCCTCTCGCCTGCCCTACCTCGGACATTTCTAGGGGGCCCCAGTGCCGACCACTGTCCTGGAGGGTCTAAAGCAGGCCTCGCTGGACATCATAGATGAAGGTGTCATGGAGAGACCAAGCCCAGCTGTGGAACTGCAGCTGCTGTCAGTAGGGGTCCTGTCCCCAGGAGGGCAGGAGAGAGGACACCAGTGTTCTCCACCCTGGGACAGGGAGGAGGAAGCAGGGGTCATGACCTCTCCAAGTCCCCCACTGAGGCAGGAAGCAGGGCCCAGAGGCCCCTGGGACAGGCTAAGGATCCCATATCTGAAATTCTCGCGACCAGAAGTGTCCAGACTGGGGGTTTGGAACGCGCATGCACATCCAGCAAAAGGGGTCACGCGGTCAAGTACAAGAGCGACACTTAGGGGAGTCCAGAATTCTCCTGCCTCATTTCCCAGGCCGCTGGGACTCTCATCTCCACCTCTGGACTGACACACACCACGGCGAGCCTTAGCTTAAACTCTTCCTGAAGTGTGTGTGTGTGCGTGAGTGTCTTACGTGCGTGCGCATGCACGCTATGCGCTCCACACGCAGCCTCCCACCATACCGCCCGTGCAGCTTCCCTGTGTCAGCTGCTGCAGCTCCCGGTGAACCTGCCCTGCTGGTGACCAACTTGGCAGCGCCTTTGCCTGCAAGGACTCCAGGTAAAGGCAGCCGCGGGGCCCACCGTGCTTTCCGTGCAGACAGAGCATAGCCTGGAAGGGAGCTGCTGATGATCGGTGGACCCCAGCCCAACCCCCCGAGGTCCGCAGCATCGCAGATCCATTATACACAGCCCAAGCAGAGGTGAGTCATCGCCAAGGGGACCCCACAAGACACACCCAGCAGGGAGTCCCCAGCACACATCAGTGTCCTGAATCCCGCTTCTCCTCTTACTCCTGTTGGCCTTGGCAGAAACATCATTTCTGAGCCTTTGTCTCCTCCTCTGTGAGGTGGGAGTAGAGACTGCAGCCTGTCCTGACAGTGCTGCGGGGTGGCATGCTGTGACTGTCAACCTGACTGTCACCTGGGCTGGATTAAGAGGCATGTGGTGGATGAGGACAGCCCATTCTGGGCGTGTCTGTAGGACACTCCAGAGATGATTGACATGAAGGCCAGCAAATCGGGACTCAGCCCGATTGTGGGTGGGCCGGTCCAATAGGCTCACAGCCTGCCTAGAAGATGAGCAAGGGAGGTCAGCCTGAGTCATAGAAGCTCCAAGCTGCTTGGGCTCCAGCCGTTCAGGTGGGTTCGCACCAGGCATGGCGGTGGGGGGCGGCTAGCCAGTCCCTGCAGCCCCCTGAGGAGGTGCAAAAGCTTGTATGTGCTGGTGTCGGGGGTCCCTTCCTGCTCAGAGCGCTGGTCTGCGTCCACCTAGCTCTTCAGCTGTTGGGTGAAGACCACCAAGCTCGTGAGGGTCTCGGTCCCCTGGATCTTGGCATCCACACCAGGGGTGGGAGGGGGCCTTGAAGCTCACGACCTGGACACAGCCTGAAAAGCAGCTCCCTTGGACCCCAGCTTGGCATGCTTCTGTCATTCTTCAGTGCTCAGTACCAGTTAAATGCGTGTTGTCCTATACTGTTGTCCTATACTAACAAACCCCCAGGGTCCCCAAGCCCCACGAAGCCTGGGTTTCATATGACTCATGTGGACACGTGCCAGCTGGTCAGTCCCCCTGTGCCCGGGGTTCACGAATGTTCCCTGGAACACCGACCCTGTAGCCAGCGCCCCAGGCCACACAGTGTGAGCCCAGGGACACATTCACAAGAAGCCACCAGGCTCAGAACAGGACGGAGGGCCAAAGCAGACATGCTAGAGTCCTCCTGCAGGCTCAGCCTTGTGCTAAGAAAAAAAAGAAAGCAGGAAGACTCGGTGAAGGCCTATCTGGCATGCTCTCTGCCTGCTGTACAGGCAGATGATGTGCTACATAAATAATGAATTAGCTGTATGTCCTCATGGAATTGGTTCTTAGAGTGGCTGGCAAAGCAGTTGTGCGATTCCAGGTCACCACAGGCCGTCAGTTCCAGGAGACGCTGGGACAGATCTGTTTAAGGTTCAAGTTATTACTCATCCTCGATGGAATGCCTTCCCGGGTCTCACTAATTCTGCCGAGATATAGCTGTGCATTAGAGAGTGTTTGGATGTGAAAACTCCCTTTTCCACTATAAAGGGACCCAAAGGACTTGACCGTCCCCAGCTGTGGTTCCTTACACAGCTATTTGGCGGTGAGCGCTCGGCATCATCCTTGCAGAGAGACCCCTGCTCGCTCTGTGCTGGAAGTCCTCAGCATCCCCGCGCACAGGCAAGCGGAAGCGCCTACGAGCTGGAGCAACGGCAGAGCCTGCAGAGGTGCAGTGAGGACCAGGACAGGTGCAGCTGGTCCTACAGGTGAGGGCAGCACACACAGCTGACCTGACAAAACTCAAGGTTCTGGATATGGGTCACTGGGGGGCCCAGCTTCCCCTGCCAGGATGCATCGCAGAGCACTGCTCTTTGGGGTCTGTGCATGACCCAGCTTGCTGGGACAAGTCCCACACTCACTCTAAGTGCAGACACCTCCTCCCTCCATCTGGGAAGGCTGCCCTGCCCCTATTTCTGTCTCCAGCTGGGCTCCCCACCTCCTCAACATCACAGGCCCATGAGCCTGGCATGGCTCCTGGTCACTCCAGGTCTCATGGCTTAGCGCCTCCCTCTGAGCAATTTTCCAGGCCTGGAGGGCCCTGGAATGCCTGCCAGTTTCTTTCCCTGCAAGCCCTGGTGGTGCACAGCAGGGTCCTTTGGTGACAAGCAGCAGAGGTCATTGGCCAGCAGATGCCTCCCAGGACACAGCAGATCCCATGGCCCAGCCAAACCCAGCCACTCCCTGCCCTCAGGTTCTCTGTTTTGGGACAATGTCTGCTCCCTAGGCCACTTACACCATGAGGTGAGCACAGTGCCTGGTACAGTCCTAAAGCTATAGGCAGGCATCTCTTGCTGTCCTGTGGGGTCCAGGCCATATGCAAGCTTCTCTGGTCAAGGCTGGGGACTTGCATCCCCCCACAGGCAGGACACTGACATCACAGCATCCTGGGACAGTTCTTCGGCACACTCTGTCATCCCTGTTCCAACCAAAACCCAGAGGCGACATGGAGCACAAACTTAGACAGGAAACCACTGTATTGGGGCTCAGCTGCTGCTGGTTGGCATAGGGAACCCCACCCCATGCCCACCGGACAATCAGAGCCACAGTGTAATGTTGAGAATCAGCCAGCCACAGCAGTGTCCACCAGCTGGCCATGCCCAGTGCTGCCCAGAGACCTGCCCAGCTTTGGCTGCAAGGGCCCTGGCTCTGAGAGAGCCATGGCCCCCAGACCAAATCCTGAGGACTGAATGTGACAACACCCGCTCAATGGCCCAGCCCTGGGGTCCCACCTTCCCCCACCCACCCAACTGACCACACGTGTCACATTCCTTCCTGTACCTTCCAGACAGAAATGCAGAGAACCCCAAATACCTCCCTCTTCTGTCATCCTATGGGCTGAGACCAGCAGGAATGGGATGAGGAGGAGTACCCTCATGTCCCAAAGTGAGATGCAAGGTGTGGGTGGTAAGCTGGACTCTCCCTGCAACGAGGGGTTGGCATGGTGCCCAGGGAAAGACCAGGAACTACCCAGAAGGGAGGAAACCAGTTTCGGCACATTCCCTCATGCATACCACATACACATGCACGCAGATGCACACTAACCTCAGCAGAGGCAGGAGGAGTGATGGGAAGTGCCAGTCAGCTGCACCAACTCCCTGTCCCTACTTCTTGGCTGGAGTCAACCTTCATGGTCGAAGCTCCCTGCACACACCCCACTCTCTGAAGAGTTGGCCACCAACTTCCTGTCCCTGCTTCTTGGCTGGAGTCAACCTACATGATCGAAGCTCCCTGCACACACCCCACTCTCTGAAGAGTCGGCTGTGTGGAAAACATTCTGCATTGTGGTGAATGCTTACTGTAAGCCCAGCTTCTGCTGATGCTATCTTACTGTGGATGCGAACATTTTATTATGACTATTTTGGCAGAAAAAAAAAATGCCAAATGCAGGCTTGTTCTTTGCATCATTGCCTTGAAGATCTTTGCAACTGAAAGAGATGGCTTACATTACAGTGGGGATGCTCAGATCGAAGAAAATGGAAAAGGACTCAATCCTGTGTTTCAGGCCAGGGTTTCCACAGCTGCAGTCTGTAGTGATGGAGACAGCGGGTCACCTGGGCCAGGCTAGGGTGGAGCCAGGGACAAAGGTCCAGGTCCCTACAGTGGCACACACACCGTGTGGATTCACCTCACACTCATCCAGTGGTGGGTGTGTTTCATTGCACATAAAGCACAGCTAGACAAGGTTTACTGACAGTAAAGTCTATTTGCAATACTTGCCTTCTGTCCTCTCCACAGCTGACAGGCTGACAGGTGGCCCTCTCAGGGCAGAGGCATCTTCCCAAGGTCCCCCTTGGTGCACAGGGTTGGGGGTCCGCAGGGTTTGTGGCCTCAAGGAGCCCCACAGATCTGTCCCTTCCCGTCTTGCCCTCCAGGTGTAAGCTTGATGAGCAGGTTCAGTTCCTACTACAACTGTGACCAGGAAAGGTTGCCCGAGGATGCCCTGTCCACACTGCTTCTGCTGTGGGACCCCAGCTGAAACCAAGGGCCACGTGAACCTCCCCACCTCAAAGTGTGGGGTCGAGTGTTATCTCAGTGACGGGAGAGCACCGAGGACCACGGGCGCCCGCTCTCCCGCCCCACCAGGCTGGCCTTGCACCCACCACAGGGGCCCGACCTTACCGCCACCTGCCACATCTGGGAGGAAGGCCCCGTCCCTGTACCCTCCAGGTGCCCTGCAAGTGCTGCCCTCAGCTGCAGCCACAAGGGTGGGGGACTGCTGCTCAGTGCTGCCCAGTCGGGGCCAGCACCCTGAAAATGAGCTCTGGAGCAGGACAGGGAGCTGGAGACAGAGACAGAGAATGGAGCAACCAGACCGCAAGGGCAACCGTATCGGAACATCCAGGCACCAGCAGGGGGCGGTGGCCCAGTCCTCCAAGGCCCAGTGCACAAAGCCGTAGTACAGGACCCCAGGCTGCATCCAACTTCATCTGCATGGTGGTTTTCACACACACACACCCCACAGGCTTCGGACACCCTGACGCTTCCTCCCTAAACCTGGGGCAGTCAAAACTCCCACCTCCAGGGCTAGGGATGTAGCTCAGCAACACAGAGCCTACCTGGCAAGCAAGAGGCCCTGCGTTCAATTCCTGGTACAAAACAGAACTCTCCTAACAGGTGGGCTGAGTCAGACACCTCACCGGGCTATGACTCCTGTCAGTCCCCAGATATAGCTCCCCAAAACCACAGGACCTTGATAGACTTAGCTCCTGTCTCTGTCGGACCATCAGCTCTTCTCCTGGACACTGTGTCCCCAAGGAAGGGACATTCACTTCTTCCTCTTTCCATAAATTTCGCTCTTGCTGCTACCTCCCAGTGTCCTGCTGAGTTCTTTGTTCAGGACAGGAAATGGCTTTCCTGTCACCCCATCCAGTACAAAGACAGTTGCCTGCCTGACACAGGGCTTCTCGTATGACAGAACAGGGGCAGCTATGACTGAGTGTGGTAGAAGGGCGATGAAGCCAGCCTCTGGGAGCTGAAGGCTGAAGGAAGGTCTCTCTCCAGGTCTTCTGGGTCCCAGCCTGCAGCAGGTGGGCTCAGAACATGCACCAGGCCTGACCATCAGGGCCCCAGGCGGGATGGCGAAGGTAGACAACAGGGACTGCCCAAGCCTAGTGACAGCCTCAGTGACAGAGGTTGTCACCCAGCCAGGTTGAGGCCTTGCTGTTTGTGTTGTTGTTGTTGTTGTTGTTGCTACTGCTGCAACTGCTTACAACAAGAGGCCAGTGTTAGCAAGGCAGTGCCTGGACCAGTGTGGCTCTGCAGGCGATCAAGGACGCAGCTCCGCCCCGCAAGCTGTGCTTTGCAAACAGCTTCAGAGAAACGCCTGTGCTGCTGCTAGTCATCCGGTCTCAGACCCTGACAGACTGGGTCTCGTTCTGGCCCAGAAGATCCATCCATGGGTCTACGTGCACCCTTTGTCAAAATTCCATTTTTTTTTTTTTATTTTTATTTTTTTTTTGCCAGCTCAGCCTGCCCTGAGGGCAGGGCTGGCACAACATGCGGTGCAGGGATTGAACTGTGGTCCCTGGACCTGCCTAAGCTTGTATAAGCAGGAGCTTTAGACCACTGAGCTATCTCACCAGCCCCGCTGTGTCAAAATTCTGCTCGGCTCTCCAAAGCATCCTCTTTGCTGGATCTCTGCGCCCAGGCTCAGAGCAGTTGAAAGCACATGAGCTGTGAAATTAGCCAGCTCATGGTTCAGGAGCCAGATGGACGGACACAGGGGCCTGACCACGCTTGCCACCTTCTCAGAAGACCTGCCTGAGTCAGAAAACAAGCCATTGTCAACACAAAATGCAGTTTTGGAGGCAAGATTCAGCAAAATCACCCCATGTGCTTACAGGTATGCAAGGTAGAACAGAAGAGCTGGGCTGAGGGAAATGTTCACCCTCGGATGGTTCAGTAGAGCGTTGCATTAAGGAAGAGAGAAAAATAGAGATGTAATGAGACTTAGAAACCACAGAAATATGCTAGCCCAAGGAACAGCAGCAGGAATACAGCTCTCGCTGTCTTGTCCCTGAGGTCATCTGAGAGCCTCACGGGAGGGGACATGAGTGCAGAGACCTCCATCCCCACAAGGCAGGTGGCATCAGGAACCCAGTAGCATCTCCTGGGACTCCAGCTCATGTAGACAGCCTCCCCCGGGCAGAGGGCTGTACGTCCCAGGCTCTGGCATGGATGCTTAGGTACGTACCTGTCTCCGCCATGCCCCTAGGTTCCCACCGAGGGCCCCCAGGTCCCTCTCCCTGAAGTTCACAAGAAATCACAGGAGAAATAAATGAATTTCCAGACCCACATTCAATCTCCGATCCTGCCCTCAGCCTGCGCCTGGTCCTCCGTGCCCTTCTGCCTCCGCAAGCCCCTTCCCTCTCACACTCGTGGCTCACCGAGAACCAGCCCCTGACTGACTTGCAGGGCCACTCATGCCTAGGGGTGAAGATCCTGTGAGACTCTGTCTCCCCACCACATCTTCATGACCTCTGCCTGTGGGTATATCTGAGACTCTCTGAGATGACTGTCACCTCCACAGGACAGCTGTCTGAACCTTCATCCAGCCTCAGCTGAGAGCCACGCTGAGCAATTGCTGTCCTCCCTGACTTTACTCTGTGACCATCACCAGAAACCATTGCTCCTGACCTTCGTGTGACTTTCCCCTGACCCCTCCCCCCCCAAAACTGTCCCTGTGGTCATAGATGGTGGCTGTAGGAGCATCGTGGTGGAGCTGAGCACCCTGCACCAACAGCAGGAGAGATAAGGACAGAGGGTGACACTGTTCTTGGAAAGAAATGGATGTCACACTCCACCTGAGAGTGGGGGACACAGCCACCATGATGCAGGAAGCAAATGTGATTGTCACTCACCCTCCAGCCCAACAGCTCCTGAACAGCCACCTACCGCCTCTTGCAGAGATACCTGGCCAGGCCAGGTCTGTGCCCCCAACCAATGCCTCACAGGGGAGGGTCCCTCCGGCAGCTGGAAGGGGCACGGGGTCCAGAAAACTCGGCTGCTTACCACAAGCCCCACCCCAAGCATCTTCCCTGCAGAGACCCAGCTTGCCTCAGAGTGTTCAAGGTTCCTACAAGACAACTTGTATTGATCTGCGAGCGCCTGGCCAAGAACCACAAGGAACTATGAGACCATCCATGCAAAGACCACTGTGTTGGTGGCAATCGCTGACAGTGACCAGGATGACTTGCACGTACCTCACCTTTTTTTTTAAGTAGAGATTGAGGTTTTGGGAGCTCAGTTCTATAGCTACGTGCACATCTGAATCCGTCGGCGACCCAGCCATCCATTTCCCAGGGCTGCTTCACCCACAGTCTGTGGCTGGGGCCTGGTCTCCCCGAATCTTTTCCCTTACCTGGGGTGGCAGCCAACCCTCCCCCAACCTGCAGGGCCAGGGCTGCAGGCCTTGGAGCGCTCCACGGCTCTCTCCATGATACCCTCTGACCAGATCCTGTGGAGAGGGAGACTTCTCGAAGAGGAAGTCTGGCTTCTTGACCTGTGGCGGCACGCACCCTAGTCCCAGCACTCAGGAGGCTAAGGTGGGAGGTCTGCCAGTAGCGCGAGTTCCAGGCTACATTGTGAGTTCAAGGCTACCTTGAGCTACATAGTGAGACTTTGTCTTAAAAAAAAAATACAAAGATTAAAATAAACTCTAAAATCATGTGCGATTTTACCCTATTAGTAAGTGCCCTCAAGCACCTTGTAAGTCCACCTGCACACGCACATGAGTGTGCGCACACAGTAATGTGTACGTTCCTGGTCTGGGACAGATAAGTCTTGTTTTGTTTTGGTCTAGATATGTTCTTATCTGCCTAAAGAGAACAAAAGAGGTCAGAGCTGCCTGGATATTGGAGTTCCATATGAGAAACAATACTTTGTGGATCTTTCTTTACCACGATGCAATAGACAGAACACAAATATTAAAGTTACAAGCTTTAATATTTACTGCAGCTGGCCCGTGGAGGAGAAGGGCCCGGAACTTGCGGTGCTTCACCTCGTTTTAATAGACATCACGCATTAAAAAGGGGAGGATTGTTAAGTCGCCACTCAGCTGAGAGCCACGGGGCTCAATATGTTCACGGGTCAAAAGCACACGTCCTGGAGGAGCCGGCGAGCTAGAACAGTGTCTTTGTTATTAATCCGGAAATTGCATTTTTAGAACTGATATTGTCGACTACATAAGTCCCTACCTTTTCCCCAGTGGAAATTTTTCCTCTGAAAATCAAACTTCCCTTTGTTCCCTCTAAAGGCAGTGCCAGCCCTCATGGCAGTGGCTGAGTCTTCATGTCCTTCTGTGGCCAGCAGCTTAGGGGGACACGTGGCCTTCCAGAGCATCCCCAACCATGTCCTGCGCAGACAGCCTTATAGGAAGACAGATGGTCAGGTCACAGGGCAGTGACTCAGTGGGAGCGGCTGCCACCACAGAGGGCTCACAACTGCGTCCTTCCTTGCCTCATAGCCAGAGGACACTGGGACACACAGGAAGAGTGTTCCCTCCCTGGGACTGGCAGCTGCATGTATTGTTCTGGTCTGATTTTTCTCAAGGAGCACAGGTTGTAATGGGCACCTGACCCCATTGTCCAGCGGGACCAGGCAGGGTCCAGCACACTTCCAGAAAGGAAGCTGCCAGGAGGTCACTTTTTAGAGAGCCCCTGAGCAAGCTGCCCAGGAGCCATGGGGTGGACGGCCGGGGAGGGTCTTCAGGGAGGTTGCACTCCTCAGGCTTGGTCTGCAGCCCATACCGATGCTCATCTTGTCTGTGTCCCAGGACCAGCAGCTGGGCCCCCATGCTGGAGACAGCACAAAGCACACAGCCCAGGAGCGCAGGGGCCCAGGGAGGCTGGAGAGATGAGACAGCAGAGAAAGGCTATCCATGAAGGCCGGCACCTGGGGCGCTTGTGGGTCACCCAGCGCTTTCAGGGATTTGTGACAATGAATACATTCCAGTTATGCTGCCCTCTCTTTTAAAGATTTATTTTATTAGCACACGTTTGCAGAACATGAGATTTGCATTCATCTTAGGGAAGAGTTTGATGCGTGAAACACATCTCAGTTGTTCTTACTTCGCTTCCCATCTGCACCCACCCCTCAGCCTCCATCTCTAGAGCCCCTTTCCCATTTTCATTGTTGTTGTTGTTCACTCACCTCTATGGTATGCAAAGTTCACATGCATTGTGGATATTTGTACCTGCAAGTGACACACCTTAAATCTTACTGCACCCTCTCCCCCTCAGCCTGTGAGTCCCCTTCCCACCTGCCAAAGATCTATCTCTCTCTTCTCTTTTATCAGTCATTTCTTCTGCTCTTTATATGTACTTTGCATTACTCAAATGAAAAATGGGCCCCTGTGGGGAGCCTGATTGGCCTCCAGGGTCAAGAATAATACAGGCAAGTGACACAAGGCTTCGGTCCTGAGGACTCTCAGTTCTCTCACATAGCTTCACCGTGGTACCACACCGTCCAGCCCAGAGTCAGTGATCAGTGTCCACGTTCTGTGCACAGAAAATGTGGCTTCTACGTTGGCCAGGACGTAGGTTGACATCTACTAGTTCATACCTTGGGCTCTTTGGAGAAAAAAGGCTGCCCCATCTCCTCTGGGAGACTCCCAGTTACTCAGCTCCGGAGGGTATCATGGAAACCAGATTTCAAGAGCCACAGTCACTTTGCTCTGATGTCTTAAAACACTGCTTCCCCTGTTCTTCCTCTTCGCCATCTTAGGGGTGTCCACAGGCATCTGGCCTGACTGTATGGAAACACCCCCTGAGGCCTAGGAACCAAGTGACCATGTCCTTGGGGACAACAGCATTCACATGGGCAGCTTCCTGGAGCTCGGGACTTTGGAATGATAAGAAGCCTCAGCCAAAGTCCAGAGGACTGTCTCCACTGTTTTCTTCTAGACACTGTATGTTTTTTTGCTTTGCAGTGACAATCCACTTGGAGCAAAGATTTACATGGAACAAGGCGCTGATCTTAGTCCATTTTCCGCATGAGTCATCAGTTGTTTTGGGAAGGACAGGGATGACCTTCTGGTGGCTGAGTTGCCTGTGGAGCTTCATCAGAGGTCAAGTGGCACACCACTGAGTCCATTCCTGGAGTCTTACTCTATATCATGATGCCAAGATCTCACTGTCCTCATAACTGTGGCTTTGTAAAGTTAGGCAGCGGAAGTCCTCCGCACCTGCTCTGCTGTTTCAAGGGAAGTGGCCCTCCTACGACTTTGTACTTTCTCCTACATTTCAGAATGAGACTGCTGGTTTGCCCTGGAAGTGGATGCCTGCAGAGGGACAGAGAGTGTGGCCTGGCCCTGCTCTGAGGAGCTGCAGACCCCTCCAGCTGCCGGGAAATATTCATTACTCTCCTCCACGACTTGTGTGATCTTTTGTCAGGTTGTCATTTTTCTGGTATTTTGGGTGCTATTTTTACCACTTCAACTTCTAGTTGTCACCAGTATCTAAAACATGGTTGGCTCAGGGATGGAATGCAGGGCCTGTAGCTCTGCCGACCGCACTCACTAGCTCTCGAGTTGTTGCATAGATTCCGCGAGTCTCCATGCAGATGGGAGTGCTGTCTGGAATATAAGAGTTTCCAGCCAGAATCTCTCCGTCTTCTTACAGGTCTGACCATCTTGACCCTGGCATGAGGGCCCTGTCACCTGCCTTCCACCTTGTCCTTGTGCCCATCAGCTTTGACAGTGAAGGCACAGGCCAGAAAGAAGGTTAATTGCACATTTAATGCATTTAATGAAGTAAGACCACTAGGTTTCTCTGTTTATTCTTGAGTGATCAGTAGTTTCAAATAAAAATTCCATTTTGTCTAAGTTTTAAATGGTATGGTGCCCCATACCTGTAATCCTAGCACTCGTACGGATGAAGCCAAAGGATTCCTCCAAGTTTGAGGCCAGCCTGAAGTGCACAGTGAGACCCTGTCCCAACCCATCAGTCAGTCAGTCAACGTGCATGTTGACAGACATTTACCCAAAAAATTCTCTGTGATCACTGCAATAAGGACCTGCAGAGCTGGCTCTGCATCATACCTGCCTGTCCCCCCAACCCGCCAGACCTGGGCTGACTGATTTCACAGTCTTCTCAGGGCATCGCTCTGATACCACTAGCTTCTCCCTGGCTTTGCAAGCAAACTTGTTTTTCTAGAAGATCTAATTAGGAGATGTTGCAAACAGGTACCCATAAAACTATTTTTTAAATAAAATGTGTTCATTTCCGTCTGCTCATTGCAGCTTTGAATTTCATTCACATTTATTTTTCTGACGTGGAGAGGAATTTGAGATCAATGGGGGGCAGCTTCCCTTTGTATTCTTCTGGTAAGCGGTGGGTGCTCTGATTTCCTGTGAGCCTAGCTTTGCCTTCTCTGTTGGTGTCTTACTTGAGCAGCACGTTACCTAAAGTTGTAGAGTTCTCAGGTACTTAGGGATACTCCTACATAGCTAGATTCTCTATGGATCACTAGGTAGCTTTCACCGTAGTCTAAGCATGCTCCACGTCACTTCAGTTCCTTTACAGGGGAACTTGCTGTCACGCACTAGCTAGCAAACTCCCTTGAACACGTTTTGTGTACACACAAACCAGCCCTTGTTCTGCCGTTGTCAGGGAGCCCGCCCAGCTCTAAATCTGCTCAGGTGGATGACAGTCCTGCCTGGCTTCCACGTCCCACTCAAATTCCCTCTTCTCCTTCTGCCAATTCCTGGAAGAGGAGTATGGAAATGATTGGCAGTCATTTTGGATTCAGGATTTAGTCCCCAGCTGTGGCTTTCCTGACCAAATCCCTGGCTTTAGGCTCACGAAGACTTTGGGCCATTGTGTGCTGACTAGGTGACACCTTTGCCACTGTGAAGTACTCCCGTCACGGGGCTGGCTCTGAGGCACGCTGTGTCCCATGTTCATGTAGCCGCTCAGCTTCACTGACCAGTGGCGGTCACTTATCATTTCATATCCTTTCACTTTTGATCAATTTTTGTCTTTATATTTAAGGCGAGTTTCCTGAGTTTTGCAAAATGTTGGGTCCTTTTTATACAGTAAGTCAGTCTCTGCCCTCTATCAGGGTTTCTGACCATTTACAGTTAGTGTAGCTGTTGCTGTGGTTGGACAATCTGCTTTGTCCTGCCTCTCTGTCTTCTTTTGGGATGAGAGCCTTTTAGGACGGTGTTTTGGCTCCTTGGCTGCCTTGCCGTTGCTCTCTTTGTGCTGTCTGACAGCAGCATGCACCAGACCACACCGAACCCATAATATGGCCACCTGTCCACACATCCCGAAGGGACACTGGTCAGCTCTACCTCCCCAGCCCGTGTGCTGTTGAAGGGATACACTTGACTTCTGCCTACCATACAGCCCCAAGTCACGTGTGACAGCTGCTGTTGTAGATATCACAATTATCTTTAAAGAAATTGAACAACAGAAACATCATTTTACACTCTCACCCTTCTGGTTGCCCTTCGTGGGCTTTTCTTCGCAAAAGTCCGGGTTTCCATCTGCTAACAGATTTTGACTGCCTGAAGGTTCTCCTTTAATCATTTTTATTGCACAAGCCCGTTGATGGCAAATTCTTGCAGCCTGTGGATGTCTAAAATCATCTTTGTTCTGCCCTCATTTTTGAAAAATATTTTCAGGGTGCAGAGACGTCTCAGCGCACAGTTGTGTGTGGTTTCCTGCAGCATTTCTACTACGTCACCCAGCACACTTGTGATTGCCATTGTCCACATTAAGAAAGGTGTGTCCCCTGCTAACCCAAACAACTACTTGGAAGAAGACACTGTGCGACATAACAGCCATTGTTGATTTCCTATCGTCTCGTTTTGAAACTGCATATTGTTTTTACTTTTTAATTTTTATTTTATTATTTATTTATTTATACTGGGAATTGAACTCAGGACAAGCAGGTGCTTACGCCGTGAGCTGTACCTCCAGCCCTTATTTTTAGTCTCTTTAAAATAAAAAGAAAGGTGTTTTCATCCTTATCTTGATCTTCTGGACACCATGGTTTTTCCCACTTTTAGGATTTTCTCTTTACTACTAGCTTTACACAATTTGATTATGATATACATTATTGTATATTTCTTCATGTTTCTTTTTTTTTCTTTTGTTTATTTGTTTATCTGGTCCAGGGTCTCACTATGCAATTCAGACTCATAGGGATCCTCCTGTCTCAGCCTCTCCCAGCACTGGGATTACAGGTATGCACCACCACACCATTTTGGTGGCCTGTGTGCGGCGCTGGGGATGCCGGAGCCAGTGCGGCATGCAGTACCAGTTATGGAAACTGGGTCCTTGCATTTGCCAGGCAGGGGCTTAGACCACCACGGTATCTCCCCAGCCATTTCTTTATGTTTCTTATTCATGTTATTTGTTAAAATTCTTAGATCTGTGAGCTGGTAGTTTTCATAAAATTCAGAAATGTGAACTCTTCCCCTTCTTCCTGGGTGCTCGGTGCTTCTACCTAGACATTGGGTGTTTCTTCCTGGGTGCTGGGTATTTCTACCTGGGTGCTGGGTACTTCTACCTGGGTGCTGAGTACTTCTACCTGGGTGCTGGGTACTTTTTGTTCCCTAAATGTTCTTGAACAGTGTCCTGGGATGTGGGTAGTTGACTTGGAGACTGCTTTTCTGAATATTGCTTCTAACAATCAAAAAAAAATTTTTTTAAGTACACCAATTTTAAACACCACACACAAATTTAGAAAAATACTTTGTGTAGGAACAGAAGTTTGCCTCACAAGGCAGAACGTGACACCTCATGGCTGTGCTTTCCCCACTTTCAGTTGTAAATACAGACAGACCTGCAAGCACCACTGGAAAGGCAGAAGGGGCTCGAGTTCTAGTTCATTGTATGCAGCCTCCACGCTCTCGCTTACACAGTCCAGGAGTGCAGGCACACACAGCCACGGTGTAGGTGACAGGAACCAAGGGACCATCTCCAGACTAGACCAGATGACGCAAACCCTGAGTCCTTGCTGGGGAAAACAGAGGTCAGGGCCAGCATTATCACTGGGATCTCTCCAAACTCATCTTCATACAGGATGTAAATATTTTATTAAAGTGCAAGTAGTAAAACTGAACTGAACAGTTGTTACGTAAGTTTGCAGCTCTGATTGTGTAGAACTCACACCGGTAACTCTTCCTCAGGAAGCCAGAGTGATACCAGCATGCAGTGACCGTGCTGAGCTCAGTTCCTGCTCCAGGATGACACAGAGGGGCACTTTCTGCCAGCGAGACACAACTTCACCGTCTGCGCAACATGTCAGTTAATGCATCTGCTTCACAAATAGCCTTGGTTTCCATGGGAGGACGCGTTCTGCAAGGAGAGCTCGGTGTGGTGCTGAGAGTTGGCACAGAGCTGGGTCTGCATGCAGACGGCCCCCGCCAGCAGGACAGAGCAGCTAAGGGCCAGATGCTGTCCACTCAAAGACGCAGAGTTTCTCCACAAAGACAAGGAAGGGCAATGCCTGTGCCTGCCACCACCCTGTCAGAGGTTCCCTGGCAGCTCACGACTCATCCAGCAAGCAGCACGGAGAACCCAGGGCCACCATTCCATAGCATCACTGGAGGAAAAGGAGCCACCACCCTGAGCATGGACTGCCCTGGCTCAACCTCCCTTGCTCCATATAATCATAAGGGCAGAGATGGAAGCAAGGAGCCAACCAATGCACCCACTCTGCTGCGGAACACCTTCACAGCAGGACGCTGAAGCAGTCTCAGCCGCTCCAAAACTCCGTGGCGACTGTGCTTGCCAACCCTTGCAGAAAAGTTTAAGTCTCCATATTTTAGGACTTTAATCTGCAATGACAGAAGCTCCAGTGGCCATAGCCTAGATGCATGGGAAGTCCCTTCTACAGGCTTTCCTCCATGGATTTGATGGAAGGCTTGTTCACACAGCTATGTCCCCCACAAACAATTACGCAGTCATAAGAACAAACCAGCCTCATGATACGAAGGACAATGTGGCTCTGGGTCTGGGCCCGCAGCTGTCACCAGCAGGAAGGATGGGCCCTGGTCCCCTGCCCCATGAGCCCCCACAGGGTGCATGACCCAGACCACAGGCCCTCGGGCCCGGCTCTTGCCAAAAAGTCGATATGAGCTGAGCTCCGAATATCTGACTGGAGTGCTCAGTGTGAAAAAAAAAAAAAAAAATTGAAACCAGACAGCAAACAAGGACTTCGTCTGTGGCTGCTTACCCACCTCCCTGCCACCTACAGGTTCCCCCGGGCCCTATGCATCCCCCAAAACTCGCACTCCACTCGCCACCGGAGAGCAGACTGTTGAAAAGCATGGAAACCCAGGCTATCATTAATGACTGTCTTTTCTTTCTATGATGCTTGTTGAAAAGCAACTGTACCTCTACTTCATGGTAACAAATGAAGGGCCGGGAGATGGCTCAGTGGAATAAGTGCTTCCCTGGCAAGTGCAAGGGCCTGAGTTCAATCCCCAGTTCCACAAAAAAAAAAAAAAAAGAAAGAAAGAAAGAAAGAAAGAAAGAAAGAAAGAAAGAAAGAAAGAAAAAAAATGAAAATGACATGTCAGTTACGAGAGTATTAAAGTACAAACTAGTGATAAATCTCACCACATAACCATGTGCTGCTGAGAAGAATGTGTATCGTGTTGTCGGATGGAACCCTCTGTATCTGTTGAGTCCATTTGTTTGAAGCCTTGTTTCAACTCTGCTATTTCTTTGTTGATATTTTTGTTTAGTTCTTCAGTCCATTTGTGACAGTGGATATCCAGGCTACCCATTACAATTGTATTGATTTCTACCTGATTTTTAATGTTCATTATTGTTCTTTATGAAGCAGGGAGTGCCAGTATTTCACATGTATATGTTCAACATTGTTCCCACCTGCTGCTGAATGATTTCAACAAAATATGTAGCAACCTACTTGGTCTCTTCTGATCAGCTCTGGCTTGATATCCACTTTGCCTGGAATTAGAATACCTACTCCTTTTTCCTGGTTGCTGTTGCATGGAATATTACTTTCCACCCCTTGATTTTTAGCCTTTGAATTTCTTTTTGAAGTCAATGTTTCTCTTGTAAACTGTGAAATACTGGGTTTTGGTTCTTGATCTGCTCTTTCACCCTGTGGCTTTTGATTAGAAAATGAAGAGCATTCGCATTAAGAGTTAGTGCTGAGAGCTACTGATTTATTCCTGTCATTGCATGATTTTCCTGTTGCTGATTTCCTTAGCTCCTTCCTTTTGCTTAACAGTATGTCCTGAAAGGTATACTCATTCTTTGCTACTTCTCAGCATTGTTGACTTCATTATCATAGATAGATAGATAGGAATAAAATTGTACAAAAAACATTAGAAACTATACAGAATTTCACTAAACAAGATGACAGGAATTCAGCAATGGTTGTTATATTGAATATTGTTGTCTTCAGCTTGTTTAAATTACCAGATATAAGCATGCAAAATTGGTCCAAAATTTTTTTAAAAAAGAAAAAACATTGTCTGTTCCTTTCAATAGACCAGTAGAAATCAACACAACTTTCCACCTTGTGTATATACATATTTTTCCCTTCCTTCTTTTTTTCCTACTTTCCCTCATCCCAGTTGTTCCTACCTTCTGAACAGTTTCTTTACCTTTCACTGTACCTATTGCATCTTTTGGATTTTATTTAATCTTTCAGATTCTTACATTAGGGAGACAATACGGTGTTTACACATGTGGATCTTATTTATTTCACTTATAAGTATGGTCTCTAGTAGCATCCATTTACCTATAAAAGCCTCAACTTTATCTTTCTTCATAGCTGAGCGATACTCCATTGTATAAAAATATCATGTCTTTTTATCCATTTCTCAGTTGATGGGCATTTGGATTGTTTTCAAGATTTAGCTATGACAAATTATGCCACTATACACATATATAGCTGTGGTACAGTGTTTTCGTTCTTTCAGTAAGATTGCCAGAAGGGGACTAGCTTGGTTCAACGGGGCCTCTAGTCCTAGTCTTTTGAGGAGTCTTCACACTGATTTCCACAGTGGTTGCACCAGTCTGCACTCCCACCAATAGTGGAGAAGGGTTCTTTTCTCCCTCCAGCCCCTCCAGCATTTGTTGTTGGTTGATTTCTTGGTGATGGCGACTTCTTCTGGGTGACATGGAATCTCAGTGTTGTTTCAACTTGCGTGTGTCAGATGCTGGTGAGGTCAAGCATCTCTTTATGTATGTGTTCGCTTCATGTATTTCTTCATGTATTTGTCCATGCTTCTTCATCAGCAATTATTTTTCCCACAGAAGGCCCTTGGCACATCAGGGGCAGAGCTGCTGGCCGGGGACTCTGCACTGAGGGGGATGCCACCAACCCTTGGTCAGCAGGGACCAGAAGCAAGAGGCAGAGGCCTTGTTCATTCAGAGGCTCAGGCCTGAGAAGATGAGGAAAAATCAGAAAGGTTTCCAGGAGAAATAAAATGGAGAATTATGAAGAGAAGGAGAGAGTCAGCCAGATGGGCAGGTTTTCATTTTCAAAGTGATCTCTGCAGTGCAGAGTAAAATTCTACAGGAAATATCTACAAAATCCCACAGTAAATCAAAGCCAGCGGTCAGCAAGTAAAAACCGTTTCATCTCATCACACGCTGTGGGTGCCGCAGCTGCTGCCGGGCATCCGAGCTGCTGGGACAGAGCTCTACCCACGTCCACCTCCCCATGGCCACTGCTGAGTCTGACTCCAAGAGTAGGAACTCATCAGAGCCACCAGGAAGGGTCCACCTCGAGCCACCGACTTCTCCAGCTCCACCCGAGGTCCTTGAGGCAGAGAGCCCTTCCCATCTGAGGCGACAAAGTCTTCAGGTCTTAGGAAGAGCAAAGGCAGATCACAAGACAGAACTGGCTAGAAGACATCCAACACGTGGTGAGCATCCCGGGCATCTGCTGCGTCTTCTCACTGCCTCCGTTTATTTTCTTCTGTGAGAGACTCCTCTATTATTTTATTGTACTAAAAAGCATGAAGTCCAGGAAACCCAATTTACTTTCTTTTTCTACAAATTTCTGTACTATTAATTTCCTACAGTGTTCTAAAATACTTGTAAAGAGCTAGAGTTCAGTACCTTATGGTAGTTTGAGCTCTACATTGATGCCATCCTTTAATTTCAATTGCTATTAGAATACAGAGTATATGTTTTTGTTAAGCTGCCAAACAAAACCCCATTAAGAAATACCCAAATAGTTCTCACAGTGTTATATTTTTATAAACTAACAGAGGATCCAAAATTGCCAAGGAACCTCACAGTTTAAAGACAGCGGAGATTTTATTCCTTTTCTGTAACTTGTGTACTCACTTTGTCTCTCTCCAGTGTGAGCGCGGGTGCTCGGGTGCTCTTCAGCCATAGGCTTCACCTGTCCAGGACACATGTGGCATCATCTTTAGTAGCTAAGGTCACCTGTGGCAGGAAGTCCCAGCACAAGAAGATGACCCTGGTGTCTGGTGAGTAGCAAACTACTGGGGCTTGCTCTGCATCTGGCACCTGCCACCTTCAAAGCAAATGATGTCACCTGAGTTTGACTCTGTGTTGTACCCTCTTTGCAAAAACTGAATCTGAAATCAGGGGCTGGAAATACAGGTTTGAATAAGCACAGTCAGGTGGAAGAGATGGAAGAGTCATCTCATGACAGATGCAGTGTCCCCTGCAGGGACACACAGGTGACATCAACACCAGGTGGTAACTTCATCGGAGGCCCCTCCCTGGAGGATGCACGCAGTCGGTCTCACATTTAACACGCAGTACAGGGGTCCCTCTTCCATATCAGCAAAGATCCGATTAAGTCACCATTTAAAGCGTGTCTCATAATGAATGCCACAGGTGTCTTTCCTGGAATAGGGTGGGGTTATGGCACCATTACCAAGTGATCCTTATTAAAACAAAGACTTGCAGAACTTTGGCTAAGGATAAAACTTAAGCAAAGGAAAGCCATGAATATGGTTCCTTTTTATATGATGTGTTTATGTAGAATAAGTGTGCTCAGAATTAGTACTAAAAGTGGAGTGAATCTTTTAAAGACCTAGTTCTTTGTACACTTTTTTTTTTTTTTTTTTTACCAGGGATTGAACTCAGGACATTGCACTTGCCAGGTAGGCACTTAAGCCGCTGAGCTATCTCCCAGCCCTACTCTCCTTTATTAGATCAAAAGTTCATGAGGGAAATAGTCTCACTTTGCTTTTCTTTACTTCCAGCAATGTTTAGTATATTATTGGTGATAAATGAACATTTTAGGAATGAGAAAAAATGAGTAAAAGGAGACAAGGATGTTTTAAAACACCCTATTATATTCATGCCAGAGATTTTCAAGATAAATCAAAACAATGAGTCCCTTTTCATCAATAAAAGATGTTTAAATCCGTTGTAACTACTCATCTCATAGAAATCCGAGTCTTATTGTGTTTAGCAATAATTGAATCTATGCGTGTCTTGGTTACTTTTTACTGGTTGCTGGGACAAATACCCAACACTCAAAATGAAGTTAAGAAAGGTTTATTTAGCTCACAGTTACTGGAGGGTTCAGTCCATATTCCGCTGGCTCCAAGGCAAACGACAGCAGTTCATGCGGCAGAAAACAATGAAGAGCAGAGGAGGAGCAGCAGCTGCGGTGTCCATCAAGCCTCTCTCTTCTACGCTGACCGCAAAGACCAGGGCTCCACAGTGAAGATCGGAGCTCCTCCAAAGTGGCACGGCTGCCGAGATCAGGCCCCTCCAAAGACTGATACTTTTCCACGGAAGCGGGGTGGGAGGGCAGGAAACCAGGCAGGGCGGCTTCCTGCCTTTCTCAATTCCTGAGCCCTGCCCACCTGCAGGGCGAGGCCCCCACGCTGAGATCTGCCGGAGCTGATTCAGTCAAGTTGACACAATGTATCAACTAAAACAATACGCTGACCACTTTATCCATTAGTGTTCTGTGGGGGGTTTATTTTTACACTTAGATTCTTACCTTTTGTGGGTGTCACTCAGCATTTAATAAGTATCTTCTGAGTGGATGCCAAAAATCGCTTTACTATCACCAAACAAAAAACCAAATTACAAAAGTCACCTACAACCACGCAGCTATTTTTTCTTTTTCCCTTTTCCGTCTCTGCACATGCCACAGAGAGGCTATGAAGGAGGCGCTGGCACTGTGTGGCGCCCTGTACCCTGCCTCGTTTTCCATGATGCACTCATTATATCTTCCTGCAAGCCTCACAGTGGCCTTCAGGAAAGCCACACCACCAGTATGGAGCATGGCCCACACTTCTTAGCCACATGTTCTTACTGGCCATGTAGCTCGCTTCTAATTATTTACCATCGCAATAAGTGACATCTCTGCCAAGATCCTGGTGTGTGTAGAGTTAGTTGTCTTACTTACTTTTCTCACTGCTGAGACAAACTACCCAACACCCAAAATTAAAGGAGGAAAGGTTTATTTGGCTCACAGCTTGTAGAGGTTTCGATCCATAGTCAACTGGCTCCAAGGCAGCATGGCACAGCAGGAGAGAAACGGCTCATGGTGGGCAGCAGGCAGCAAAAGCAGCATGCAGCGAGCAACAGCAGCAGCACTCTTTCTGTCTCTTGTATCTTATCCAGGCAACCTGGCCCAGGTAGCCATCACACACAGGTGTGTCAGCCTCTCTCCTAATATCGCATGGTGCATGAGTCCCAGCATCACACCCTCATCCCTAGCTGAACACACCCTGCATCCAGCCCCTCTGAAAAGCCCTGCCTATGACCACAAGAGGCTCTGGGAGGGACATCTAGACACAAGCCGTAACAGTTGTGTTGCTATTTTTGCTTCTTTCTTCTTGAGATAAAATTCACTCTTCTGTATTGAGATAGACAAGCAGTGGCTTTCAGGTGTATACAGTGTGACACAATCAGTACTGTTACTTCCAGGGCAGTCGTGTCACCTCGTAAAGGATCCCATATCCAGTAGCAGCCACTCCTCCACTTCCCCCTCACTGAAGACCAATAATCTGCTTTTCATCTAGACAGCTCTGTCTTTTCTGGGCATTTCTAGAGGTGCAGTCATACAGCGTGTTGTCTCTGTGTCTGTCCTCTTGCTTAGCATGACACTTTCAAGACGCACTGCACTGTAGCCAGTAAGCACTATCCAACGCTGTTAGGGCTGATATCCCATGGTCTGTACTAATCCTACGCATTTGGGGTGTCTGCACCTTTTGCTTACTGTAAATAGCTGCAGTTCAATTCCCAGATGTGGGATTACTGGATCATGCTCTGCGTAACTCTATGTTCTAACTTCTGGCAGAACTACCCAGCTGTTCTCCACAGTGGCCACACAGCTTCGTATCCTCATGTCTCAGGGTGCAGGGGGAGTGCTTTCCATGTGCTTGTTATCACTGTTATCACGGACATCCTAGTGTATATGGGGTGGCAGCTTGCTGCAGGTGTGATTTTCATTTCCCTCCTGATGGTATTTCATTTCCCTCCTGATCGTATTTCATTTCCCTCCTGATGGTATTCCTATTTTTGTGTATTTGTACACAACATATCTTCTCTGGATACTCAAGCCCACCATCCATTTTTCAGTGAGACTCTCCTGTTGAATTGTGTTTTGTGTGTATTCCAGGTACAACGTGCTCATCAATCCATTAGCCTGCAGATAATTCCTCCAACTCAGGAGTCTGTGTTTTCACCCTCTTAGTAGTCTCTGTTCATCTGCACAAGTTTTCATTTTGATGAGGCCTGAGTAATCTGTCTCTTTTGGTTGTGGCTGTCTTACATGTCCAATGTTACATTTAAGAAACTATCAGTTAGTCCAAGGTCATGAAAGCATATATCCATATCTCCTTCCAACAGTTCACACTTTCAGGTAAGTCTTTGCTCTGTTCTGAGTTGATTTCTCACATGGTATGGGGCAGAGGTGAGAGCCCCTCTGCGTGTGGCACACAGGGTCCAGCGCCATCTGTTAAGACAACTGTGCATTCTTAGCTCCCGCAGAAGTTATCTGGCCACAGACGTATGGTTGGTTTCTGCAACCTCAATTCTATTTTCGTGGTCTGTATTTCTGTTTCATGTCAGTAGCAGACTCTTGATTACTTCTTCTTCTTTTTTTTTTTAGAACTGGGGATTGAACTCAGGCCCTTGGGCTTGCCAGGCAAGTGTTTATTCTACTGAGCTATCTCCCCGGCCCCTCTTGATTACCTCTGCTTTACACAAAGTTTTGAACTTAGGAGATAGGAGTTTTTGCATTTTCTTCTTAAGATTGTTTTAGTCGTTCAAGTTTCCTCAAACTTCCACACTAAGATTATCTTTTCCAGTTTTGAAAAAACTTAAAGATCTTTAGGAGCTTCACAGGGATCCGTTGTTCACTTTGGGGAACATTGCCCACCATCTTAATAATCTTAGGTCTCCTTTCTGTGACACAGGATGTCTTCCCATTTATTTAGGTTTATTTTAATCTCTTCCCATAAAATTTTATAGTATTCCGTGAATACATTCTGCACCTCCTTGGTTGAATGTATTCCTAGGAGTAAATGTGTTTTCTATTTATTGATCCTGTTGTAAATAGAACTTTTCATAACTTCTGAGGTGGATTGTTCATGATTTCTAATGAGTCACATTTGGTCAGAGAGGACAACTGCCCCACATAGAGAAGGCTGTCCCTTTGGTGAAGGGCAACGGAAGAGCTGCGGCCCCAAGAAAATCCTCCCAGAAGCTCTTTAAAGAGTAGAAATATACAGGGCTGAGGAGATAGCTTGGCTGCCTAAGCACCTGCCTAGCAAGCACAAGGACCTGGGTTCAATCTCTGGCGCTATATTTCATGACAAGCCTGGAACACTAGGCATGCAGTATCAGCCACCAAAACTGGTTGTGGTGGCACATGTCTGTAATCCCAGTGTTGGGGAGGCTGAGACAGGAGGATCACTATGAGTCCAAGCTGTGTAGTGAAACCCTGTACCAAGTAAATAAATCAATAAAGTATTTTTTTAAAAAGAGTAGAAATACAACTGACTTCTGTATGTATGTCTTGCAGTCTGCAGTTCACCAGACCCATTTACTCACTCTAGGAGTTTTTGGTGTTTTATTTAGTTTTTGCAGATTCTCTAGGTGTTTCTATATACAATGATATAATAATATGTTAGTAGGGGTGGTTTTGTTTCTTGCTTTTCACTGCGTGCCTCTTCCTCTGTTTTTGTCAAACTGCCCTAGTGAGCAGTCTCACCTGCTGCCTGGAGACGCCCCTCCCGGTCTTGTCGCTGACCTCAGGAGGACATTTTCAGGTTTTCACCACTGAGGACAGTTGCCACTGTGAGGCCATTACACATGTGGAGGTAGCGAAGGAGAAAATGTTACCCCAATTTTAGGTCAAGTTTGCCCAGATGTTAGAAAAGCCGAATTTTTGAAAACTGGCAACAGAATGTTACACATGGGGTGAGGCTCCCGTGCTGGCTTTAGAGGAACAGTGTGTTAAGTGATTTGCACTTAATACACAGGCCGGAAACGCTGCCTCCCCTGGGGCCAGTGGCCCTGCCCCTCCACATTGACACCTTCTGGAGCTTGTCCCCGGCTGACCAGGCCCGGAGAAGAGAGATGCCATCCCTGGTAGCCAAGGAATGCCCATTGCTCACTCCGCGGTGGTTGATCTAGGAGGTAGAGACAAGTGCTCCCGGCCAACCTTGGTGCCATGCCCCAGGAAACCCACTATAACTTGAAAATACCCTACTGGAAAATGTACTTTTTCAGCCAAGGCTCACCTACCCTAAATGTGCTCAGGAACCTCACATCAGCCTCCAGCTGGACCAAACCATGTCACCAATGGGTGGCACAATGCCATGAATCTCAGGGAGGGCACTGGCCATGGCACAGAAGGCAGGAAGAAAGCGTTGCACACATGTACTCAGTCAGGTGCCCAGAGGAATCTTGGGAGCCAGGGCCAAGGTAGGCGAGGGAGCCCCCAGCCCACCCTGTCTGCCCACAGACCTCTCGCTGATGCCCATTCCCCTTGCCTGTAGCCCACATTGGTCCAAACCTGGACACTGTCTTTAGCACTCATGGTTCACAGAAGAATCAACAGTCACACTCACTCTTACACACATACACAGTCACACTCACACACATTCACAAAGAGCCCAGGATCAGCACGCAGGAGCCTGAAGCACAGTAAGATGTGGTCACAGAAATAGCAGCAATGGTTCAGAGACACCATCAAGTCCCAGGGGAAGCACCAGAGTCCACCCTCATCCATTCCCTGAGCAAATAGGGTAGGGTTACAGAGAAGACTGGACCCCTCACCTGCCGTGAGCCAGTGGGGCATGGGGCCAGGCAGGCAGCACACACAGTGCAGCAGAGCCATGCAGAGCACCATCGAGAAAGTCTGGGCATTGGCTTCCAAGAGCTCAGAGAAATGGATCTGAAAGAAGAGCCGGAGACCAAGTGCACAGGACTCGGCAGGCGAGGGCATGGATGCGGAGGGCCCTGGTCACCACCAGTAGGACGTCCGGGACAGGACTTCACCCTGAGCCTGAAGAAGAGCTGTGAGACATCACCACCTCATGACAGAGCCACCTGCTCATGGCGCCAGAGCACAGCACTGCTTGTGCAGGGGAATTGCCTCCTGCAGATGAGAAGCCAGAAGTCAGAGGGCGGGTCAGACCCAATCAGCATTCAGCAAATCCTGCCACCCAATCAGCTTCACACACACAGTGTCTTGGGCTGAGCTATGTTCAAAATATGACCACCACAGTAACAAGAACAAAGCAGAGCAAGGTCCAGGGGGAAGCTGCCTGGCCCCTAGTGCTCCATCACACCAAGAGCAGAGCACAGAGAACAGCCCTGCTCTGCCCAGAGAAGAAAAGGAAGCCACGAGTCACACCAACTCTTCTCACTTTCTCAAAGGGACAGCAGTCAATTGCCAACCTGAGGACTGGGGTGGGGACTATGAGTAAGACTTGTGTTTCCTGTGTCTTTCATTGGCTGCATTTCAACCATGGAATTTATTTTAATGCCCCTGTAATTCCTGCCAGGTCTGGGGCTGAGGTAATCTGTCCTTTCAAAGCTAGAAGACATGTGTTCATGGGCTGACAACTTGATGTTCTTCTTTTCCTTCTTTGGGGTTCCTACGGGATCATAACCATAAGCAAAAATTAATTTGGAGAGCATATTCCCAGAGCACCCCCTACTGCCAGAGAAATAGCATCATCAGACACCCGTTGGCCAACAGCTAGGGTACAAGGCACAGAAGGAGAGTGAGGCCCTTGGGAGATGAGCACACATGCCTCCCAGGAACAGGTATGGTCTGAGGCCTTGATCTGGAGCCCTAGCACCTTGGTCCCTTGGTCTCTGTGGGATTGGTAGCTTGACAACCTGCTCAGTGCTGCATTTGCCTCCTGCTTCTGAGTATTCTAAGTGCATTGTAATACATCCATCTCTGCCCACGGCCCCCTCCTTCCCCTGCTAGGAGGAAACTTCCTCCTCCTTCCTCCCCAGGCAAGGTGCTGGAGGGTGAGTCTCTCTGCTCCACTTGTCCAGCCAGGACACAGGCTCTGCAGCACTGCAATCAGCCCAGCAGAGGGCCAGAGACAAGGGGCCAACTTGCCCAGGGACCAAGGCCAAGGCCAGGAGAAACATCCATCTGTCTCACCTCCCACCACTGGTCAGAGGTGGACAGGTGTAAGGTCTCCTCCCCTTAGCTTCATTTACCTGAGTCCCAGGAATGAGGATGGAGCCTCCGCAGGCACCCACAGGTCTCGTAAGAGCTGAGGTGGCAGCTCCTTTGCCTCCCTGGAGATGGCACAGCCCCAATCTTTGCGGGTCTGATTGTCCATAAAGATGGGAAAAAGTGTGGAGACTGCCTGTCCACCAGCTCAGCTCTACCCTTCTTCAAGCAGAAGCTGAAGGAGCTAGACAGTCTGGGATGGGGGTTCCTGGCTGCTCACTCTGAAGGGCTCTTCAAGGGATGCTCCCCTTCCTGCTCCCCAGGGCTACCCAGCTTACTCCCTGGGACCCGGCATGACAGTCTGACGACTACTGGAAAGTACTGACTGCAGGCTCATTCCCAGTGCAGGTTCTTGGAGCTGCAGCTGCCCAATGTCCTTTAGGAACTAAGCTTCCACAAGGTCACTCTGGGTCCTCCACCCACAGGATCCTGGGACATCCTCTCCTCAAGACCCCCGACTGGAAGCGGCCAGAAAGCAGGCGGCCCTCTCACCGGCCTCCCAGCGCCTGAGCCTCTGAATATTTAATGGGCGGGGACAGCGTGTGCTCCCAGGGCGACACCAGAGCCCATTAAGTGGCTCTGCGGCTCTGCTCCTGGGTGGATGTGTCAGGTCTCATCCATCTGGCCCTGCTTGGCTCAATATGGTTCAGGGGCTGAGAAATCGGTCAGTCGGCAAAGCCATTGTTCACTCACACACAATTCGCCTGTGACTCCCAGCGTCGCAGCCGGGCAAACCCTGAGGCGGTTACATTCTTAGTCCAGACCAGGACATTTGACCCCGGACACTACTTCCCTTTAAGTTTGTCATTCTTAAGGCGATTCTGTGAAAACTTGAGGACATAACATTCAGAAGAAAGTCTCAATAAGATGCGTATAAAGAAAACAGCAATATGTAATCACCTTCAAATGGCTTTCACAGAACACTTTAAATTTCCCTGCAAACTGCGTGGACTGAAAAGTTCGTGAATGGGGTGTTTTTCCGGAGAACGCCGCCCTGGGAGGAAAGCCAGACTCAAAGCTTGAGGAAAGGCGCAAGGACAGACAGTAACACGCAGCACCGCCACCTGCACCCGAGAGCACAAAAGGCCATTCTAACTTCCTCCCAGAGACGTCTTCCCGCCCTGAGACCCGGTGGAGGCCTCTGTAATGTCTCAGCGCAGAGGTCTCAATGTTTCCTTTCTCTTTTCCAGAATTCCCCGAAGATATTGTAAACTTAATTACAAACCCAATTTTGAAAATTGCATGAGCGGGTGTTGCACCCTCCCCTTGGCACGCGCTGGTGTGGACCGGCCTCCGTGGGCTGAGCAGGCGGCGTGCAAGTCACAACCCGGCCGGGCCTTCCCCTCCGCCTCTTGGCTCTCCGTCCCAGGGGTTTAATTGTTCTTCCTCCGCCAAGCCGTTTCTGAAACGCTCCTCTACCCTGGCAAGTCCCAAGTGAAGCTCCCTTAACAAATCGGTCCTCAGAGGCCATGAGTCACCCACACCTGGGCGCACGGGTGCTACACGGATAATCGCTCATTGTTGCTTGCAGACGCAGGGCAGACACCGCAGAAACAGCTCGCCCCCAAAGATAGGATGAGAGCCGTGGGTGGAGCATGGTCCCTGCGCACTGTGGAGCCCACTCTTTTGGGACGGCCCAGCGCTCCCACAACAGCCTTGCAGGGGAGCTTCGCTCCTAAGCCAAGGAGCAGACCAAAGCCGTCACATCCAGGGAGCTTGCGCTGGTGCTCAGAACCTTTCACAGTGCTCAGCCCGCAGCCCGACCTCCTCTGACAGCAGCAGCCACATCCTAAGGAGGCCCCAGCCTGCTCTGAGTGGCTTGTGTTAGAAGCACAACAGGCAGAAGAGGGCAGTGCCCAGCACCATCCACCTACCTAGAGGACGGAGCTCCAGCAAGGAATCTCAGCCACCTGCCGGGAGACAGTGCAATGGCACTCTTAATGCCTGATGTTGCAAAAGGAGGGGGAGGGGAGGGGAAAGGAGGGG
>NW_004524584.1:18944198-19007753 GCF_000260255.1 Octodon degus | reverse complement strand
AAGGGAAGGGAAGGGAAGGGAAGGGAAGGGAAGGGAAGGGAAGGGAAGGGAAATTGTTGCAGTGAGGCTACAGGAGGTGGCTCTGGTTGGCTTGAAGATGCTGACCCCAGGGCCGCTACAGCATCCTGTGCTGAGGATAATGATAACATAAAGAGAAAGGAAGGGGCCAGGGCAAGAGGGAAGGAAAAAGAGAGAAAGAGGAAATAAAAGGGACCCAAAAACTTTGCCTCCCTGGACATATTTTATCCTCTCTACAATAAGAACTATTATTCCCTCCTGCCTAATCAGAAAGCCAACAGAGAAATTTTAAGTCCCACATTTTGGAAGGTGCTTGAGGTCCCATGTCTCAGCCATTGCCCCTCCTTCCTATCAGCCATTGCCCCTTCTCAGCCACTGTTCCTCTTTCCCATCAGCCATTGCTCTTTCTTCCCGTCAGTCACTGCCCCTCTTCCCAGCAGCCACTACTCCTTCCCATCAACCACTGTCCTCCTTCTCAGATCATCTCACATTGTCACCCTCTCTTGCTCCCTAGAAGTCAATGTCATCATGACCGTAGAGGAGAACCTAAAAGCTATGCCAATAGTGTTGTGCGGTAAGGCCAGACTGGCTCAGGGACCTGGGACCCGCAGTCACACAAGGGAGGTCATACGTGGTTTAATGCTCTTCTGTGGCCATCTTGACATGCTCAGCCATTCTGAAAGAAAGAGTGTCCCAATTTTGTTTTCTACTGCTTCCCAGAAGCTCCGTGGCCAGCCCTATACCAGCTAGACACCTCACAGACGGCCATGAGCATCCCCAGCGCAGGCCTCTCAGCAGTGCTGCTCTGGGCTGGCTATCGCTCCCCCAATCCCCGGAGGCCCTGCCCTCTGGGCTAGGAGCACATGTGCTCTGCCCCAGCCTGTGAGGCCTGCAGAGAAGGCAGCACAGAGGCCCCCAACGACTCCACCCAATCGCCCTGAGCACCCTCCATTTCAGTGGGCCCACTACAAACAGTATCTTTGTGCAAATGAACAGAAACCACCACAAAGAGCTCATCCCAGATGTTGCCCTGAGTGTTTAAATGTACAGACAGTACAATCTTATTATATCATGGTTTCAAGTCCCATTGGTATCCAAATCATACAACTTGGCTAAATTATTCATTTGGGCCATTACCAGATTGTTTTGTTTTCGTGAGAAAAAAAAAAAAAAACATGGTTGTCTTTATTCAAGGAACCAAGGTCCTCTCTCCCATGGAAGGAATAAAACTGACATTCTGTTTCCCAGGACTTCACTCTGAGCACCGAGACCAGCTGTCTCCTGTGTTCTGCAAGGATGCAGAGTCGTTCTGGTGGAACATGTGGATCCAAGTTTCCTGCCAATGGAGGTCTTGGAGCATGTCAGAGGCTGCCCCGGGGGGTCTGGGGAATGTCCCCTGCAGAGGTCTCCTTCGTTCCTGACACTGCCAGTTGTGCTGCTCCAGAACAGATGTGCTTCCTGTGACCCTGACGTCACCCTGGCTTGTGAGCCGGTGCTTGGCTTCTAACAGGATCCAGCATGGCGTGGGCCAGGGAAGGCAGATGCCGCCAGCGACCTGGGCCAGCCGTCCAGACCAGTGCAGAGCAGAGCCGTCGCGTTGGCTGGGGCTCCTCAGCCATGTTCGCCTAGACTACTCCTTCCTGGCCGACCGTGCTCCTCCGTGCCCTACAGCTGGTGCCATCCAAAAGAAACAGTCCAGCTGCTCAGGCATCGTTCCACTTTCCGTGGCTATGCTTAAAACAAAACAGGTGGGAGCAGCTTTCATAACACATTAACTTAACGCAGTGTAGTCCAGCGTTCATCACTTCACCATGTAGCCGACACTAAACGTCACTGAGATGCCCATATACTCCTGCACCCAGCCCCTGATACCTGTGGGCAGATGACTACTGTCCCTCTCCCTTCACAGCAGGGACACT
This sequence comes from Octodon degus, assembly GCF_000260255.1. NCBI lineage: Eukaryota > Metazoa > Chordata > Mammalia > Rodentia > Octodontidae > Octodon > Octodon degus. The sequence goes on along the minus strand of NW_004524584.1, from coordinate 19,005,816 downwards.
AGGGTGAAATGCCCTTGTGCAACCTTATTTTAAATATAAAATCAATACTTATCTGAAAAATCCCACAATTAATGAGTTTACTTCCTTCTACATTTTTCATTTGACTTTGTTAAATTTTTAACGAAAAGAGGGGATACACACTGTGTGGAGCGCACCCAGGCCTCGTGCCAGGCTGGCTCAGCACCCACTGCTGCAGGTGCCAACGGCCCCTGACCCACAGCTCCAGGGCTGAGAGTTTCTGTGTTGCCAGCAGAGGCCGGGCATTGTGCTGCACATGGACTTACCCAGGACCCTCCAGGAGGCAGAGCATCCACAGGCCACAGCAGGCCAGCCATGCATCAGTGGGGAGCAATGTGACCGGGCGTGCAGGCATGGAGTGTGCGCCAAGGCCTCGGAGAGTGTGTATGCAGGGTCGGAGGCTCTACCGGCAGAGGGGCCCCAAGCAAGCTTGCTCCAGCCTCACCCCACAGCTCGAAGTCAGGGAGGCTATGCAGATGAGACCTGAGACTGCTTACAGCATGATGCAAAGCTGCTCAGCCCAGCCAAGAACCTTCAGGGCTGAGCCCAGCACCAGAAAGGGAGGGTACAGCCAGAGCTAGCATCCTGAATTAACTGTCTGAAGCCAACAGATGCTGTGAATGTGTAGCCCGCCACACAAATAAGTGTGCGAAGACACAAGCTGTCCACACACCTCAGCGGGGACCCGGGGCAGCTGGTGGGGCCTTGATGCCACAGGCTCTGCAGAACCATGGCTTCCAGGATCCACAGTTTGCTCAGAAGGGACACAGGCCTGGGGGCCCTGAGGTCCTGGGTGTCCCCAAGCTCTTCAGGGCCCAGGGAGTGGGCACAGGGACAAAAGGGATAAGCGTCACAAATGATGCCCAGGAGCCAAGATTCAATGTGTGTGCTTCATGACTTCCAGGTCTACCCAGTGGGGAAGCAGGACAGGACACCACTGGCCACTGGCCCGAGGACAGGCACACAGCTCCAACTCTGCCAGCAGCACTTAAGAGAAGCTTAAATCTGCCAATGGCATCACCCTGATGTGAGTGGCAGCAGGCCCCAATCTGGTAAAATGAAGATAAAAAAAATGCCTGCTTTCTTGCTCCCAGGGGGGTGCTGCAAGACTGGGTCCCCTCAGTCCCACCCAGCACTCAGGGCAGAGCCCAGCTCCCAAGATCAAGACCCTGAGCAAGCATGGAGGAGACGTACACTGTGGCCCCGCACACCTGGGGCACTGTGACAACCAGGGCTGGGGCTGGCTCCAAGGTCACTGGGGACCCTGCTGCAGGGGACTGAGCAGGAGCCACAGTTTGGAAAGCCCTGCAGCACTTGGTCGGTGGGTTTATCCACATTTTCTGCTATTAAGATTAAAACTGAGGGAAAAAATGGTCAACTCATTTAAAAATGACTAGAGTGAACTGTACGTCTCTAGCATACATGGTCACTTGCCTTTCTCCACCAATTTAAAAGTGTAAGAACCACCCTCTGGTTCCAGGCTCTGGACGGCCTGCCAGCCCTGCCCTGGGCCTCACGAGGGAGCTTGATCTTGAGTAATGTGAACAGAACTGGCCCCACACTCGGACAGACGGTGCTGAGTGGGTTGTGCCGCCTGCAGTGAAGACCAGAGACCTGGGTAAGGGCCCAGGGCTGGCTAAGGACCATCTATCAAGGCCAGGGTGAGGACAGCCAGAGAGCAGGGCCCTGGACCCTGTTTGGTCAGGCCACCACCCACCACTCAGTACTGGGCCAGGGACAGCACACACCCGGTCACCTCCCTCTTGCCAAGCTGCCACGAAAGTGGTGGTTAGTCATAATTGTCACCTGGACTGGATTAAGAGACGCCTGGCAGAATGGCACAGCCCACACCAGGCGTCTGTGGGCGTTTTCAGAGTCCGCTGGCTCTCGGCCCAGCACAGCAATTGTGGGTGGCCCCATCCAGGGGGCCTGCAGCCCAGGTGGACAGAAAAGGCAGGAGGAAGCCAGCGTGTTGGGGGCTCCCACTTCCTGAACAGATTTGCCACCACAGCTACCAGTGCCCATGAACATCAGACTGTAGCGTCCTCAGTGTCCATGTGGCCTCGAACCAGTGACTCTCCAGGGGCTTCAGGCCTCGGTCTCTGACTGGAGCTGCAGCCCCAGCTCCTCTTGTTCTATGGTTTCAATTTCTTGGAGCCTCCTTGCTCTCCAGTTGCAGGCAACCTGGGTGGAGATTTGATCTGATCCTGTGAGTTGGTATGGTAGCCCTGTGTACTTATACAAGTATATTCCCATTCCCTCCATTCTGCTCCTCCTGAGAGCCCTATCCAGCATAGTGAGCCATGCCTGCCACCTCCACCTGGCAGGGCCCAAGCAGCAGGCTGGACACTGGGCCCAGAACCCAGCTGGCAGGAGGTGGCTGGGGCCACCAGAGAGCACCTCCTAGTTGTCACCTCATGGGATATGAGCTCAAGTAGGAGCTTCGAGGGGATGCAGACATCATCTGCTGCAACCCCTAACTCACTTACCCCACGTGCACAGAGCTCATGGACTCAGCTAGAAAGAGCCCAGCATGGGCACAGCACCTCAGGTAGCCCAGGTCCCTCGTCCCAAGACTGCAGAGAGCTGCTGAGGGCCCTCGTCCCCTACCTGACCCCACTCCCTGACACAGTGAGGATGAAGCATAGTCCTCTGTGTATCTCTAGGGACCTGTATGCACATATGGACAGTGACTACAGCACCTGCAGAAAAGTAGAGGGCAGCAGCTGACCACCACAATGTGAGTAGAAAGCGCAAAGTTAGACCCCAATGCTGGGAACCCAGGTGAAGGGCCACGCTAGACCATGGGAGCAGAACAGCCACATGGGAGCCCCACTCCCATGTACATGGACTCTTACCTCGCAAACAACCATAAAGTGCCCACAGCAGCTTTGTAACTGGAGCCTTACCCTTCTGACATCCACAGAGACACCTGTGGGCCCCAAGGTTCATCTCATATCAAGCCATAAGCAATTCAAAGCAGAATGGTGGGGGGCCGGGGAGATGGCTCAGTACAGAGGCATGTCCATCCTGTCCTCAAACTGGAAGTGCCCCAAGTCCCTTCTGCAGGAGGGAGAGTGATGGGAGCACATCTGGTGCTCGGTACCACAGATTGCAAAGCTACTGCCCTGAAGCAAGGTGAGTCTGCATGGTGCCCTGCCTCTACAGGAAGCTCAGGGTTGGCCCAGCCTGGTGGGAGCTCCCAGACACCTGGAGCAGCAGCCATTGCAGACTCATCTGTGGGGACCAGGCTGGGCAGGGTGCTGGCAAGGAAAGGTGTGCCGTGGCTTCTCACTTCTTAAATGCAAGATGTACATTAACAGCAGTTTGTTTAAATCAGTGTGGGCTGGAGAAATGTGCTGGCGAACAATGAGGCTACAAGTTACAAATACAGGAAGGCATTGGAGTACAGAACTGGAAGGAGCATCCTGGAATGGGTGTCATATGCAGAGTCAGGAATTGGATCATATGGACCACAGAGGAAAGGCAGACAGTAACTAGACAGACAGACAGGGCCAGAGGGGTGAGTGGAAAGAGATAATAGACAGGAGACAGATGGTGGGTAGAAAGAGAGAGACTTGTGTAGCCGATAACAGATCCAGGATGGATGGATGCACAGATAGATGCATGGATGGATGGATGGATGGATGGATGGATGGATGGATGGATGGATGGATGGATTGGTGGGTGGATGAACAGATGGATGGATGGGTAGATGGATGGGTGGATAGACGGATGGATGGATGGGTGGATGGATGGGTGGATGGACGGATGAATGGACGGATGGATGGATGGGTGGATGGGTGGATGGGTGGGCGGGTGGGTGGGTGGATGGGTGGGTGGATGGGTGGATGGGTGGGTGGATGGGTGGATGGGTAGGTGGATGGACAGATAGATGGATAACAGACAGTAGATAAATGGTGAATAGCTAGCCAAGTATAGACTGCAGCCTTCACCAACTGTGAGCTAAATACACCTTTGCTTCCTTAATTTTGGGTGTTGAGTATTTTGTCCCAGCAACGAGCAAAAAGTAACGGAGACAGATAGATGATAGCTAGCTGATGTGTCGACTTGAGTTCGAAACACCCAACTAAACTGGTACAGTACAGTGCTGGGTAGTCTGGGGCTTCACTGAAGGCAGAAGACAGCCTGGGCAGGCCCAAGTGCTGTAAAGGGAAAGAAGAAAGACGGCTGCTTCTCTTCCTTCAGGCAAGCTCCAGTCGTTACCTGCACCTTGGACACCATCTCCCACCACCCAGTGCTGACCCTACAGCCTCCTCATACAGCTCACAGTATACACCATGCAGAGCCCCCAGCTTCCACTGGATCCCTCGGCTCTGCAACACATGCTCAGACCTTTGTCCTTTTCCACACCTGACTCTGGAAGCTCACTATAAGCCACCCTGTAGGTCCTCACATATGTATATTTCTTACATTAAGTCTGTTTCTCTGGTGAGCCCTGACTGAGGCGCAGGTGGGTAGAGCATAAATAGATAACAAACAGCAGATAGATGATGGTGGATGGATGGCTAATAGATAACAATAATAACTAGATGATAAATAATACAGATAATGATAGCTTGCTAGATAGATAATAAACAGTAGATGATGGATGCTGGATAGACAGAAATAAGACAATAGGTGAAAAATGATAGATAGATAGATAGATAGATAGATAGATAGATAGATAGATAGATAGATAGATAGATGATAGTGTAGTGGTTGATACATTGTGTTAGCTTGAGAAGTTAAGAGCTTACCTAAATAAGCTCAGCAATTCCACATCCTAGGGCATGGAGGCCTCTCCCTAGAGTGACTCATTACTTAAGGACATGAAAGGGAACTAAGGAAGGATGGAGCGTTCTACTTCCTCGGAGGAGCTCTGTCCTGACACTCAGAGCAGAAGGGAGAGAGGCTGGCTACAAGCCACAGCGGCTGCTCCTCCCTTTGCTCTTTGCTGTTTTCTGCCACCGGGAATTGCTGCTTTCTGCCATGTGCCAGCCAAGTATAGACTGAAGCCTTCACCAACTGTGAGCTAAATACACCTTTGCTTCCTTAATTTTGGGTGTTGAGTATTTTGTCCCAGCAACGAGCAAAAAGTAACGGAGACAGATAGATGATAGGTAGATAGACAGGATGATAGCAGTGGGCGGGAGGCAGATGGGGACGGGCAGGAAGTGCCAGGAAGCTGAGGACAGGACAGGAAGCTGAGGCACAGGTGCCCACAATACAGGTGACAGCACTCCATGACCCAAACAGGGCACAAAACAGAGCCACAGACAGACAGACTGGGAGCTCCCATCCTACCATGAACACATGTCTAAATAAAGTGAGATGTAAAAGTCTGACTTTGTAGGAATACTTACAGGAATCGCAGTTATCTTGCGAGGTGGTGTCTCTTATGGAGTGTCTGCATGGCAGTGGGGATTTCCAAAGCACAGGTGTATAGCAGTTGCATTCTCAGGAGCCAAACATTTCCCGCCTCACCTTTCTGGCTTTTCCCCGGAGTTCCCTCAGACATAGGCTCAGGTTTGTGTTGCTCTCCCAATTCCCTTGCTTTGCTGAACACACACTGAGGTGGGTATCATTTTCATTGCCCCCCAACTCAGTCACATAGGCCAGAGCTGAGGGCTGGACACTGCCTTTGAGATACAGAGATGCAGCCTCCAAATGGGTGTCCCAGCCTGGCCTGGACAATACTCTTCAGACACTGAGGAGGCAGAGTACGGTTCCTACAAATCCTGTTAGTGCCCCAAGCTTCCCAGCAGGCATCGTTGCCATTTCTGAAATTTCCGGCTCTGCATTCCTACGGCCAGGTGGCCTGGGGAGCTCCATGGGGGTCCCAGCTCCTCCCCAGAGACCCCAACACAGTTATCCGGGGCCCCTCAAAGCATGGCCATGTGTGGACTGAGCCAAGGAAGATCCCTGAAATTGATTTTAATTGGCACACTCCAGCTCAAACCTGCACTTTGCATTGCTCTTAGAAGGACGCGTGTCCCAAGGAAAGCTCTCCCCCGCTCCATGGAGTTGCTGTGCTGTGGGCTGTCATTCACAGGGGACATTGGTATGCACGGCTCCGCATCCTTGGCATGTTCCTGAGATCTCCACAGACTGCCCGTACTTAAGAATCATGAAGCGATCATCCACGATGCTCTTTATTCCACCCGGCTGAGCCTGGCTGCCAGGGGCCATCAGGACATGCAAAGCAGATGGCCTGTGCTCCTGACGTTTCTGCAGCAGCTTGGTCTTGCAGGGACAAAGCAATAGTAAAAAGGACAGAAGAATGAAGCTATTTCTTGTCATTTTTAAAGTCCCTAAGAGGCACCCCTGCACTGTCCCAGCTGAGCAGGCCCCTAGCCACCCTTTCTCCTAACACAGCCCATCCCAGCTTGGTGACCGCTGTGCTCCTTTTCTAGGGACCCCATCGGGCCCAAGAGGATCAGGAAGTTAGAGAAGCAAAGTTCTGTCCCTCTGCTTTAGGAACAGCTAAGCAACTCCAAATGGGAGTGGGGGGTCCTTGTGGGTCTGAGCCTCGTGCACAAAGGCTTACCCCAGACATGTGTGGACTTCCTGTGAGGCCACACAAGGGGTGGAGGCATCTGCAGGGCAGGGCCACGAGGAGAGAAGGAAGTTGGTGGTGGAAGAGTTCAGAATCCTTGGAGAGAGAAGACATTTGGATGCACAGAAACCACTGAGTGTGGGTGTGCACAGGAAGTGTGGTTGAAGGTGCCGTGAGAACCCTGTACATTGGGCGGGTGATTGAGCCACTCCCTGGAGGTGGTTCAGACACATGAGGGCCTCACCAATCAGGGCCAGAGAAGGCAGGGTCAGCTCACGTCCACTCAGGCAGCATACAGAGCAGGGAGCTGCCCTGGGCAGGGGGAGGACACGGCTCAAGAGTCAGTCCTGCACTGACCCACAGGACACTTGGCAGAAGAAGGGCCATAGAAAGTGTGCGGCTGATAGAACACCAAAACGTGAGCAGACAGCCCTGCACCAGTCTGAGCAGACTCAGGCCCACTCTAAGGCTATGCAGATTGGGGCACAGATGGAAGGATCAAAACCTAAAACACGTGGGCCTCCATTGACTTCCTGGAGACTTGGATGTGGACCTCTGCTTTCTGAAGGCCGTCCTTAGCATGGCTGGGGAGCCACCATCAAGGCCAGGCCTGGTGCACGCCGGGGCTGGGCCTCCTCCACCCTCCTGGGCCTGCTGAGCTGCACCCCAGCCTCCTACCGGCAACATGAGCCCATCTGGTCAGACCGTACTCAATGGCCTCCAGGGTGTGCACGCTCGCCCTCTCACAAATAGCCAGTGCTCAGCCAGCTCCCAGGGAAAGCTTGTTTAAAGGAGTTTGTGCTTGGTGGATGGTGAAAGGAGGGTCCTCTGGCCCAGGGAGCCTTCACAATCCTCTGCACTGCCAAACGTATGGGTTAAATCTTCAGTGTGTAGGGAGACCTGAGTACTATCCTTTAAAAAAAAAGACAAACACAAGATCTGTGCAACATGTTCACTCAATGATTTTTATTGCATCACTGAAGAGAACTCGAGAATTTTCTTCTGTGTGAAAACAGGGAAACAGGAAGTGATCCCCCTCCTACAGGAAGTGGCCGGGGGTGGGGGGGCACCATTTTGAAAACTTTAACGCAGATTCTCATAATGTTTCCAAGGACGCACTAGATAAAATTAATAAAAAGCATTCAATCCAATCACCACTATTTTCTAGGCATTATGTTAAGCAGGCTACAAGCTGGGGTTTTTTTGTTTCAGGTTTTTTTGTTGTTGTTGTTGTTGTTTTTTGGCAGAACTGGGGATTGAACTCAGACCCTTGAGCTTGCCAGGGAAGCACTTATTCCACTGAGCCATCTCCCTGGCCCCACAAGCTGGTTTTAAGTAACATTTGCCAGTTATCTGCTGAAGACACCAAAACTGGACACAGAAGCCACGCTCGCTCAAATCAGTCCCAAGGGAAGGCATCTGACACATTCTTTTCTGCATACACAGTTGTGTGCTGAGAAGCCCAGACAAGGCTCCCTAGCTCAGGGCATCCAGGGCCCCGTGAAGGCAGGCCCTCCTGAGGACTCCCTCCTTGGTGCATGGGCTGTGGGCCCCATACACAGAGCAAGATACAGAGGCTCAGCTAGCTGGTGTGGTGGCAAGAGCTTAGCACTGCCATCTGTGGGGCTCCTGGCCCCGGGCTGCTGAGAGGTGCAGCCCCTCGTCCACCAGCATACTGGCACCATCCAGAGCACCCTGGCCTTACAGAACTTCACCATACCAAGCTGTGCCCTTGAAGGTCAGCATGGAAACACAGAAAAGGTCCTGAACTCAGGAGAGCAGATGCTTGAGAGATGCCGCTAGCTTTCCTGAGCATTCGGCTGCTAGAATCTGTGTAGGACTGAATAAACATGGTCTCCCAGGATCCTTACAACCGGAAGGGCATGGCTGAGGTAGGAAGAAGGCTGGGACTGCAGCAGGGCACGGTCCTGTCCACGGTCACCCAGCTGCTCTCTTATCCCAGTTGCCAAAATCCAGGAATGCGGCTCCTACATCCCCCACAGCTGGGAACACACACAGGATGCTCTCTACAGGGTGTCAGGGTGGGGACATCTTGGCTGCCTGGGGACGTCACTGTCTTGGTTACTCTCTCATGCCTAAGAAGCAACACCCAACACCCAAAACTTACAAGAGGAGAGGCTTGTGTAGGCTCATGGTTTCAGTCCCTGGTCAGTGGCTCCGAGGAAGGACAGGGCTGGTGGAGGTGAGCTGTTCCCATCATGGCGGAGAGGAAGCAGAAAGAGAGGGGATAGGCTGGGGAGGCACGTACACCCTCCCGGTCATGCCCCTGACTGCATCTGCTGAAGAAGGACAAGCCAGCTACAGAACCCCTGGGACCCATCCGCCTCTACAGCCCCACTTCTGAGTGACAGAGTTTGGGGTCACCCTGATCTTAACCATAGCCTGCGTGTTCCCTTGCTCAGTGACAAGTGTCCCTGGGGGTCCATGGTGGCTGCTGGACAGGAAGCTTGCCAAGCTGACCTGTGCATTACTGAGAGCAAACACATTCAGCTTGTTCCACAGATGTGCGCCCAGGGCCCCCTCCAACCAGTTAGCATGGCCGTGTGTTTCCCAGTAGAGTCACCCAGGAACCTGCCGGTGGTTGAGCATTGCAATTGCAGGGACCCTCCAGACAAAGTGGCAAAGGCAGCATCCACAGGATGCAACCCAAGATGAAGTCAAGGCAAGGCCAGGTCTGCAGCTGCAGGTCAAGGACGAGGAAGCAGCCCAGGCCCTCAGTGTCCCCACCAGCAGCTGGCTCTGCTGAGGCCCGGCCCTCTGTCTGTGCCTTCCTTCCCCTACAGCTTCCTGTGCTCTGCTTCCAACTGAACCCACTGAAGTCTTTACACGCTGGTGCCAGAGTAGCCATTTCTGAGTGTTGAGGGCATGCTGGCTTTGATTCTCAGATTGAAAAGCCCTCTGCTTACTAAGGAAGAGGCCAGGCCTGCCCACCACTCCGGAGGACAATGCCCACCCAAAGTGGGCTGAGGAGGACTGACCCAGGACCCTGTCCACCCTCAGAACAGGGATGGAGTCACAGGGCTACCCTCCAAAGCTGAGGGATTCCTATTCACCGGAGCTTCCGCTCCAAACGTGCTCCATTCTTCAGGAGTTTTCTGGTACCGAGGCCCTGGGAGGAGCTCAGAAGGAGGGAGCTCCGAGGGAGGGTGGATGTCCACAGGTGGCAATCATGTGAGGACCCAGATCAGACCCTGTTCTTTGTTTTAAGTACTGGATACTTTTTTTACTTTTCCTGGGGACAATTAAGTGTGCTGGGAGCCACCTGGAGCTGCAGAGCCCTGGACACTGGCTCCAGAGGGGCAAGAGGGGTGACGGCCGTGAGGGCAGCATGGACACATCCCTCAGAGCGGGGAGCAGCAAGGCATGGGCACGGCAGATGAGGGCGGCAAGAAGGGTGATGATGGATGAGCGGCGGGGGCCCAGGCCCGTGATCCCCCGCCTCGGGCAGCACCCAGGTGCTGATGAGGAATGAGGCAGGCATGCAGAGGCAGCCTGGGACGGAGCCGCCCGGAAAGTCCCCGCCTGCCAGCGCGCCCACCTGCACTGCCTGCAGCTGCCCGGCAGAGGGTCCCCAGCTGGCACTGGGACAGAACGAGTGGACGTGCACAAGGCCTGAGGCCCTAGAGCTTCAGGGGGGTCTCAGCCCACTTTGCTCCGAGGCTGGCTCTGACAGGCTGTGGGAGGGGTGGGCTTGGTTATGAAATCTTCAGCCCGAGGCGCCCACCTGCAACAGTAGAAGGAGCACCTCAGCTGTCCCACGACGTGACCCACCGTGCCAGCCACCAAGGCTCAGGCCTGTCTTCCTCGTCATGACTGAGGGCTCCTCAGTCTAGGTGATACCTGCAGGAGCCCCGTGACCGCTGTGCTCCACTTGTCCAGTGTCCCACCCTCCTACACCCTACTCAGTCTCAATCAACTGACTCTAGATCTGACCAATGAGAAAATGAGATGACCAGGAGGCGTGGGACACGCCCGGGCCTTGGCCTGCAGCCAGAAGGGAACCGGCCACCTGGTGCTGGGCGGGGTGGCTGTCCTGGGCCCCAGGTTCTTCTCCCAGCCACTGTGGCTTTCCAGTCCTGTCTCCCCAGAACTCAGTGGTAGCTTCAGCTCTGGTTCCTGACACTTTGCATGCACTTATCTCTCTTAAACACAAAAGAATAGGCGAGTGACCTAAAATTATTTGAGCCTTTTCATGCTGATGGAATATTGTGTGCAAACTCTGCTCCTCCTCAAAGTGACCCCTCTGTTCCTTCGCATGTCATGTAGCAGGACAACAAGCACTGGAAGACAGATGTATTTGTTGAAAAACATGAAATTTTGGAATAAAGCAGTATCTCCCATGTGAGTTATGCTATATATATATATATATATATATATATATATATATATATATATATATATATATATATATATATATCCATGACAATAGAATTATCTTGAAAATAACGTGGCAAATGTTGAGTTTCTTTGGCTCACACACACTCACAAGATCTGAAAACCTGAAGTTTCAACTCATACAAACGGATGAAGTTCTAAACTCCCAGCTGATTGGAGCCTTATTCTTACTAAATAACCGTCTTGAGAAATTGAAAGACACAATTGCCGGGCAGCTCATCTATTCATTTTGTTGTACAACACAGCCCAGGAGATTTGAAGCATTTCGAGAAATTTTTTTGTTCTCCTCCCTTGCAATTGATTTCGCACTGCACAGAATCATGGCCATGTGGGGTAAATGGCACAGCTGGTACTAGCTGGGCCATGCCATCCAACGACTGGCCCAGGGCATCGTGGACACTGTCCACACAGGAAGCAGGGCTGAGCTGGATGGAGACGTCCCAGCCTCGGTCCATGGCTTCCAATCCTCTCCCCACAGCAGTCACCTGTTTCTTTTGTCCAGGACCTACAATGGCTGCCAGGGCTGCCACAGCCCCTGGCAGGCGAAGAGACCACAAGGCTCACCACCTGCAGCTGAGGTTCATGGTGGTCTGCATGTGACAGGAGATCCCCTAGCTCTTTCCTGCTGCTGCTTCCTCAGGCAAAGGCTTCCCTTCGGATGCACTGCTGGATCTGAAAGGGGCAGAGCTCAGAGGATCTTCCTGGCTGATTTTCTATTTCATTCCACAGACGACCTGTGGCACAGACATCCTACCCTAGGATGCAACATTCAGGACAACTCCCTTGAGTCCCAACGGGTCCCCAAGCACCCATGAAACAAATACTCAAACACAGGAAGGGGCCTGAAGACACTTTTGTAAACTAGAAATGTGCATCCAGCCACATCCACCCCAAGACTACCACATGCCTGTCCACTCAGCTTCTCATGTAACCAAATTGGAAACAAGGCAAATGCCCACTGCCCACAGCAGCAAAGGGGGGAAACATGTCACACACCCACAGGATGAACCAAAGGACCCAGCCATATTCGAGTTTCCTGGGAGAGGCCACAGAATCATAACTCGAGTGAAAACAGCAAGCTCCTCAGAGTGCACATGGATTCCAGCATAGGAATCTATGCTGCTGTTGCCGGTGAGGATGCAGAACAGCAACAGAAGCTGCTGGCCCCAAGGTGGAGTGGAGAGAGCAAGAAACCACTGGGGAACCCAGGAGAGAGGGGGCTGGGAGCACTGACAGCTGGCTGGGGTGGCACTTAGAAAAAACGTAGCTTTAGTAAGACTTAGCAAACTGAACCTCAGTGCAGGCACACAAATTATACCTGACTAAACTCCTGAAACAGTTCCCAAGACTAAGAGTTTATGCACGAATTCCACACCCAGCCAAGCTGTGGCTCAAGCAGGAACATGAGGTCATCCCAGACACTTGGGGTCTGCAGGGGTCCATACATTGTGTCAACGTGGCTGCATCACCCTGGAGGCCCCGCCCCAGAGTGACTCGGCACAGGAAGGGTATATAAAGGGGCTGAGGAAGAAGTCCACGTTCCACTTCCTCGGGGGAACTTCAGTCTTCGCAGCCAGCTTGGACCTCATCTCCCGGCTTCTAGCGCAGACTCTTCAGCCTCTGGCTTGGATCCTTCAGCCTTCCGTCACAGACCCATTGGCCGACTGGTAGAGACTTGCAAGAAAGCTGCGGTTCACTGCAGTGAGCTTCAGAACTTGGGACGGAGCCCTTCGGTCTCAGGTGTACAGACGCCTTCTACCTGCTTCACCTGACTCTGCGGCTGACTGTCGTAAGCCAGTCGTGTAATTTCTTGTATATTTGTACACCTTGTGCTATATCTGTTCCTTGTACCTGTTCTTCTAGTAAAACCCTGACTAATCCAGGGTCTTAATGCAATGATTCCTGATGCCCTCTCTTAGAAGGCTCCTGTGACCTGCTCTGGCACAGCAAGAAAGAAAGAAAGCAAGATTCTGGGAAAAGAAGGTATGCGTATTAATTCACCTCCTCATTGCTAGGACAGAGCCCCTGCTGCCCACAGCCTGAAAGAGGAAGGGCTTGTTCTGACTCACGGTTTCAGAGGGTTCAGCCCACGGCCACTGGCTCCAGGGCAGACAGCATGGCAGGAGGGCTTAGCAAAGCAAAGCTGCGCGTGTCTTGGTGGAGCGGAAGCAGAGCAGACCAGAGAGGGCCAGAGCGGAAGGGTCTAGGGACCAGACGTGGTCTCCAGGCCAGCCCGCCCTCTGATCCTCTCACACATGCCCAGACACAGGCTTTGCTGACCTCCTAGGTATGCCTCAAGCCAGTCGACAGTCAAGATGTCACCATATGCAGTCCAGTCCTGCCTGAGCAGAGGACAGCCGCCAGCACCCAAGGGTGAGTGGGCTCTGGGACACAGAGGCTCAGTGGGATGCACTTGAGTGATGGAAACTCTGTTCCCAGGTGTTTAGCAGGCGGAAGAGGGTAAGTAAGTGCAAGACATGGTGCTGACTTGCTGAAAAAAAGGCAAAGGAAACAGCCATGCGAACAGTAACTCCAGGAAAAACAAAAAGTCATGCAACAAAAAATAATCCCAGTGTATTGTTTGGCATAACAGAAAATTTTTAAAAAAAGAAAGAAAGAAATTTTTAGCCAAAGAATGATGGAAGAGGCTGCGCTCTCCACACCTGCAGGACAAAGTCCAAGACCATAGAGAGGGTCCAGTGTGAAATCCAGCCTCGGGGACAGCTGTGTCATGGACCCGCAGTGTGAGCCTGCAATCGGGCAGGACTGCATGACCTTGCCCTGCTATTTGGCTTTTTGTGTTTGTTTAATTTTTTCAAGTAAAAGAGATCTTTTTGAAGAGCAAGGGAATCAAACAAAGTTAGTCCAATCAACTTTCTCTACCAGTTTAAAAAGAAAAAGAATGTTTCACACTGAGACTATCAAGAGACACTTTGTTCCACTTTTCCTGCTTCTTGCCTGGAATGCAGATGTGTTGGCTACAGCATCAACAGCCTCACTGACACACTGAGCAAAAACTAAGGGTGGAGGCCAAGGGAGCTGGGTCAGGAGGTTGGAAGGAGCCTGACACCTGAGAGGCTGGAGCCCTCAAAGCCCTGCATGGCCTCCTCCCAATTCCCTGATGTGTTCCTCTATGTAGGCCACTGTCATCCCCAGTGTCTTGCACAAGCAAGCAAAGCCGACCCTCCTGAGCTCTTTGGGGGCCATCCAACCTCCCTTTGCCCGGTGACCACCCAGCTACTCCCCTGGATGCTCCCGAGCCAAGGCTGTTTCTTCCACAGGGATTCCGTCTGCGGGGCACCCAGGCCTGAAATCCTCCACTCCCTAGAGCAGCCACTTCCTGGCAGGTCGCTGTCCTCTAAGGAGTTTGCATATTGGACACATTTGCCACGACTGCTCCACCATCCTACTGCATCCTTGAGCCCAGGTCTGAGCCGTGTCCACTTCCTGAACAGTTCTGGACAGGAGTGAAAGGCACCACCTGAGTTCTAGCTGGCCACACAGCGGTGCGTGTTAAGGCTCTCAGGTGCAGGCTCAGGCCACAGCAGAGGTCTGCAGTGGGCAGATGCTGAGAGCATGGACCGGGGCTGGAGCTGTGGAGCCCCATGGAGGCAGGTGCTGGAGCACAGCACCCTCTAGCAGATGCAGGGACTGGAGCAGAGAGTGGGCAGGGCCAAGGGGGGCAGGGTGGGGTGGGGCAAACGGGGGTGGGGGTGGGGCGGGGGTCCTGTGGTCCAAGCCCCAGGTGTGATTTTCATCATGGCTGACCTGAGATGCCAACCCTCTCTCCTGCCCGTCCTTGCACGGCTGCCCCTCGCTGATGCTCTGCCCCAGCCCTGTGGCATTCGGGACCAGATGGGGCTCCCACAGCCCTCACAGCACTCAGCCCCATGGCTCACAGGGGAGACTGCTAGGTCGAGCTCAGGACAACACACCCTCCTGGTTTGGGAGGCAGCCGGCTTTTGTTTCTGGGGCTCATTGCTTGCGAAGTCCATGAGTTCTGAGACTGGCACCTCAAAGTGGAGAGCTCTGTGCGCCAGGAGGCCACACAGAAGAGGGTAGCCAGCCTCACAGGCACAAGGAGGTAGAAGCGCTGGCACAGCAGGGAAGCCCCTTGAGGTGGGGACAGACATAGAAACCCTGGACTTTCAGTCAGGGGCTGAAAGTGTGTCTCCTCCTGAAGATCCCATGAATTGACACCACCCATTTTTGTTCTATGGGTGCAGCTCCACCATCTGCCCCTGTATGACCAGGGGCTTCCACACGACAGAGCCGTGAGCCTGTCGTGGACATGGACCCATGGCTATGGGAGCCGCCGGCAACCCTGGAAGTCACCATGCAGGAGGAAGAGGAAGGGGTTCCACAGGCTCAGCACATGGGCACAGGTGGGGCACTGCGCCAGCACATGGCTGTCCCAGGCAGATGAAGCTCAAAGGCAGGGAAGTACGCAAGACCTCCCCGTGCTTTGCTCTGAGCAGTGGGACAGCAAAGAGTTTCTAATTGTTTCTTCAATATTACCTGCTTTCCCACACAGGACTATCAGAAAGAATCAACAACTAGGGTCTCATCTTACTAAAAAGCTTTAAACAGCAAAAAAGAAATCACCAATAGAGTAAAGAGATAACCCACAGTGTGGGAAAAATATTGTCAGCTGTTCCTCAGACAAAGAACTCAAAATCAAACCTCCCAAATTTAAAGACCCAGTCTTAAAATGGACATCTGACATGAACAGACACTTCACAGATGAAGAAATAGAAACACAAATAAATATATCAAAAAATATTCAACATCACTGGTCATTTGAGAGATGCAAATTATAACACTGAGATTCCAGCTCACCCCAGAAAGAATGGCTGTTATCAAAAAAAGAAAAAGAAAAAGAAAAGAATGGCTGTTATCAGTAAATCAACCAATAACAAATGCTGAAGGGGCTGTGGGGGAAAAGGAACCCTTCTCCACTGTTGGTGGGAATGTAGACTGGTACAACCACTGTGGAAATCAGTGTGAAGATTGTTCAAAAAGCTAGGCTTAGAGGTTCCACTTAAGCCAGCTATTCCCCGTCAGGGTATCTTCCTTAAAGAATTCAAAGCATCATACTAGCGCAGCTTATGCACACCCATGCTTATAACAGCAGTTGACAATAGCTAAATCTTGAACATAGCAGAGGTGCGTGTCATCAAGGAGTAGATAAAAAAACGAGTCATACCATCAGCCTCAGTGTCTGCCGCTCGGTCCTGCCTTCCAAGGCCTCTGGTGCCCACCCTCAAGTGAGGTCCGCTGTGGACAGAACCCCTAAGGAAGTGAGGCCAGTGCAGGTGGCTTGTCTTCGCCCCTTCGACAGATCAGGGCATTGTCACCTTGGCTGAGACTTCTGGATTCCGCAACAGAGCAGGGCTCACCACCCTTGGACACGGAGGACAGAAGGGAAAGGGAGGAGTAGCAGAAGCTGGCTGCAGAGGGCATGGTGTGGCTGTCCCCAATCTGAGCCCCAAGCTGCCTGTGGTGACTCCCCACATGGCCGCTGGGCCCTTTCCCCCAGCTCTGCATGGTTGGCGCCTTCCACGGGCAGCAGAAGCCACCTCTGCATCCCCTAAGGCTGGAGG
Organism: Octodon degus; assembly: GCF_000260255.1. Lineage (NCBI taxonomy): Eukaryota > Metazoa > Chordata > Mammalia > Rodentia > Octodontidae > Octodon > Octodon degus. The sequence continues at coordinate 18,989,220 of NW_004524584.1, read as the reverse complement.
CCCAGCATCCAAGAAAGCTGCACTGCCAGGCCAGGGGCCCCTTCTGCCAGCTCCATGGGCTGTCTCAGCCAACGCCTCGGCATGTGGCCTCTGGAGATGTCAAAATGTGGCGGCCATGAGCCCCACCTCCTGGAGTCAGGTCACCGTGACTGTGTCCCTGGCCTTCTGGCTGCAGACACGCGAACAGGCCCTGTGCTCACATCCAGGCACAGCCGGTCCTCCCCCGCAGAGCTGGTGGGTGTGGGGTGCGCGGGGCTGGGCCGTACTTTTTTCTAATTACAAACTAATTTCCTGCTGTACTCTCCCAAAATTACTTTTCACCGCCTTTGAAGGGACAGGGAGGCGCTCGTTCATTCGGTTTCCTTCTGTAAAGGGTGCTTGGAGGGCAGAGGAGGGCTGAGACACCTGTGCACGGTTACCACGAGCCAGGGCCTCGATGGTCAGGTGGGGACCTCTGTGGCCAGGACGTGGCCATGGTGGCTAGGGCAGCACCCACATGCCTGTCCCACACTGGCCCCTCTGTGGAAAAGCAGGCCACAAGAGTCATTCTACCCCAAAAGCATGAGCTGACTCCCAAAACCCTGACCTCCAGCACTAGGAGACCGAAGCCGCCTCCTTAAGCAGCTTCCACAGCCTCCTGCACCACTCACCACGGGCACAGTGTAAACAGATAGAGATTTCCAACTTTTGGTTTTGTTTGGTTTTGGTAGCCGGAACTGAACTCAGGACGAGCTTGCTAGGCAGGTGCTTTGCACTAAGCTGTCTCCCTGGCCCTAGATAAAAGATTTCTAAATGAAAAGGAGGGTGGGTAGAGGAGGGCTTGGCCTCCCCTCCCAGCCAGAGGACCTCACCCCATCACATCCCCATGGGATGTATCCCCAGGAAGGGCCACCTGTAAAGGCAGCGCCCCAACCTGCCAAGTGCACGGTGGCATCCACCCTGCATCCCTGGGAAACCATGGCTGCAGCACAGGGACAGTGGCCAGCAGGCAGAGCACAGGCCCGGGGGGCAAGGAAAGGGGGAACAGGGACCTGATGCTCGCCAGCTGCTGTGCCGCGAGGTGGCAGGATTCACTCCCTCCCTCTTGGGGACAATGATATCACATCTCAAAACTCAGTGTCTGGGGCCGGGGAGATGACTCAGCAGAATAAGCGCTTGCCTGGCAAGCACAAGGGCCTGAGTTCAATTCCGGGTTAAAAAAAAAAAAAAAAAAACCCTCAGTGTCTGAGCTCCATGGATTCCTTTACAGTGACACAAAGCAACATCAGGACAAAAAGTGGCACCAAAAGGGAACTCAGGGGAGGAATTAAGTCACCTACTCCAGTAGAAAACAAACGGAGTTGCGTGACAGGAAATACAGAGCAGAAGTCGATGGTCATGGAAATACGAGGTGCTCATAGGAGGAAGGCCGAACCGCTTGCAGGAGCTTCCCGTGGTCTTCGCTCACTGTCCTACCACCTGGAATGTGGACAGGATGGCTGGCACTCCAGCAGCCATCTGGGACCATGAGGGGACCTTGCCAATGAAACTCAGTTTTGTTGTTCCAGGCATCTGAATATAATTCCTAATATAGTTGGTCAGGGTGTTCCAATCCTGTCACCTGAACACTTAGAACATGACTTCTGCTGGCGGGTACGAGCACATTAATTGCATTGTGCTTATTTATTTAGTGTTTCTTTGCTAACAGGCATGACACCCACCTCCCACACACTTCGGTTGGACAGGGGTTTAGAATCCCTAGGCTCTGTTGCTGCTTTTAATCACCTTCATGCATAATGTATCAGTCAGTCAGCTGCTGTGTAACAAATGTGATGTGCTGGTTCCTTGTCACTCTGCAACCCAGCAGTCTGGCAGACTCTCGGGGGACCAGGTGCCCAGGATGGTGCCTGCTCAGAGCTGGGCTATGGCAGGCTTTGTCTGAGCCTCTCATAAGCAGCCTGGGCATCACACCCTCGGGAAGGCCCCGCCAGAGAAGGACCAGGGTCAGGTGTGGCCTAATGCCATTCCCATCCCTCTGCAGAAGAAGTGTTGCTGGGAGGACAGGGAACCACACCACCTCCCGGAGGCTGACAACAGGGCCCGTGGGGAGGGGCTATAGCGCAGCGGCCCACACCGGAGACAGAGGGCTCAGCCTGCCCGACAGGCAGGACTGGGCCAAGCTTTTCACAGAGCCAGCATCACACAGGCGGGTGGCAAGGACTGTCCCCTGGGCACCAGGCGCTGCTCAGTCTCTGGGCCACATGTAGAACCAGAACAGGTGACTGTGGTGGCCAAACCTGGTCATCCTCCCCATTAAGACAGCAAGCCTTGGGCTCTGGGCCACCCCACCCTCTGGGTCTGAGACCCCAAATCCTGCCAGAGCCAACCTGGGAGAGGCACTTTCAGGTGGGCATGACCTTGGCCCTGCAGCCACGGCAGCCCGGGAGATGCAGGAGGAGCGGGGCCTCCACACTGTGCCCAGACCTCAGGAGCCACACATGGGCTTCTTCGGGCTGCTCACTGGTGGCACTGCACCCCTAATGCCCATTGTCTAGGGCCCACAGGGCAGGGGTGGGGGCCAGGCTGGGGTGTGACCTCTTTCCCACCTCCTGCCAGGCACAGGGCATTGGGACTGCGGCCCCCTGAAAGGCAAAGTGCAAAGTTGTGGGTAGAGGCAGCGCCAGCGCTGCAGCAGAAGTGACCACAGTCACTGGGGTGGAAGTGACCATGAAAGAAGTGACCACAGTCAGCGAACTCACCCTCAGGCTCAGCCACACCCACTAGGACACCACCGGCCTCTGGCACTTGGTCCTGTGCTCACCCTATCCTCGGAAGAACAGGCACCCAGCTGGCGGAGCCGCAAGCAGGAGGGAACTCTGCCCTAGTGCTGCCTGGGACCTGGCTGCTCTTCCTGCAGCCTGGAGCTGGCCCAGATTAAACCATGGAGAAGCAGGGAGAGCTGCTGGTGGCGCTGCCCAGGAATAGTTTTCCAGTGAGGTACTGAGGAGAAATGGCTTTGAGGACCATAAAATCGATCGCGCTTCTCTGAAGGACAAGTTCCTTGCTTGTTCCAGGGAACTTTGTTTCAAATTTGAAATAAAGAGACTCATGGCAGGAGGAAGACAGCTAGCCAGGCAGCCTCAGCCCAGGTCACAGCACTGTCCCCGGCCAGCTGGGGTTCTGCCTCCCAGGGCTCCATGTGAGGCACCCAGCACACCAGGCTGGCACTGACAGGAGAGGCCCACCTCAGGCAGGTTACCAGGGAAACAGAATGGAAGAGGATGCATGGGACTTAATTATGCAGGAAGTTACCAGGTTGGTCATGGGATCAGGGCAGGGCATCCACTTGGGCCGTTGGCAGCTGGACAGTGAAGAAGAGTAAGGGGCAGCCCAGCCTCAAAGCTGAAGCTGCAGAAGAAGGGGGCCGGGGGCTGGGGAGATGGCTCAGTGGAATAAGCATTTCCCTAGCAAGTATAAGGACCTGAGTTCAATCCCCGGTTCTGCCAAAAAAAGAAGAGAAGAAGAAGAAAGAAGAAAGAAGAAGACGAAGAAGAAGACGAAGAAGGGGGCTGGGCTCAGAAGGAGACCAAGGCTGAAGCCCTGGAGAGCCATGAGTCTGCGCTGGGTGCTGAGGAAGCTGGCATCCATCATCAGAAGGCCATGGGGAAGACTGCCCTCTCCCCCACAGGCATACTCATCCCATCAGCTGTGCCACCACCCCCAGCTGGGTGTCCCCTCACATGTCTGACACCCCAGACATGCCCAGCACGTGCCCACTCCCACCAGGCGTGTCTGCTCCCGTGAGGCAACTCTCCTCATGAGCGGTCACCGTCCAGTCTCTGGAAATGTCCAGAGCTCAGCACTACAGCTACTCCCCCTTCCGTGCTGCTCCCTGCCTCTGCCAGCCCGCCACCATCCTACCCCCCTCCAGCGTGGGGCTTTGCCCATGCAAAATGGGCCCCTCAGCCTAAGATCCCCAGGGAATTGGGACCACCAAGGGCAGAAGACAGAGGATGGCAGCGGCAACAGGGCCACGGCTGCTGTGCCACACTGGCCTCCCACCACCTTCCTGCCTCTGGGTGCGGACAGGGCCCAGGGTACTCCTGGTGGCTTCCTGGGTGGTGCTTAAGTGCCCCTCTCTGGAGGGCACATGCTTCTCTGGGTCCTAGTTCCCCAAATGCTCCCCCTGAATCCAATCAAAGTCAGGTGCTGCTGCAGAGTCCAGTGTCTTCAGAGTGACAAGCACATTGCCCTCACGAAGGGCTCACAAGAACAAAGGTCACCTGGCCTCTCTCAAGGGGCGGCAGCAAAATTCATTTTGAGAAAAGCAAATGTGTTTTCCCAATAGCAGCACAAAGTGTTACTCAGTATAACACGGTGTTTCCCTTCATTGACCAGAAAATGGCTTCCAGAATACAAAATAGGAAAAAAGATATAGGTGAAAAGGCAGCCACCCTCCGGCATGGACAGAGCAGCGTCTCAGGACCCAGCCCAGCCAGGCAAGGCGTTGCCCACCAGGGAGGAAGAAGAAAAGGAAAGCCAGGCATGGAGCAGGCCTGGCTGTGCCCCCTCAGGTGTGGCTGGGCCCATCAGGGTCGTGAACCATGAACAGCTTGGCCATGGAAGGGACCAGGACCTGCCGCAGAAATGGGTGACCCAGGTCTGAAGCAGAAAGCCTTCAGGAGCATCTTCCTGTCCGAGAGAGTAGAAGCAACCAAGGACTCCCAGGACTTCACAGAGGGCTGCTGACGACAACTTGACGTGCTTCCTTGTGGCCCCAAGAGTCAGGCTACAGAGACTACAAACCGTGAGTGGACAGGAGAGGCTGACGCTCACCAACAGCTCTGGCCCTTGCCCCTGAAGCCTTCTGGGAAGGCAGCCACACAGCGCCCCCTCTCTCCTGTGTGCCGGCAGTGGTTGAGGTAGGTAGGGGGAGCTGCTCCTTACAGGCGTATCCGGCTCCCCCTGGAAGGACAGCATGCAGCCCTGGCCTATGTCAGTCCCTGGGAGATGATTCGTGAAGGCCACAGGAGTGCATCTGGCCCCTCGAGAGGACAGCAATGAGAACCCACCCGAGTCTGAGGCTGCCTGGCCAATACTGAGCACGTGATGGGGCATCTGTGTCCACCTACCAGCACTGGGCCACCTGCGCCACCTGGGCCACCTGGGCAGAGGGGTAGGCTGGTGACACCTGTGGGCAGAAGCAGCCAGCTTTCCAGCAGGGGCAAGGTGAAAGGAGGGGATTGAGAAAGCTTCAGGAGACTTCCAGATATGATGAGGTGTGCCACTCGTGGAAGGTCCCCAAAGCCACGGAGGCACAGCTGCCAGCCACCGAAGCTCACCGTGGACTCCATACTTCACACAGCCAAGTTCAATGCGCGTTATAGCTCAGTGAAGCTGGGTTTACGATGAAAACCTAAAAATGCGTAAACTTGAACAAGGGCGAAGGAACGAGAGCATTTCCTATTTAAAGATCCTAGAAAATCACTGGGCTTTTAGGGAGGATAGTCACAATGGGTTTGTCCCGTACTCGTTCACAGACACAGAGTCCATTGGCCTTGGAGCACACAGCCGGGGACAGCTGGGGACAGTGAGGGCAGCGAGAGAGCTGCGAACAGAGGGCAGTGTGGATGCCAGGTTCTGCCTGCTCAAGAGCCCTCCCTAAAAATGTTAAGCTTAGATTCGGGAGTGGGAGATGCCAGCGTCCACCAAGCTTCTGGAGGACAGCTCGGCACACAGACGGGGCCAGCCCTGGAGTTTCTGCTTTACAGTGCAGTCCCGGGGTCCCGCCCACCCACAGAGCACACAGGCCTGCAAGGAGGCGCACCACACGGACGGGCAAAAACTGGACCACGGCGAGCAGCAAGACGTCTCCTGCCCACTGCAGCCTGCTTATGGGCTGGAGCATAGAGCAGCATCGGAGTGGCCAGGGGCCCCCATGATTGCTCCACTGCAAGTAGTGAGAAAACTCACGGATACCCAGGGTCCAGGGGCACCTGCCAGAGCTGCAGCCACAGCTAGGAGCTAACTATAACACGGCAATGGCAGGCCCAGACTGAAAGGACAGATTAGAGCCGGACATGTGCAGCGGAGCAGAGGCGCCTGGAGGTGGTGAGGCCAGCAAGATGCGCATTGATTTTCTGCTGGGCACTGGCCTCAGGGAGCTGCAGCCAATACAAAACTCTCACTCGCTACCTGACAATAAGGCCTCCTCCCGGCCAGCCAGGGCTCAGGATATTGAACTACACCTCCTCGGTTTACAGGGAACGCTCAAAGCTGTGATTGGACTGAATGGAACCCTCCTGCTTCCGGCTTTCCTGCAATCCACCTGCCGCTCTTCCTGGCACTGGCCAGAGGGGAAGGTGCCCCCTCCACTGACCCCCAAGCCTCCAGGTAAAACCCAGGTCTCCAAAACACCCATGCAGGTCTTTGCTAAACCTTCAGGCTCTGGAGGGTGTCTCAGGGTGCCTGGCAACCCACCAAGATCCCAAAGCACTGCTGTGAGCTAAAGACAGTGAGCTTCCCCCCATGTTGCAAGGGTCACCCCCAAATCAGGATACCAGGTCCCAAAACCAAGATTGTCCTCAGCCAACTGTTAGGGTCCTGGGGCTCAGGGTTTCCATCCTGAGCAGAATCCCAGTCAGGTCCCCTCCTCTGCAGGCACAAAAAGGGGTCCCCATGACCTCAGAGCCAGGGTCACCACAAAGAGGGTGGGTGTCTAGGGACACGTGGGTGGGTCATCTGCAAAGCACACAGGAGCTGCAGACAGCTGAGCAGGGGCCTCTCCCACGAGCGCCGGCCCAGGACACCAGCTCTGCCTGCACCTGAAGCTCCGGCTCTAGGATGCAAGCTGGCCTCAGGATATCCACGGCTGCACACGCTCTCAGCCCTCCAGGCGAGCTCCTTGGTCCTTCACTAATCTTTCCTCAGCCCAGAGCATTACAGGGAAAGACCTAGGGAGCATTTTTACCTTAGGCAACAAGGGGACGGTGAGCCCCTGGGAGCCACCAGCCAGCTGTGATTGGGACTTCCATCCCTATCCTGTCACAGGGCCAATCCCAGGACAGCCTCCTGGGCACATGTGGGGGCCCAGGACATAGACAGTGGAGTCTAAGCAGGGGCCACGACAATGGCATCAGTGTCCCAGTCACCAGGGCGTCTGACCCTGGAGAGGAAGGCTGAGGGTGTCACAGTAGCCCATGTGGACCCCCATCCAAGGCACACAAGACATTCTCTGTGCCACCTGGGATGCCTGGGCGTGTGGCCAGGGCAGACCTTCCTATGTCCAGCAGGGCCTGGTGCTAGCTAGCAAGGGTGGAGTCAGCTTGTCTCCTGCCCTGTGCCTGCATGGGACCCCGGCTCCCCAGCCTACTGCTGTGGGGTTCTGGGCACTCTGACTCACCTACAACCCTGAAAACACTCAGTTCCAGGATCTGGTAGGGGTTAACAGGGTACAGGCACTGACTGCATGTTGTAATTAATGCATTCTACCTGTACCTTGCATTTTCCCCTTAGGGTAGCATGATTGTCCAGTTGTTTTGCCTGTGTTGAAAATGACATATAACATGGAATCACATGATAACATACAACTGTGCTATGATGCCTAGCTACATAATTTGCACTTCTTCTAGAGCATCGCATGTAGATTACATTATAACAGTATCAATCTGATTTGCAACAGAGAGGCTACACCAGTCAGATAGGAAACTATGGTGTGTAATGAACACCCTACACCTGTGGACGGGAAGCTGGCTGATCAAGCTTTTCCCTGAGTCAAGCCCAGGCCAGAAGGGCTCTGCCTCCTGTTGCTACCAGGAGAGTGCGAAGAACTGTGCCCCTGATCAGCAAGGCTTGTGGGAGTGACACCCGTCATGCGGCTTGTCCAGCTGGCCAAGTACATGCCAACGCAGGGCACTGATATGGTTTGAGTCTAGATGTCCCCCCAAAGCCTCAGGCAGGCATGGGGTGGATTTCTAGAGCTTGTGATTAATTCGTGATCCAATGCTGGAATTACAGATGTGAATGCTACACCCACCCCGGGGGGGAAGAGCATGAAAGTAACATAAGAGATGGAAAGGGGCTTGCTCCTTGCCGCCACTCCTGCCTTTTGCTCTTGCTGTTTTGCTGTTTTCTGCTGCCATGAACAGCTGCCCTCTGCCATGTGCTGCTCTGCCTGGGAGCCAGCCGAGTATGGACTGAAGCCTCCACAAACTGTAAGCTAAACAACCCTTTCCTTCCTTGGTTTTGGGTGTTGGGTATTTTGTCCCAGCAACAAGACAGGCACTGTCCATGTGGGCTCAGGAAGAGAAGCCTTGGGCACTGTGAGGGACACTGAGACTGGGCACAGCCTGTTGCCAAGTCCCCATTTTCTGGGGGATAGCAACATGGAACAGACTAGGATAGGAGCTCTGTGGGCAGAGGGGCAGACTCGGGGCACAGTCTCCTCTCCAAGACCTGTGGTGCCCAGCAGGATGTGGCCATCTGTGTGAGTGGGGAGCTGGTGCCCATGAGTTGCCTCTGCTCGCTGGCTGGGCTCTGAGCCTGGGGGATGCCTGTGCCACCTCCCCAAGCCAAGGGTCCCCGGTAGGTACTGTTCTGACTGGGCCCATGGCACAGCCTGAGCTTATGCAGTGGGGACACTGGGTACACGGAGGATATGCAGGTCCATCCAGGAAGCAGATGACCCTCCTAATGTGGTGCCAGCCAAACCTCCTCCTCATCCACCAGCCCAGGGAGGCCACAGACAATGACAACAGGACCCCACAGCTCGCCAGCCACTGCTGGGCAGAGCAGCCGGAAATGGGCTACAGAGAGCACAGCGCTAGCACCCTGAACCCACTCTCCACTGGAGGCTGCAAGGTGGCACTGTCGCACTGCCCCCAGGCAGCAGCAGGGGGCCACCTGGCTGAGCCCTGCCTCAAGTCTGCGACCTGTGCAGCCCAGGCCAGCATCGCCAGCTCAGCATCCTCTCTGGACCTCTGTGTGTGCACCAGGAGAATCCTCCTCTCGCTTCCAAACAGAACATGCCAGGTTGCTGACTGGGCGCCACTGCCCGCTCAGCTGAGCGCTTGAAAGCGAGCCGGTGAGTGTCTGCTTGCTTTGAAGTTGCACTCTGCAGCTCCGTTTCCCCCCTCAGGTTCTTTTATAGCCATTAAGAATGTGCTCCTTTTATCTGGGGCCTTCAATTAATTGAATTTAAAAAAAAAAAAAACTCTGTTTTTTATAGAAAAGCTGGCATGCTCCTGGAGGACATTCCTGTGTGATCCTCCACTGCAGTAATTAAAAGCGGGGACACGTCGGTCACTGCCTCTCTTGGGTTTAGCATGGGATCCACAACGATCTCTGGATGGCATTGCTGATATGTGCTCCTGAATGGCCCCTTGGAGTAGACATGCCAGCCTACATGGGACAGCAGAAACAAGTATAGGTAACTCAAGGAACGTGCAAATATCCCCCAGTTCATGGGCTTTTTCTAGAAACATCACTGCTGTGTTCACGTAGACCTTCAGGAACCTGGCAGATGAGCCCAGGCCAGGTGACAGTGCTTGGTAGGACGGGGCCAGGCCAGGTGAGGCTAGCCTCCTGGCCTCCTGTCTAGTCGCCTTTCCTCCTGGTCGTGGCCTTGGGGCCACTGCCTGGCACCTGCCACCTTCTGCCCACGGAGCTGCATTTGTGTGCAGCATTGTGGATAGGGCTGCTCTCAGAGCCCCTAGAGCAGCAGTGCAGCCCCCGCTTTCCCCTGGGACACACCCCATCTTCTGGGGACCCAGGCAGCAACCAGACAGTGGCCCGCGTCTTCCAGCCCTTCTCTGTCTGTGGTTGCGTGGCTTTCAGGCCCCTTGCACACACAAGCTCACCCACGCAAGACACTTTTCTGCATTGCCTCTCTAACACATCCCAGAGCTCACGGTCCTCGCGTTCCTGGCACCCTGCTCTCTCTTGGCCTCTTTCCAGCCTGGGACCTCCTGACTGAGTTGTGCTGGGTGGGCATCTCATGCTTAGTGGGCAGATGCAGGTGTAGCTTGAAGTAAGAGCCTTTCCTTGGTCACTGACAGCTCCTTTAGATTTGCTGAGGCACCTTGAGACTGCAGAAAGCAGCCCTCTCTCCTGGCTTCTCCTCCGGGCCTGGAATCTACAGCATAAGGTGGGGGTGGGGGGTGGAGGTGGCAAGAAGAGGACAAGCCATGCCCCTCGAGGTCACTGGCAGCCACTTCGCACCTCTGGTCCCATGTCTGCTTGCCCCAGCTCCTACTGAGCCGAGTCAAGTCCTCCAAGCACAGATGAGACTGATGACCCTTCCAACTGCCCCCCACCTTGCACAGTGGCTCTCTGTGGCCTCTTGGGTCCCAGCGGGAGGGTGAGAAGGCCAAGGCTGTGCCCCCCCCCCCAGGCAGCATCAGGCCGGCCGCAGATGCCTGTGCGTGTCGCAGCAGCGTCCAGGTGAGGAGGCGGCAGCGGCATGGCCAAGCCCTGGGGCAGAGATGTTCATTCCGATCGCGCTCAGCAGCCGCGCCAGTGCAAAGACAAAGAGGGATTGAGACAGGATCTGGGGGCCTCGGTGGCTGCCCAGGCATGTGCCAGGCCTGCCTGCCTGCTGCCCCAGGACCCCAGGACCCTCTTCTGCAGGGGCTCGGACTGAGATTCAAGGCCTCCTGGCTTGGCTACTCACCCTGCAGCCAGTTAAGAGTCTTCCAGCCTGTCCTCTCACAGCAGAGATGAAGGGTGGTGGGCAAAGGCAGCCACTTGAATTTGTGGTCACCTCAGTTATGAAACTAGGGTCAGGTTAGGCCAGGCATCTGTGAGCAACTGCTACAGTGCTCCGTCCAAGGAGCTGGGCTATGTGGGATCATGAGGAGCCCCAAATACAAGCCTCTGGCCTCCAGTAGTCTTATCCATGGGCCCTGGTGCTGCCCTGCTCTTGCTGGGGTCATGAACTATACCTCAACGAGTGTGCACTGAACTCCCTACAAGCCAGGACTGTGTTGACAGATACCCTGCTTCCATTCAGCTTTTAAAGTCTGAGACAGGAGGATCGTAAGGCCAACCTAGACTAGCCAGTGAGTTCAATCCTCACTATACAATGAGACCCTGGACTCCACAGCCAGATTGTATCTCAGAAGAAAAGAAACAGAGTCTGAGCCCCACATGAGCACACAGGGAGGGTCAAGGCACCATACCTGCTGTCCTCAGTACTGTGCACGGGGCCTCTCCCATGGCATGGAGACCACAGGGCAGGAGCAGGTGGCCTCCTCTCCCGTCCCGTCCACATCATCCCCTGTTCCATAAAGGGCCCTGCCAGCCTACCTTCCCTTTCCTGCAGCTCTGAAGCAAACTCAGGCCACCTCGGCTCACAGAGTAGCCCTGCAGATCCCCTGCTCCTGAGCACAGCTGATAGGCAGAGGCCTGGCTGCACCGCTTTCCCCGAGCAGGGCTCCTGCTAGTGTCCTGCCCACAGCTATCCCTGGGGCACCATGTGCCCACTGTATTCCCAGCACTCCCAAGGTAGGGAGAGGTGGGCTGGCCTGCAGGTGGATTGTCCCCAGTGCTGCCAGTGACACACGCCATCGCTGTACCTGTCCAGTAGCTGCAGAGAACTCCAAAGGGAAACACAGAAAGAGGAAGAAACCTGCAAACAACTGCGGCAGTCTCTGAGGGACTCAGCTGTCGCTGCAGTCCCTGTGGTGATGGGAAGCAAGACTGTGGTTCTTGAAGGGAAAATGATGAGGCGGTGGATAAAGGCAGAAGGGGCCATCACCCTGGCAGCACCATGCCAGCCCCCCGCAGAGTGACTCCCACGCCGCTGGCCCCCTCTCTGCCCTGGTGACCTCTACTAGGCTCTACTCTGCCATGAGGGTGCTCAGGGTGCCTCCACAGGGGCTCCTGCAGACAGAATGGGAGCCTTCCGGACAACGCAGGTGAGCTCCGACCCAGGCTTGTAGGGAGTGGGCAGAGGCCCCAGCAGGTTCTATCACTTTGACCCAGGCCCACTGCCCAGCGCCCAGGTGGGCAGGGACCAGTAAGAACCCAAGGAGAGGAGAGAAGCGGAGATGGGCCGCTTGCAATGGAGACTGGATGCACGAAGGGGCAGAGGAAAGAGACAACATTAGCGCCCAGCTTATGCCTAGGGGTAGCCTCCAGGCAGGGCCCCAGTGCCAGAGTGCTTCAACCCAAAGCAGGGTGGCCATTTGCAGGGCGGGGGCAGCAGGCACGCAGACGGTCGCAAGGACCAAAACACAGACCTCCGAGGACAAGTGTAGGGCTAAACTGGGGCGCGCTCCTTCCCGCGGTCCCGCGGAGAGTGGGCTGTTGCTCAGGCCTGAGTCCCGCATGCACCCCGCACCCCGCGCGGCGGCCGGGCGGAGGGAAAGTTGGCAGGAGCGCGGCGCCGCGGGGGAAGCGTTCATGGGCGGCCGGGTGGGAGCCGCGCGCTCGTTCGCCCACGTCACGCCGGTGCGGGCTCGGCTGACGGCCGCGGCGCCTGGGGACGCCGGCGCGCGCTGCTCGCCAGGTGCTCCGCCTGGAAATGTCTCCATTAGTTGTCGCCCGCTCCCCTCCGGAGCGCGCGCGCCGAACGGCGGCGCAGAGCCCTCTCGGGCGGCCGGGAGCTTCCCGGCGCACTCGCAGGTAGGCGAACCCTGGTTGCCGCCCCGCGCCAGGTCCCCCGTCACCCCCGCCCGGGGCTCCGAGACCCCTCCCCCCACGCGGGGGGCGGAGGCTCACGCGGTGCGGAGGGGCGCGGGCGGCTGTGGCGCGGCGACTCGGTGAGTCCTGGGCTGCGCGCTGCTCCGCGGCCCGGGCGCCAGCGGCGCGGGCGGGCGCTCCCGGCGCAGGTAGGCTCGGCTTCGGCCACGCAAACTTTGCGAGGGTCGCTCAGGCGCCGAAGGGGACAAAGTTTTCTGCTAGCCGCTGTGTCTCCGGAGGGCGCCGCACAGACTGCAAGTTTCGGGAACCGGCAAAGGGAGGGATGCGAGGCTCCGGGCGCTGGGAGACTGGGCCTGCGCCCCAGGCGCCGCGAATGCGCTCCCGCCGCTCGGGACAGCGCCCCGCGAACAGGGGGAGGGGGGATCGCGGGCGAGTGGAGGGAAGGGCCGGAGGAGGCGTTGGGGACCCGGACTCGGCGCGCAACCTCCGGGGTCCAAACAGCCCAGGATCGCCCACGCTGTACTCGACGCCTGGAGCGAGCTGCTCCAGGCCCAGGCGTCTGCCCACAGTGAGCAGGGTAGGCGCCTGCCTTGGCCCGAGGCCTCAGGAGAGACCCTTGCCGGGCACCTGCACTCCCTCCTGTATCTTGGCCGGGGGTCAACTTTCCTTGGCTGGAAAGTGCTCCTGGCAGGGTGGCCTGGGGTTTGGTCTGAGCGTCGGGGGCTGGGCTGAGCACAGGAATGTTGGACCCGGCCTGTCTGCCCTGAGGCCTCCCTTCTCAGAGAGTGACACCAGTCACAGGAAAACAGGTGGCCCTGGGGCACCTGGCGTTTGGAACTGAGGTCCTGAGTCCCTGCAGCCTGCTCAGGCCCTCTCTGCACTGTTTGAGAGCTTTCACTAAAGCTGGACTACCAGTCCTCGATCTGCTGGGGGTCTTCATACTGGGCCTGCAGGCTAGGGGCCCCTTCGTGCTGCTTCAGGCCTCTCACCTAGCAGACTACTGGGGCTCTGGGAGTCTTCGTCTGTGTTCTCTTGCTAAACCGGTGTCTCAGCTCAAGGCTTGGGCTTTTACAAAAGTCATTGGACAGTTTCCCCTGTATTCCTGGGACACAGGTGTCCTAGAATGTCCTTGCCCTGGGCAGGGGCCAAGGCAGACTGCAGGTCACCCGCAGGCCTTCTGATGTGTGGGCTGGAGGCCAGCAGACTGACCTTTCGTGGAGGATTGGAGATGGGGGCCTGAGTGGGCCAGGCTGTGTGGCGAAGTCCCTGTATGGCTGGGTAAGGCCTCAAAGCCACTCAGGCTACCCCTACCCCCGAAGGAGGTTGGTGTGCAGCAGCCAAGAAGTGGGGTCCAGTGAGTCATATTTCTGGGTGTGGGAAAGGATCACTCTTAACAACTAGGGGTTGCTGGGGACCAGAAAACTCTATAGGCCTGCAGGCTGAAAACCAAACTCAGGGTGCCAGAGAGGCCAGGAAGCCATAACCCCTCCCAAAGTCCCCTGTGGACTTTATGTTCCTGCCCACTCCAGGATGGAGATAATGCTCAGAAGTTGAGCCCAACCTGTTCAGAGCTGGACCTGGTCTCCACGGAAGGAAAGAGCTCAGACTGGGTGGAGCCCCAAGGCACAGGCCACTGAGACCCAGCCCAGCCTGCCCAGGGGGCCTGGGAAGGGGACAGTGAAAGGGCCAGTGCCCTGATCGTTGAGCTCCTCTCCTGGGGTCCGGCCTCATCTCAATCTCAATCTCATTATCAGGAGAGAGCGAGTTGTTTGTAAACAATAAATAATGGAAAGTAGGATGATGCTGAGCTGCACAGGCCAGGACTGGGGGGAGGGAACGGAGGACAAGGGAGGAAGAGGGAGACCGAGATTCATTTCCACCGAGAAGCCCCGTGGCTACTTCCTGATTATTTACAGGAAAGTGGTATTAGCAATTCAGGTGAGAAAGAAAGAAACAGGGCCTGCCACGAAATCAATACAGAATTCAAAAACAATTATTAATGTCATTTGACTCGTGTTCTTTATATATCTCTCGCGGCTACCACGCTAAACTGTCTGAATAATTTGCATGGGCGGCTATTCATTATTTCTGATGGTTTCCCTTTGCCAGCCTCTCGGACGTGGCCGGCTGCGGTCCAACGCGATCGGAGAACTCGTATTTTCATCTGTAAATTAAAGCAATTACGCAGCAGATATTATATGATGTGTACTGCGGTCTCCAGATAGTCATCAATCACCTTCAACAGAGCTGTCAGAGGCCACAGATTTCGTTTCTGGGAGGCAGCCTTGCAGCTGGGGAGAGGGCAAAAACGTCATCATTAATTAGAGGGTGACCCTGGGGCTATTCACAGGTCTGAACCCAGGACTCTTCCCGAGCAAGTCTGTACAGAGACGCTGCACGGGGTTCCGCTCCAGCCGGGCCCGAGCAGCAGGGCGAGCCAAGCTCCGAGAACCGCGGAGCCCTAGGCCGGCAAGAGTTGCGGGGAGCCTGGCGTCCCCTCGCGTCCAGCGCGCCAGGCTCCGCACAGAACTCGGGCAAGGTCCCAGCAGGCTGGCAGGGGTCCGGGGAGGGCTTTCGGCCCAGGCAGGAAGCTTGCAAGACGGGGGCCACTGGGGAAGGCGCCCAACACATCTCTACCTAGCGCCTGGCCCGGCCAGCCCGGGTACAACGAGCCTTCAAGGGGCCCCGCTGGCTTGGGAACCTGTTCTCAGCGCGAGCGCGCTCAGGGACAGCGGGCAGTCCTGGCTCGAGGAGGGGCAGGGGGCTGCCAAGGAGGGCGGCCCGCGGCGGCTTGGAGAGGAAGGGGAGGGAAGGCGTCAGCAGCTGAGCGGAAACTTCGGTGACCCAGAAGGGGAGGGGCCTCTGCCAGGGTCGCCCGGAGGTCCCGGGTGGCACCACACGGGTGGGGGTCTGGAGAGGCTCCGCAGCTCCGGCCCACGCGCCGCCGGGCTCTCGGCCGGCGTGGGGTCTGCAAGTGGCCCCGGCACGCGTGGTGAACAATGGTGCGTGGGGCGCGGCCCCTCCGCCCGGGCGAGGCACATCTTCAGCGTTGATTACATCTTCACCCAAGACTCACCCGCGTGTCCCCTCCAGGTCTCATTTGTAATTGAGACTAATGATTACAGGAGGGGCGGGAAGGAGCAGCTGCTCATTAATTAATTTCTAATTAAAAGTGCCTTCCGTGCGGGTGACTAAGGAGGAACAGGCTTCGCCGCGCAGTATCGACTCCCGGGCTGAAGCCCATTTGTTACCGGCCCGCGCCTGGCGCCCCAGTCTCCGCCCTGCCGGCCCGGCCGAGTGACCCGCGTGTCCGCGGCCGGCGTGGGCTGACGTCAGAGCTCCGCCGAGAAAGCGGCGCACGTCTGACTTGGCGGTTCGCGCGATTCGTTTTTCCCCATATTTTGCAAAATATGTATTTGTGTCGCCGCTGCGAGGGCGGTCGGTCCCGGGGCCCCCTCGAGGCTCCAGGTTCGGAAGCGGAGGCCGCCGCCGCACACTTTCCGGCCCGGCTGGGAAAGTTGGCCCCGGGGCGCCGTAACCGCTCTCACGCTTCGTCCTCCCAGCGCCTAGGAGCCCGCACCCCGAGCCAGCCCCGCGCCCCGGGCCGCGCCCGCCATGTCCTACCCGCAGTTCGGATACCCCTACTCCTCCGCCCCGCAGGTAAGGGGCGCGGCGCCCGGATCCGCCCCACGCCTGGGCGCCGGGTGAGATCCCACGGTGAGACCCGGGGCCCCAGCGGAGGGGGGGCGGGTCCCGGGCGGCGGGGGTGCCGGGCGCCCGCGCGCTCTTCCTCGCCCCTCTCCCCGCAGTTCCTCATGGCCGCCAACTCCCTGGGCGCGTGCTGCGAGCCGGGCGGCCGTGCGCTGGCCGAGTCCGGCCCCGCCGCGCCCGCGCAGGCGCCCGTCTACTGCCCGGTCTACGAGGGCCGGCTGCTGGCCACGGCGCGCCACGAGCTCGGCTCGGCGGCGCTTGGCGTCTACGGGGGCCCCTACGCCGGCGCGCAGGGCTACGGCAACTACGCCGCCTACAGCTCCGAGGCGTCGGCCTTCTACTCGCTGGTGAGGCCCCGACGCCCGTCCCGGTGCGGGGTCCCGGCCCCCAGCTGCCGGCGGGCGGACAGGATGACCCGGGTGGGCGGGTGGGCAGCCGCGCTGCAGCCCGGTCGGGGACCTAGGGGGCGGTGTTCAGCGTGTGTATTGTTTGCCTTCCACTCAATCACTGGCTGGCGCAGTCTAGTGAGCGCACTCGGGCCAGACGGGCTTGGTTCCCTCCTCCTCTACCAGCTCCTCGGCCTGCATCCCCGCCCCCTCTTCCACCCCTCCCCCTTCCCTCCTCCCACCCCATGTTTATGCTTCTCCATCCCAGTTCCCTGACGCCCCGACTCTTCCTCTTGAGCCACCCTGGGGAACCTCCTGCTGCAGCCAGGCCTGGGCTCTCCCCAGGAGCTGCTGGTGGGAGGAGGGGCAGGGGTGCGAAGCTGGGGTGTGTCCCTGAGCCCGGACCCCAGACTGCTCCACGGCTCCTACAGAACAGCTTCGACTCTAAGGATGGGTCAGGATCCACTCACGCGGGGCTCGCACCAGCCGCAGCCGCCTACTACCCCTACGAGCCAGCCCTGGGCCAGTACCCCTATGACAGGTGAGGACCATGGAGCCACCAGAATGTCCCTGCCCATTGGGGAGGGGAGAGGTCCTGCTATTCACACCACCTCTGTGCCTGGCTGTGGCTGCTGCCACACCTCTTTGGGGATTGCTAGGATGCTCCCCATGCTGCCCTTTTATGGGAAGTTGGGTTTGGAGGGCTCAGGAGAACAGGCCATTCAGGGCCTTGGGGCACCTACCTGCACCCTGGGAGGTACAGCACCCTCCCCTTTAGGGAATGCAAGAAGACGAACCCACAGCCAGTCTGGGACAACACCAGGCACAGGTGCCCAGCATCTTGGGCAAGGCTTCAATTCAGAACACCCCCAGGCCCCACTGACTCCTCCACCTAGTGGGAGACCCCTTCCACCCAGCACCTAACACATTAGGTGCTGGGCCTTGTGTCTGCAGTATGTGTTTACGGTTTGGGGATCAAAGGCATAGGAGCAAAGCCCATAAAGTAGCTCAGGGAAATAGCTCTGAGGAGTGACAGAGGCCATGACCTCTGGGCTTGGGAAGGAACCAGCTCCCTGTCATTTTAATAACATTATCTTCGCCCTGGGCCATAAAAGGCGGGGTGGTGCCCACCCCAGGCTGAGGCCCAGGCTAACTCCAGTGAACCAACTATAATAAATGCAAACCTTCCTGGAGGCAAAGCCCATGCCTGTGCCCCCCACCCCCACCCCTGTCTGCAGGTATGGGACCATGGACAGCGGCACGCGGCGCAAGAATGCCACACGGGAGACCACCAGCACGCTGAAGGCCTGGCTGCAGGAGCACCGCAAAAACCCGTACCCCACCAAGGGCGAGAAGATCATGCTGGCCATCATCACCAAGATGACCCTCACGCAGGTCTCTACCTGGTTCGCCAATGCACGCCGGCGCCTCAAGAAGGAGAATAAGATGACATGGCCACCCAGGAACAAGTGCTCTGAGGAGAAGCGATCCTATACAGAGGGTGAAGAGGCAGGCGAGGAGGAAGAGGAGGCCAGAGAGGAGCCGATTAAAAGTGCCAAGAGTGAAGGTGGGTGAGAGGTTGTCCTTGGGGACCCATCCCCTGGAACCCTCCCCAAGAGTGGTAGGCCCTCCAGAGGCAACAAAGTGGGTGAGTGGGTTCCCAGTCTCTGGGGTGCCATGGGAACCCAAAGTTCCCTTTCACAATGTGGTGTGCTCATCAATTTCAAGTTGAATCCCAGCCAGTCTTTTGTGTTAGTTGTTCAAGGCCAAGACCCTCAGAGGAGATGAGCTTTCCCAGCTCAGGGTGGGAAGGCCTGCAGCTGGCTGTTAGCGGAGGAGGGACCCTGACTGACTGCACTACATCCCTTCCAGTGGCCGAGCCTGCAGGCAAAGAGGACAAGGAGTTAGAACTCAGCGACCTGGATGACTTTGACCCGCTGGAGACAGAGCCCCAGGAGTGTGAGCTGAAGGCATCCTTCTCAGCCCTGGACAGCGGCACCCTGGAGCGTGTCCCCGCCCAGCCAGAGGGCCCCGCCCCTCTCCCGGGAGCTCAAGGCAAGGAGGCCTCGGGCACCCTTCGGATGTCCCTGGCTGCCTCCAGAGGGGGCACTGCTCTAGAGGAGGACTTGGAGAGGGCGCGGATCTGCCTCCGGAGCTCAGTGGCTGGGCCAGAGCCACAGCCGGGCACAGAGGGCAGCCCTGGGGCCTGCGAGGCTAAGATGGGCTTTGTACCTGCGGGGGCGTCAGCAAGCCTGGAGACCAAGCCGCGCATTTGGTCACTGGCCCACACAGCTACTGCTGCCACAGCCGGTGCCCTGAACCAGACGGAGTATCCCTCGTGCATGCTCAAGCGCCAAGGTCCCACCGCCCCTGCAGGCGTGTCCTCGACGCCCTCTGCATCCTCACCCACAATCCCAGCCCCCGCGGTGGTCCTGGACAGGCACCAGGACTCCCCAGTGACCAGCCTCAGAAACTGGGTGGATGGGGTCTTTCACGACCCCATCCTCAGGCACAGCACTTTGAACCAGGCTTGGGCCACAGCCAAGGGTGCCCTCCTAGACCCAGGACCACTGGGACGCACCCTGGGGGCCAGCGGGAACGTGCTGACTGCGCCACTAACCCGAGCCTTCCCGCCCACTGCACCCCAGGATACCCCAGCTGCTGGCTCCCCTAGAGAGCTTCTGGCACTGCCCAAGGTGGGCGGCAAGCCCTTCTGCACCTGAGCCGTGGGTCGAGCAGGGAGGGCAGGGCTCTCTCCTGAGAGTCCAAAGGAAGGCGAGGCCCAGGGAGAGAGAGAGAGGAGCCAGGCTTTGGCGCAGAGCCCTACCTTCCTCCCACTCGCTCCCTGGCCCCACCTGGTCCCGAGTCTGCTTTCCCGAGCCTTCCCGAACTCGAACCTGCCTGAAGGCGCTCGGAGTGTGGGAGCCCCAGGCATAAAGTTTACGTCCAAAGTTTACATGGAGAAGGCGTTGGGCTCCAGACATTTGCGGCGGCTGCCTGGCGTAGAGCAGCGCACAGCACACTCCCGACTCCATCCTACCCACGGCGCTCACAACAGCACCTCCACCGACCTCACACTGCTGCACACTGTTGACCAGAAACAGTTATGCTTTTTTTAAATGTTATGTGCACACCAGTAATTGCCTGCTTCAGAGAGAGGCTGATATAACAAAACAAATAAAACCTTGTGGCGGTGTTTTCGTTGCAGAAAAGAACACATTGGGAACTCAAAAATCATGTGGGGGTTTGGTTGGGGGCTTCCACACCAGAGTCCACCCCAGGAAAGTCCCTGCCAGTCTAAGACAGATGCAACCCACTGCAGAGGATCCATTCTGAAGTTACAGGGCACGGGGACCCAAAACTGCCCACTCTGAAGTTACAGGGGTGCACAGAACCTGAAATTCCCCTTTTAAATTCCCCCTTCACAAGACTCCCTGGAGGGGTTACTTTGACTGCATTAGAATTAAACTTCCTGAATTATTTGTGGCTCTGTCCTAGACTAGGGTGTGGCTGCCCCTGGCTGCCTCAGCTTCCTGCCTCTCCTTTGCGCAGCATCCTGGAGCCCAAAGCCTTGGGCAGCACCCACTGCCCCGATCCTGCCTGCCCACCCTTTGGGACAGC
Organism: Octodon degus; assembly: GCF_000260255.1. Taxonomy (NCBI): domain Eukaryota; kingdom Metazoa; phylum Chordata; class Mammalia; order Rodentia; family Octodontidae; genus Octodon; species Octodon degus. The sequence goes on along the minus strand of NW_004524584.1, from coordinate 18,968,881 downwards.
CTTTAGCTTCCACCACTCTGAAAGTGAAAGAAGTGAGAGCAGGTATCGGAGAAGCCTGCAGTAGCCACAGACAGGAGACATGAGTGGGACTATGGAATGGGAACCCTGGGGCAGGGAGAGCAAAGGCACAGCCTGGCCTGGGCCTTCCTGTGGTTGCTGAACTGGGTGGATGCAGCTGGCAGATGCTGGGCACCCCCAGGCCCATATCTGCACCTGCTGGTGGTGGCTAATTGAGTCCACAGTCCTCACTGTCTCCCAGGCATGCACTCCTGGCTCTCCAAGTGCCCAAAGCACTCTGCTCTGGGCCCTCTGGTGTCTCCCAAATAACCTGGTTGCACAAGAAAGATCGGAGCTGGAGGCCCTAGACTGATAGCCACCGAGATGCAGGTGGGAGCCTAGGACCCCCTGGCAGGCTACACAGCTGCACAGGTGTGACAGAGCTTGCTTTGGAAGCCGGGGTGGGTGGGGCAGAACTGGGCCCCAGAGTCCTCAGCTTCTGAAATGGCCCTGACAGGCTGAGCCTTGGGAACGGCTGGCCTGATGGTTGGAGGGCTGGAGTGAATCTCCACACCCTCTGAGAGAAATCACAGACTGCTGGCATTGGTACTCCTGGGGCTCTCTGGATACCCCATGTGGGGGACTCACCCTGGCCCCAGATGGTAGACTGGGCCCCGGGGCCCCGGGTGCAGACCCTGAGTGTGGACCCCAAGTGCGGCCCCCGTGCAGACCCGGCAGCCTTCGAGAGGGCCCGCCGCAGTAATTGGATTGTACCCGGCCTGGCGCTGTCACCGCGTTGACTTTCGCTCCCGTGGATGATATTATCGAGACTCGGAAGCTCGCCGCTGATGTGCCTGTCAAAAGCCCGCGGCGGGAGCCCCGGCCTGGCGAGCGAGCATCAGCCAAGATAATTTGAAGTGAAATTTTCATTTTGACAGTAAACCCCTCAATTTCTAAAGGCTGCGCGCTCGAGAGCTCGCTGGCAGGGGAGGCTTTGCAGAAAGCCCACGTCTTAGACTGAAAAGGGCAAAAGAACTCGAATTAGTTGTAATAGATAAAAGGGCAAAAATAAAGAGTCAAGGGTACTTGACAGTAATAGCGAAAGTGGAGTCTCGGGGGAGACTCGTTGAGGCCCGAGGCTGGGGCGGCAGGAATTTTAATGCGGCTGCGGAGGGCAGTGAGAGCCCCCACCCCGGTCTAGACAAAGCCAGGCCTTCCAGAAGGAGGCTTTGCCTGGGCAGCAGGGCGAGGGTTAGGGAGGTGAAATAGGGTCCGGCCTGTCCTGGTGCCCCAGGAAGCCCCGCAAAGGCGGACCAGGGCACAAGGTGGTGCTGGGTTCAGACCCCTCCCCCTGGGTGCCCCTGCAGCCCTGAGCTCGTCACCCTGGGGACCTCTGGCCGGGCTGGGAATTCCAAGAGCCCCATCCTGGTAGGAACCTAGGGGCTAAAGGGGCTCATTTAAATGACGGTGAAATAAAGATATCAAGGGGAGGGGTTAGCACTCTCGGGGGCCACACAGCGTAGGAGCCGCTGCAGAGCAACTCCCAAGACCCCACCCCTCACCTGGGGGTGTAGGTCACAGCGGGATGATCCCACCAGGCGGTCGGGGCGCCCGCCTGTGAAGACTGGGGAGAAGCCGGGACGGAGTGGGGCGCTCGGCGTGGAGGAGCAGCGTGTCCCGCGTCTCCCGAGAGGGTGTCAGGAAGGGCCAGGGCTCAAGCGCAGCAGCGCGGGAACGGCACTCTCCACTCAGGCGTGGCGAATGCAAACAGCAGAGGAGAGGCTAAATTAACGGCACTCTTTACATAGAGCCCAAATAAAACTGTAATCAGCGGCGCGTTACTTTTCATTAAGCGAGTCTGACAGCAGCATATTCAGGCCCGGCCAGCGAACAGGCGCGGGAAATATACGGCTCCCCCGGCCAGCCCGGGCTGAGATAATTCCTTAAGCTCCATTAACAACTCGTAGCCGCAGGAAATGGGCTCCGGAAAACGTCTCCAAATCTAAAAGCTTTATCGACCCTCAAACCCTGGCTGATGGTTCCATTTTTTTCTCTTTTCTTTCTTTCTCTCTCTCTCTCTCTCTCTCTCTCTCTCTCTCTCTCTCTCTCAACATAAGGAGAGACATCCAGTAAGGTAATAGAGTCTGACAGGACACCTTCTTAACTAGAGAGAGCCAGGAAGCCAGCCCTTAAATGATATTTAAAAGGCAACCAATTAAGATTTAAAGTGGTCGTCTCCTGAGATTATGCACGCGATTTATGCCACCTACTTCTCCAGCACTCGGGCCTAGGCTGCCCTGATGAGACAGCACAGTGTTCTCTCTCTCTCTCTCTCTCTCTCTCTCTCTCTCTCTCTCTCTCTCTCTCTCCCTCTCCCTCTCCCTGCTCCTCTCCCACCCTCTCCCTCCCTCCCTCTCTCCCTCCCTCCCTCTCCATCCCTCCCTTCCTTCTTCCCTCTCCTCATCCTTTCTTCTGGGCAACGACCAGCCGCCCTCAGGAAGGACACCCCCCAAGGAAGCCTCTCACAGGGTCTAGCCTTGCCTATGGGGATGGGGACCTCAAGCAGAGACTTCCTCCTGTGCGCTGAGGTGAGAAACCCTGTTCCATGCTCTTCCAGCCCAGCGCCTCCACCTTCTCCTGCTCTTCCAAGTCCCAGAGGTCTGAGCCTCTCCTGCCTGTTTGTTCTCCTTGGAACCACCCAGCCCAGGGACCTCTGAGAAGGCACAAGGCCCAGTGACCCCAGAACAATGGGGGGGGGGGGGACACAGCAACGCAGGACAAGAGCAGAGACCTAGGAGCAGAGGTGGAAATGGGGAGCAGAGGGCTGCTTCCTCAGCTGGGTGGCAGTGTTGGGGAGCCTCAGGAGATGGCCCACAGTCTTGCTCTCACTCACCCTTGCCATCCCCAGCAGCCCCCTCCCGCTCCTCATCCCTGGATGCTTGAGGGTGCCTCCAAATCTGCTGCCCCCACAAACCTGCTGTGCACCTTAAGCTTCAAGAGTGAGCCCATCCTACCATCAGGACCCCCAGGTCCTCAGGCATGGCCTAAGAACCACCGCTGCTTCTCCTCAGAATCTGAAACCCAGAATGGATTGAGGAAGTGGACACTGGGCCTCGGAGTCTGCTGGCCTGAATGGATAGACAAGAGGGGACAGGAAAGGGCTGTGGGGTCAGCCGGTGCAGAGGTGCAAGCAGGTCCTGGCTGCTCCGTTCCTGTAGCACGTAGGGCCCTGCCAGGGCCCTGGGAACTCCGTGCCACTCTGGAGCACGTTACACAGAACATACCTGGTAGCCACACGGTCACTTCACAGTGGAACCAATGCAGAGTCATGACTGAAAACCAGCTGAGCTGGACTAATGTCTCTCCTTTTCACAGTGCTGCATCCCTAAAACACACATCTTCATCATGTGGCTGTGTGTGCCATGCTTGGGGACAGACACCCCACTGGCCATGGGACCTTATGGTTAAGCACCACAGGGTGCAGAGCCCCCACTCTGGGCTGGTGGGGTTCCCAATAGTCAGGTGCACCAGACCCCTGAGCAGTGCGGCTCTGAAGGGTGACCTTGACTGTGGAAAGTAGGACAGGATGGCCCCAGCTGAGGGTCTCCGTGGGCAGCCAGACTATGACAACTGAGAAAGATGTCTGGGCCCAAGGCTGGGCCATTGTGCTTGACCAGGGACCCAGGCTGAGCTGTAGGGTCACATGGGGACAGCTTGTGGGGGAGGGGACAGAGTGTTGTCACAAGAGAAGGAAGAAAGAGACTGATAGGGCTGGAGTCTGCCAGGCAGGGTACCCAGACCCCTACAGAGAAGGTGTAGCACCCACCTGCGTGGAATGGGCTCCGTGTATGAGTTCACACCTTGTTCACCTCACTGACCCGGCTAGAGGAACCCTTGCTGAGCTCAGCCAGGAAGCCTCAGGACAGCACAATAAATACAGGACAGCACGGGGCTAGGTGGTCACCACATGAGGAGCTGAGGGCAGCTTCAAACCCTCAGTTCAGTGGGGACCCCACCCTCTCTTCTAGACACACCTGAGCCCAGTGGCCTGAGCACAATAGGGCACTGAATCTAGAGCCCATAGGCTGCACGTTCTTGTAGCCTGCCCTGGACAGCCCAGGACTGGTGTGGCCAGGATGATGAGACGCCCCTGAACCTCCAGGGCTGTGATGGACAAGGTGGACTCACAGTGCAGTGCTCACGTGCATGTGCGCGTACACACACACACACACACACACACACACACACAGTGAGTATAGTGCACAGGCACACTCTCTTTCCTGTCTCTGATTCTCTGTCTCCCTCCCTCTCTCACACAACCACACACACCAGTGCTCACACATGCACACACACAGCTACAGAGTCCCAGGACTGTAGTGACCCCGGGTAGGCCTCACTCAGCAGCAGCACTGGGTGGGGGTCACTGAGCCAGGCATGGCCTCCTGCCATGGTGGGAAGCTGTTCTGGAAGGGACTTCCCACTGTGCCTGCTGAGGCCTCAGGCCTATGTTCTGGGGGAGAACTAGAGGAGATCTGCTGGGTCCAAGGTACCCTTGCTGGTACCTGCTGCGGAGGAGGACCTTGCCCCTGGGCCAGGCCGGTAACCAAGCCATGTTTTGTGCTGGGAGGACAGTGGAGAGTGGCCTAGTCTGCACCCAGAAGCCCAGCCCTAAGTGTGCCCACACCTGTGGGCCCTGCCTGATCTGCCACAGAGGCCACTGGCCCTCCTGAGAGTAAGATGCCACCCCACCACTCAAGGCCCCACCCCAGCACCCCCACCTAGAATTCCAGGAGCTCAGCCCTTGTCTATGAGGCAGGAAATCCCCACTTGGCTGCGGGCTCCTCCCCTTTCCCGACTCTGATCCCTTCCCCTCCCCAGCCCCGTGGCCATCTCTCCAGAATGGAGCTGGGCCTAGCCTGGCACACGGGTGGTTCACACGCAAGTCGGGCTGCAAATGGGACCTTAATTAATGAATTTGATAATCGTCTCTTCATGGAACATTAGAGAAGTTCAAGATAATCAGGCTGAACACAAACCCCAGCTTTGCAGCGGCAGCAGGCGCCTGGGGCAAGAGTGTAATTTATGTCAGACAAGTAGGTAGGCACTGTGCCACTCAGTGGGCTGGTGATCGGCCCGGCACAGGATGGTCCCAGGTGTTAGGAGCGGCACGGGTGGCGAGTCGTCAGCACAGGTGTGTGTGCCCAAGGGCCTCTGTCAACTTAGCTACCTGAGTTAGAAGCTGCAGTGCAGGGCGGCCTGAGCCCTGGAACAGACCTGAGGGCCCACTCACAAGCACGATTTTTCCAAGGCTGATAGAGCATGTTGGGGTTTTGTTTTAACTCAAATGTGTCTGAATTTGCAGATCATTTATTGTATTCTTCTGAATTCCAGTGCAGTACCGATGATTATCATCAGAAACCCCTTCCTTCTTTCAGAGAACAGTCCCAGCCGAATGCCTTTTATACACACGTACTGACAGTAAGTCCCCAACTTACGAACACTAGAGTTGAAAACGTTCACAGATACGAACAGACCTCGAGCTATGAGTGTTCATCAATGCAAACAAATCCCAGAAGGAGCTGGTGTGTTGGCTGGACATGAAAATTGAAGTGAAGATAACAGAGACTGGACCAGGTGAAAGGACGGTAGCCATTGCTCGTTTTTGCAGCACAGAATGGTTGGGCCCCTGGCCCAATTCTAAAGAACAAGGACAAATCAGTGGGACGTGTGATGTCTGTGGGGCCAGGGAGGTCAACGATGACATCCAAGAAATGAGGTGCAGTGACAGAGAGATGGAGACACTTCTCAGCTGTACAAGCAGGTCACAATCAGCAGTGTGTCCCCCCAGCAGCGCATCACGTGCTCAAGGAAAACCAAAAGCCTGACTGCAGATGGGAACTAAAATGGGGAAGTGGCATATCTCTTCCCTAAGATTCACCATGTTGCGACTAGGGAGATAGTTTAGCAGTCTAAGCACTTGCCTGGCTAGTGCAAGGATCCAGGTTTGATCCCTGGCACGCATGACGTGCCAGCCCCGGAACCCCAGAGGATTCAATCCCCAGTAATGCAGGCCATGCTGGCCCTGAAACCAGGCATGGTAGCGCACACCTGTAATCCCAGAGATGGGGAGGCTGAGACAAGAGGATCACGATGAGTACAAGCTACCTAGCAAGACCCTGTACCAAATGGAAAAAAAAAAATCACTGTGTTGGACTCATGAATTAATCCAACTTCTCCCAGCATTCTCCCAGAATGGAACTCATACCTTAGCTGGGACTCTCTGTGCCCAGCAACCCCCGTGGGCATCATAGCACAGGAGCCAGACAGCAAAACAGGCCAACTTGCCTTTCCCAGAGTAGCCTAGAACTGCTGGGCTCTTTTCAAAGCCCGTCCTTGTGTTTAAAATAGATTCTGGTTTATCAGACCTGCTCACGGGAATGGCCAGATAGAAAAGGGTCTGCATCTCTTCATGTAGAGCTGGCTGCCGCGTGACAAGTGCCACTGCCTACAGAGGCCTGGCCCGCCCGAGCCCCAGCCCTGGCTGCTGGGCCCTAGCACTGGAGGGCTGGATCAAATTTCTTGGTGGAAGGTAGGAGATATAAAGTAATTAAGAGACACCTAAAAGTAAAAGCTGCATACCATTTGTGTAGATGAAGAAGACACAGGTGGAAGGTGCGAGTATTGTAGGTGTCTACTAGAAAATTATTTTAGAACTATCTGGACTTGCCTATGTCATTCCGATAGCTGGGGCTGTGCTCCTGCTTATGTGCACTCATCTGTGAGTTACCACGCCCTCTACCAAGGCACAGCCAGCAGTGGGCTGTCCCCCTCCTGGAGTGCGTGCCTGAGCCAGGCAGGGTGTGCCTTGACAGCTGGGGATAGGAGCTGCCAGCCCCACAGTTCCACCTACACTGCAGCCTAGCGCCCACTGTGCTCCCAAGGCATGTTAAAGTCCCCACCCTAAGTGACACTGTCACCTGCAGGCTCCACGGGACACACTCTGGGCACCTTTGTGCTTAAGGATTCAAAGTCTCCCAGGAAGGGAGCGGGTATCTTTGGGGACCTTGAAGTACTTGGAGTACAGCTGAGCAGCCACCCTCTCCGAAGTGTCAGGGGACAGAGAAGGAGGCCTGGTGTGCAGCATCTCGGCCTGGGGCCTAGGTGGGCTCTCAGAGCATTGTTCACCAAACTACAGCTAGGGCCTCAGTGCGCGTGAGGGTTGGCTGCTAAAGCTTAAGCAAAATCAGAACCAAGGCCGTGGGGTCCGCGGAGGCCACCCCAGCTGGATCAGGGACCTGCAGTTACCAGGCTGATCTGGGTGGAATGAGGGAAGACGGTTCCCAGGATGAGTGGGAGACGGAGCTCAGGCTGCAAAGCAGACTCCCCCCACCCCAGTGGTGCCCCCCCCCAGCGGGTCCTTCGGCAGTGCTCTCCCTAGCCTCTCTCCACTCTCCCATGTGGATCACACATGCCTCAATCTCTTTGCAGTGACAGTACTGGCTCAGTGTCTGTGCCCCAGCACACACAGTGGGGGCCAGGTGCAGTTCCAGGGATCAGAACCTCCTCCAGCCAGAGCCCAGCCAGGCCTCCTGGGCCCATTATACGGGAACTCCATGTGTGTGGTCATCAGCACACCACAAAGCCACGACACAGCCTTTGCTGTCACCTGTGGCCCCCAGCCTGGAGCCTGTTCCTACACATAGCTATTGCCTCCACAGGCTGGCAGGCAGGTGCAGGCCCAGTCCAGGTGACCCAGGCTTGAACACCTGCCCCGTCCTGGCTCCACATACGTCCCCACTGACCCAGAAGGCACTTACCTTGGGCCCCAGAGGGTGCTATTCCGGGAAGTAAAGCTCCGGGCCTGGCTGAGTGCTGAATCTGGTCTCCTCTCCTTAGGGCATTCTTACTTACCTCTGGTTTCTCTGCACCTCCTAGCAGCTCTGGTCTCCCCAAACTCCAGGGCTCAGGTGGACAAACAAGCCTGGGGAGATCTGCAGGGGTGTCCTACTTTTATTAAGAAACATGGGTATGGCAGTTCACCCTCAATTTGCTTAGCCAGGTGGACACATGGGTGGGGTTTAAGCCAATTTAAGAATTTGGTGCCCATTTGACAGTTCTGGGGTTTGGGGCATGGGTGGAGCCAAATTTCCAGGGGACAGGGCTGTGAAAAGGATGCACACTCCTCACCCATGTGCCCTGGGTGCCCCCACCCCCTCCCTTGCATGCCTTCGAGTGCTGGTCCCCAAGGGTGGCAGGGAGCCTCCAAGCACATCTCCTGCCATCCATCCCTACAAGGACGATGAAGGACACAGCCAGCAGCACCGCCTAGGTCCCCAGGGGAGGACTCCAGGATGTCAGGCTCCAGGGTGGCTGGGCATAGGCAGGAGACACAGTGGGTCTCAGGGCCCAGCCTGGGCCTGGCTGACAGAAGTCGTCTTGGCCATTGGTGATTCAAAGAGACTGAGATGGCCCAATTGCCGCTTGATCTGTGTAAGAAAAGGAAAAACAGTAATTTCAACAGGACATCACCACCTCACCTCTGACAGGTGGGCATAGAGCTCGGGGTGACCAGGTCCCCCGCTGCACCCTAGAGACCTCCTTGCCCCAGGGAATCCCCGAGTGGTCAGCTTCTTGGGCTTCTGTGGGAAAGGCAGGAAGAATGCTTGGAACACGGGGACTCTGGGCTCTTAAAGCCAGTGTTCCCTGCTGGGAGAACATTCCAGAAACTAAAAAGAGAGATGGCTTCACACAAGTGAGCCAAGAGGAAACCCAGGTGAAGGCCGCCGCTGAGGGCTGACCCAACCTACTGCTGAACTTGGGAGAAGATTTGGATGTGGACACACATCAAGGATAGCCAGGTACGTACACAGGGACATGGCGTGGGTAACCATGGGGGCCTCAGGAGGAGGAGCCGGCCCACCTCACCTTGGCCTCCAGCCTCAGCACTCAGCTGTGAGTGCTTCTTGGAAGCCACCAGCCTGGGCTCCACCTCACAAGGAAGGGAGGAAGAGGCGCAGGCAGAGACTGGAGGGCAGCAGGAGAACCTGCACCAGTCCCAGACCGTGTGACATATGTGTGCTCAAACCCATGTACTGGGGAGCATCCCTAGATCCTCAAGCCACATCTACACACACAAACATGCACACACACAGAATGCATGCCCACTGCACATGAACAAATGTGCTGCCATGTACACACATAAATTCACTCCCCACATGCACATGACACTTGCATATGCAAGTACACCAACATAGGCTTGCTACATACATGCATATATACATGCAAACACACATGCCTGCTGCAGACACATACACAGACACACTATATACATATGTGCAATGCACCACATGCATGCATACTAAACGCATACAAACATACACATTGAACATAAGCACATATATACATCAAACACACATATAGGCACACATACACACATATATACACACCAACACACATGTGTGCTACCCATGCATGCACATATATCCACACAGAGAGCATGCAAATGCATGCACATGACACATGCATATATGTACACAAATACACATGCATGCTACTCCCATATACACAGATAATATTCAATCATACGTACTATCCACATACATATATACAGAAACCAACAAAAAAAGTACCTATATTTCAGGAAAAGAAAAACTTGTATAAGTATTGTAATGCATCAGACACTGATTCCTAGTAAACTGATTGCTTTGTCCACATGCATGTTAGGATTTTTATGCTGTCTCAGTAAATTTAGTATTATAAAATATTTATATAAGTTTTTCTCTTCCTGACTGTGTGTGCTTTTTTTTGGAAGGCTTATATGTATTTACCTGTGTGCAAATGGGTGCACACACAAGCACAACACAGATAACACACATACCACACACACTGCATGTGCCACATACCCCCCATAGTGCACACACCACAGGTGTGCAGGACATAGTATGTGATTGGGGCGCTGCCCATCCTGCAAACCCTGCCAATGTCACACTCCATGGGTGGCACCGCTGGCTTCCCCAGGCCCATGGGCGTCATGCAGAAGGGGCCAGGCCCTTGGTGGACAGATGGCCCCCACAGTGCTTATCTCAGGCCCCATGGGACCCCAGCTGCCTGGATGCTCAGATCGCCCCACAGAGCCACTGGACCCTTTGCTCGGAGTGACACATCCAGCCCCAAGGACGGCACCACAGCACACGCACAGCAGAGCAGGTGCTCTGTGCTTGGCGTCAGTGTTGAAAAAAGGGTTTGGGCCCCAGGACAGCAGATTGTGTTCCCAGAGAAATTTGAGCCTCTGACTCTGTCTGTTTTGAGTGAGCGGCTGGGCATGTGGTGAGCTGTTCCTGTGGTCTATTTTTATAGAGCAAGAAAATTACCTTTTCTTTTATCCATGTAGTTGTTTAATATTTTGAGTTATGATTTTGGCACTACTAGGAACGGAACCCAGAACCTTTACATAGTACTACCTCTCTATCCCTTTTTCAATTTTTAAATTTTGAGGGAGGGTCTCACCAAGTTCTTGAGTTACCCAGCTGGGCTCAAAGTTGCAATCTTTCTGCCTCAGCCTCCCAGAGTGGAGGGATGACAGGTGTGTGCCATCATACCTGGCTCATCTGTCTTCCCTTCTGTCACTTATCCTGGTCTGGATTCACCCACAGCAAGGCAATTTGGTTCTTAACAGCCCTCTCCCACCAACCCACCTATCCAGTGGATTCCAGCCTCACAGGCACCCTGTGGAGCCAGGAGGGGCTTGAAATGGCAATAGTGACTTCTGGTCTTCCTCAGACCACACTGAGTTTGTGGGCCAAGGGGACTCATGTGCAGTTCAAGGATTTTAAAACCAGCAGGCACACACGAGTCTGCACGCCAGACACTGACCACCACATCCCAGTGCAGGCAACATCATGTCAGTGCATGAGAGTGCCGGGCCCTGCCAACCTCAGCAGAGCCAGAGTAGCTGAGACCAAGACAGAGGGCCCACCCCAGCCTCCAGCCTCTGTGTTCCTGGGCTCCCACTCCCCTGGGCCCCCATCACTCATGTCAGTCCCTGCCCCCCACATGGCCACACACTCTGCCCCTGTCTTCCCTGCCCACAGGCAAGGAGGGCCGGGCCCTCTCCTTGACCCCTGTCATGCACACAGGGGCTGGAATCCAGGGTCTCCAGTGGACCACAGTGGCTCATGGCCTTTCCCAGCTGGGCTGTGCACTCAGCCTGTGCAGGTGGACTTGGCACTTCACAGGGCTGGCATAGGCTTCACTTCTTGAGCTGCCAGAGCACCCTATAGCCCATTTCCCAGATGCCAGCCCTGAACCAGAAGCCCAGCAGCTCCTGCACATACCCCACGCAGCCTGCAGGAGCTCCCTGGCCTCTCCCTTGCGCTGTCCTGGCCCCAGGGCTGAATGGAGGTATGTAGGCTGAACTCAACTCTCCAGCACAGCCAGTCGCTTCTGGGCCCTGGTGGAGTGGGAGGGTGCGAGCTCCCTGAAGGCCCATCCACATGGGGTGAAGGCACCCCAGAACAGCAGGGGGTTACCCCTACCAGTCAGCACTCACACTGCCCTCTGGCAATGGGGCTGGAGCAGAGAGGTGGAAGAGGATGAGCTCCAAAAGTGCCTTAGTGGGTGAGAATTAGCTGGGACCAAGAGCGGCAGTGCTGGCCGTAGGCCTCCGCGGCTGGGACCAAGAGCGGCAGTGCTGGCCGTAGGCCTCCACGAGAAGCAAGAGGCCTCGCGGGGCGCAGTGGACTCGACTGGAGACCACACTTCCTCCCATGCACCTCGCTCCGTGCTGGAGCCAGGGCTGTGAGTGGAGACAAAACTGGTCTCGACCCAGGAGAACCTGAGGCTCAGGCAGCTGGGAGGCCCGGCAGAGCCCAGGGGGAGAAAGGAAGCTGTGCGGATGCTGCCACCACCGCCACTCGAGGGAGCTGAGCTGGAGACCCACCAAGGACGGACCATCGTCACCCATGAGAGCCCCACAAGACCAGGAGATAGGAAGCTAAGGCTGGAGGAGCGAGGCACACGCCCCGGCTGATGCCACAGAGGCTGCAGTGGCCTGGAAAAGAGGTCACCAGGCATGGAGGAGTTCAGGGCAAGGGGCTGTCCTGGGTGGTACCCGAAGGAATGTGGGCCACCCCACATGGTTCACTGCTGTGGGACGTTGGCCACTGTGGATGAGGGCTAAGGCAGTGCACCAGTGTGGCCACCGCACAACCAGTGTCCACCCTGCCACCAGACATCAACAAGAGAGAGCTGGAGGACTCTGTGCTTAGGGTTCAGTTTTAAGCTTAAAACTGCTCTAAAATAGAGTCCACTAGTCTGTGGCCATGGCAGGGAGGGACAGTCCTGTGCTAAGGTGCCTTCTCCCGTCTGCAGGAGCAGTGCTGCCTGACATTGTCCTACTACTGTTCTGCAGCCCCTTGAAGTGAGCTGCTCGGTGCAGGGCTGAAGAGCTAGACCCCAGGACGGTAGCACACTAGCTCCACCTCCCCATCCACACGGATCCTGGGCTGGCCACCAGAGCCTACCATGCAGTGGGACCTACAGAGCTGCCAGTGACCTCAGGCCCATGCACTGGGCTCGGTGGCTGGTGATTTGTACACCTTTGGCCCAAGTGGTCCCTGGTCATGGGGAGACCCCGAAGCTAGGTGCCAAGCAGGGAGAGGCCAATAGCCGGCAGTAGGGAGAGTCACACCCCATGCACAGGGGGCTCCTCCAAGCACAGGAACACAGCCTGCCTGGCCTCGATCCTGCCCCTCTCAAGGATGCTCTGTGGGTGATGAGGCACTGTCACCCCTGCCAGAGCCTCTGGAATGTGCCAGGCAGCAGCCTCCCCCCCCCCCACCTGCCATGCGGGCCCTGCTCCGGCCTCTGACAGCCATCACCTGACAGCCACTGGCTCACATCCTGTAGCAGCTGCCTCCAAATACCATGGTGGTGGTCGTGGTGGTGGTGGAGACATAGCTGACAGGAAGGTGAGGCAAGGCGATGCCTCCGGCACGTCGGGCCGTGCAGCCGTCACTGCAGCGTCAGAGGCCAGGAAGTGGGAAGCAACACGGGCCCTGGGGCACAGAGTGTGGGCACCATGGGGCAGCCTCCTCACCACACAGAAAGTGCCACAGGAATCATGTGCCGAGAACCATGTGGGCCATGTGTGCATGCGTGTGCAACTGGGCAAGGTGCATGTGTGTGCTCAGTGCATGTGTTCCTGTGTGCCCGTGGTACCCACATGGGTGTGGAGGGCAGCTGCTCTCTGGGCCCTTTGGAGACTCATGGCTCAGCCTGTGACATGGACGACCTCTGCCCAGCCCTTTCCTTCCTGAGCGCACTGTGAGACATCTGGAGTTACCGGCAGCCAGGGCCCTGTGGATCTGGCTATGTGACCGGATAATAAAGGATGAGTGCCTCCTGCCTATCACAGAATTCCCAGCCCCGGGCCAGGCCCTCAGTGCTCCCCAGAAGATGAGCCAGGGCAGAGCCAGTGCCTCAGGGGAGTCACACACCTGCCACCCCCTTGGAGGACAGCAGCAAACATCACAGACGTGGTGAGTGGTCAGTCAGGCGCAGGGGCAGTGTGTGAGCAGGAAATGCTCAGGTGGGGCAGGTAGAGGGAGGAGCCGATGTTGTGGAGACTGGTGAGTTGGGGCTCAGTCAATGGCTGGGGGTGGCACTTTATGGGGCAGCCATCCTGTGGAACCCCACGGTCCTCCTGAGTCCTGAGTACCGGCTGATGCCTAAGAACAGCACGTGGCAGGGTTTCTGACCTTGATGCTCCAGGGAGCATAAATATGTGTCACTCAAAGCAGCCCCTGACCCCACTCGTCAGCCTAAGCCTGGGGTGGCTGACAGGGCCACCACCTGCAGGAAGCGCCAGCCAGCTGTGCAGGTGTGTGGGGACCAAGGTCTCCAGGGGGCAGTGAGCACGCACCATGGTCTTCACTCTCCACCATGGGCCACAGGCCTTGGAGGAGAGGCAGGTGGCACATCTCCCTCCTTTGTTCAGTAGAGCCGCCATGGCTACCCCCACACCCCAGGCCGAAGTCATGTGCAGCTGGTGTGGGCGAATAAGAAAGCCAGGACACTGGATCGCCTTGCGGTCCTGGGAGAGGACAAGGTATGCTCTTAACTCTGCAGGTGAGTGTGACAGTCTAATGTCCTGGGGACACACGGTGACTCTGCTGGCAGCGAACCTGTGTAGATGAGGTCCCTGTACTCACATCGTCACCTTCATGGGGTGGGGCTGTGGAGGGCAAAGGAAGTCTTCACTGATCTCTGCCCCTGCCCACCCAGGTCCCAGGAAAAGCCCACCTCTCCCTGAACTCTGCCTGAGCCAGACCGAGGCAAAAGGCCCACAGATCCTGTGGTCAGCACCGCTGATTCTCCAGGTCCTGTATGACAGCGTCACTGCTTTTCCCATGGGGGCTTCGAGTGGGATCCCCTGCCCAACATCCTTTGGACCTCATCCAGCACCCAGCCTTGTGAGATCACAGCCCCCAGCTTCTCCTGCGTGGGCTGGAGCCTCCTCACTCATCTGTCACCAGATCCCAGAGACAAAGCCTGGGTCACATGCATGACTGTGTTCATAAGGTGCATGCTGTGATTAAGTGCATGTATTCACGTGTATGTGTGTACCATGAGCAAGCATGTTACATGTAAGCATCCATGCATAACTCTACAGAGAAGCCCTGCTTCAGGAATGGCATGCATGTGGCCAGACATCTGCAGCTCTCCACTGCAGCCACATCATTGTCACACGTGGTCATTGTCCCACATAACTGCGTGTGTGATAATGCAGATTTCTCATGAATCCCAGCTCCCCTTGTCCTGGGTGTGCCTCGAGGCTACAGCTGCACACACCCCCAGCCCAGACTTTGGTGGCCGAGGTTTGCTGTCCCCAAGCCCATGCTGTCTGGAAAGCACTCTGGAACCTGGTGCTGACCCCAGGCGTGCATGGCGCCACTTCCCGGTTGGTCCTCCTGCACTGAAGAAGCTTCCTGAAACACATTGGAGTGAGGTCAGAGGGCCCCGAGGAGCATGAGCAAGAGGCCCTCAACCCAGGCCCTGCTCCCCTGGGAGGCAGGGGCGGTTACCCAAGGGACAGGCAAATCCTGGGTGGGAGGAGCTCACAGAGCTGCACAAAACAGGCCAGTCCAAGAACCCCTGGAGCTCGGTGAGGTCGAGCAAGCTCTGTGGGAGCCAGCGGGACAGAGAGTGGTGTAGGGGAGACAGAACGGTACCTGACGGAGTGGAGACCCAGGCACCCCGGCCTGAGGAAGCCAGGTGATGTGCATGTGTCCTGAATCACGTCATCGGGTCTGTGCGGTATGACCTGAGGCATGCACACACTTGTGTGCACTTGCACACCTCCACGAGTGTGGATCCACTGAAGGCAGGCTGTGACCTTGCTGCCACCTGCAGGTGTGCGCGCCCCTGTGTGTGAGCATGTGTCGTGCAAGGCTCCCTCACAGGAAGGCCTGGAGGTCCTTGGATGGAGCTCACCCGGACCCACAGGGCCAGGCCCAAGCAGAAGGCAAACCCTAGGGGCTGAGGACAGCTGTCCAAGGGTGTGACCAGCTCTGCCCTCCCCTCCCAAGGGACCTTGGGCCCCAGAAGGACAGGGAGTGGCCACTGGCCTCTGGCTACCCTGCAGGGCCTCATACCCACCAGCCCAACAGGGACACAAGAGAGCAAAGGACCTGGGGACCCAGGGCTGCTGGAGATCCAGGACTAGTTGCTGGCATCTTCCTAAAGACCTAGTATGCTTTCACGGGCAGTGTCCCCAAGGGAAGAAGCTCCCAACAGACCACTTGTTCGCTCTTCCTGCCAGGGGTTCTGGGGTTCAAACCCCAAGCTTGTGCACACTGGGCACACACCTGGCCACTGGGCCACCCCAGCCCCAGCATGCCTGAACTTTAAGATTGGGGTGCAGTAGTCAGGTTTGCAAAGCAAGCAATTTAATTCAGGACACAATTTATAGGATTCTTTTATAACAGTCACCCAAACAGTCAAGTACAAAAGAGCGCACGAAATCTGTCCACACACTAAAGACCCAAAGAATCGAGCTGAGGGCCGGGGCCCGTGGCAATGTCCCGCGTGGGTCCAGCTGGAGGCCTAGAGCCCACGACAATGTCTCATGCAAGCCTGTTGCAAGGATCTGCCCTGGGAAAGCCCAAAGGTCAGTAGTAGAAGCTAGAAAGTCCGCACATGCGGGATGAAGGAGCGGTGGCGGCAGCTGAGGAGTCTGAGCTGCAGCTAGGAAGTGAGGCTGCCCAGCGTGAGCAGCAGAGCTCTCCAGGGAAGCACCACAGCATCCTCTGCAGCCGTGCGGTCCTGAGCTCCTCTGATGATGAGAACAGCTGAGGTCTGTGTCAGGAGA
Organism: Octodon degus; assembly: GCF_000260255.1. Lineage (NCBI taxonomy): Eukaryota > Metazoa > Chordata > Mammalia > Rodentia > Octodontidae > Octodon > Octodon degus. Next base: position 18,952,515 of record NW_004524584.1, on the reverse strand, counting down.
GCCAGCGCAGCAAGCTCCTCCAGGAGAACCAGCTGCACCACCTTCCCCTCCAGTTCTCCTTTTTATGCTGTTGGCAACAATCCTCAAGGGGGCCCTCCACACCCAGCGCCGCGCTGATTCAGTTCAGCTGGGTGTAACAAGCTGACCACCAGTGGTCAGTCCACCACAGGGGGCGACGTCCAGTCTGCAACCTGAAGCTTCCACACTCCTCAGTGGGAGCGAACACCTGGAGGACACTGAGCGCCCCACAGCTTGGTAGAAAGCAGCTTGGGAGGGGTGAAAGGAGAGAGACGAGAGAGACACAGGGCCGGCGTGCCTGAGATGCGCACACAGCACAGTACGTGCGTGAACACAGGAAGGGCCAGCGCCCGAGAGGAGGCGCGGGGTGATGATTAGTAAGCCAGCGCTGAGATGCAGCCTGCCGAGGACCTGCCACTGTGACCGTCGTCGTCGTCGTCCTGGGGGTCACCAACATCGAGCAATAGATGCAGGGGTAACGGGGAAGGCCGCGGCTCCTCGTTTCTGGAGCTGGGCGGAGTGCCCGGACATGGAGGGATGACCGCGTGCGGTGCTGGCAATGCCGGCTGCAGCCCTGGGCTGGGGGCTGCTCGGCCCTGTGCGTGTCCAGCACCCAGTGCTGGAACATCTGGGAAGCAACACCTGCCACTGCCAAGCCACGTTAATTAATCTTGTCGCCTTCAGTGACTCTCATTCCCACCATAACCTTCCCGGCCACCTCTATGAGCTCGGGACCCCCAAGGCAGGCTGTGACCTTGCTGTGCGTAAGTGCCACCCTGCAGTGGCGGAGGAGCCCCGCTCCTGCGCAGGAGCAAGGGGGTAAGGGGGACAGCCAGACCCTCAGGGACCTAAAGGCTCAGTTCCTGGAGGGTGTGGCTGGGTGGGCCTTCCAAAGGCCTCCTTTTCCTTCCATCAAAAAATAATTTTTAAAGCAAGGACTCTGGGGAAAGGGGCAAAACCAAGATACCATTTTAAGAGCACACAGCCAGGCATGGTGGTACACACCTGTAATCCCAGCGCTGGGAGGCTGAGGCAGGACGATCTCAGTGGGCTCCAGGCCAGCCTAGGCTATGCAATGAGTTGAGGACCAGCTCAAACAACACAGTGATACGGTATCTCAAAAAAGAGAGATAGAGAAAAGAAAAAAGAAAAGAGCACACAGTATCAAATACCATGTGCAACTCACAGACAAAAATTAAAGTTCTTGTGACGCCTAGCCACCGGTAACTGTCACAGACATTATGCATGTCCACAACACCCTAGAACTTTGTGCGATATCCTATCCTCAAACTGTTAGAAGTGCTGGTCATTTACTTGCCATTCCAGTATTTATCTTATGTTTTACTCTTAGTACTTCTTTGTTATCATGAAAACTTTTTCTGAGTTCATTTGTTTGGAAACATTTAATTTTCTGAATATTGCTTAATCTTAATTTTTTGTTCTAAGATTTATACTGTATCTTTGACTTAGAATTTATTTAAAAGACATTGTATGATATTTTCTCCTAGTATTAGAAACTTTAAAAAGTATATTTTCATTTTCTGTTGACTTTAAAAAAAAACAGAGGTTTGTACCTATGTTGTTTATTTATTATTTCTTGCCTATATCTTGTAATATGAGAAACTATTTTGGCAGTAACAATACACAATGTACTAACCATTGTTATTCTCCTAAAATCTTGTTTTGAGATTTTGTACCATTGTTTTTATTTTTTTCTTTAAAATAAAAATAACTGATGTCAAAAAATAAATAAATAAATAAATAAAAATAAAAAATTAAAGTTCTTGGGTTTGCAGTACGCACATGGGCACATTTGTGCGTGCCGCCCTCCCCTCCCTTCCAGCTCTGACTATCTGAGTCTGCTACCCTGCCCGAATCCCTGAGCCTTGCATGAGAATGTCACGCTGGTTTTTAAAGTTTCTCACTGCCCTGTAACAGGTTCACCTTTACACAGAGATTTCCACACCATCCCAGGTGTCCACTCAACTCCTGTTCTATGTGCAAAAAGCAAACACATTTCTTGGAATTCAGCCTCTTTTTTTGGTGTAGATTATAGGATGTAAGTTAAAGATTTATATAGGTTAAAAATCTGCCACCTTGATAGATAGATAGATAGATAGATAGATAGATAGATAGATATTGTGTTTTTAAATCATTTTGATAAGTTTTCCAACTAGAATGGAATGTCCAGTCTAGAAAGTGTGGCTTTAAATAAGATTAGAGGGGCTGGTGAGATGGCTCAGTGGTCTACAGCACCTACTTAGAACAAGCTAAGCTTAGCAAAGCACAGGGACCGCGGTTCAATCCCCCAGCACCACATGCCAGCCAGCCCCGCCCCCTGGTGGGCTGAGCTGGTCACACACACACACACAAAATAAATAAATAAATAAATAAATAAATAAACAAATAAATAAATAAAATTTTAAATAAAAAAAAATAAGATTAGAAATCATACCTTTTCTATCTTGAAAAATTATTTCCACTTTGGCAACACAGCTACGGGTGTGCATAATACAGGGAGCTGAATACAGCCAAGGAGGGCTTATCATGACGGAAGACCCAATCATGGCTCCACGCCAGCCCCGGGCGGCTTCCGTCGAGGGGTGGTACTCAGGACGGAGCTGTGCCGCGCAAGGCTGCTCGCTTACTGAAGGGCCCCGTGTTAGGATCCTTCAGACCACCTCAGGTTTTAGATCAGGGAAGACCTTTCCGGGCCGAAAGAGCGAACGCTACCGTGCAACACTGTCGAACATACATACTGGGTCCCTTGGAGAGTCGAGGCTCCTTGTCATCTTCTCTACCATCAGACTAATCCAGGGAGCTACAAAACAGCGACCACCTGGAAAATGTGGCTTTCTGGTCTTTGCTACCTATCACAGGACAAGGGAGCGCTGCACCTGTGGGGCTGGGGGTCACTGTGCTGGAGGTGGGTAGACCAAGAATATTTTAAAGTCTTTTCTATCCAGGAGGCTGCTTATTCACCAGTGAGTGTCAAACCCATGGTAAATTTAAATTTCTATTTCTATTTTTTTCCTTCCAATATCCCTGGTGTTGCCTGGAGGTAAAATAACACAGATTTTCTGAACGTCACACCGCGCCACCCCGCCACCGCCCTGTGATGTGAGTTCTCGCCTCCAAGAGAATGTAAGCAGCTTCCCCTGTCCTTGCACCACAAGGGGAGAGGCTGCCTTCTGGCCACTGTGTCTGAAGGCCTCCACGTGGCCATGCATATGCAGATGGACAGATGGACACAGGGCCCCCTTTCAGAAGCCAGTGCATGTGGCGTTCACGCGTGGCCCAGTGTCGGCGGCTCTGGGACTGACGTGCTGACAGGCAGGGAGCTCAGCCCTGCTGTCTTCACAGGGCCCTGCGGCTGACTGCTTGGGCACCAGGCCGCCCCCTGCCCAGTAACAGTCTATCTCCATGGGTGACAACACTCCCCTTGCAGCCTCTCCAAAGGCTGAGCAGATAACCCATGAGAGGCCTTATCTACCTCCTTCCTCCTCCTGTCCCTGAGAAGGGACAGAACACAGGGGGCCTCCATGGAGCTGAGGCAGCCAGTGAGAAGGGCAGGGCAGGCTACCGCAGGGCTCCATCACGTGTCCACAGGCCCAGCATCCTCCAAGTAGCCAGGCCTTTCCCCTCACCCACAGGCCTCACTGCGCAGGTGACAAGGCTGGTGGCAGTGCTCTTCCAGAGACGGCAGGCTCCTTCGGGGCCTCAGTGCTGCAAGCAACACTCCCTCTTGGAGGGAAGGCACCAGGCAGGCATCCCTGACCAGTGTACCCGAGGCCCAGTAGGTGGCCCAGAGGTGGCTGAGATAGACCTGGCTCTCCGCTAAGAGATGGCCCAGGGCAGTAGGCAGCACCGGCCTTACCCTCCAGAACAGGCGTCAATGCCCTGCCAGGCATTGGGCTGCTGGGTGACTCTCCTGGCCTTGGCTCCCGCATGGCCTGTGGTAGCTTCCAGGGCTGGGCATGGTGGCTGGGAGCTGGCCCCGAGGTCTCTCCTCCCATCACTGCCCACGCCCCTCAGTCTTTCCCTGCAGGCCCAGGTCTCCACCCCTTGTAGCCCCCTGGGCCTGGCAGCTTGAACTGTAGAACTCTGCCCCTACTTTGGGCTGAATGATCTCGGACTCGGCTGTGGGCAGCTTGGGCTCCTCGGGGGTCCAGGGAAGTCTGGGCTTCCCTGGCTCCTGGTAGCAGACGCAGCACCTCCAGCTCCCCGGGTGCTCTTTCTGGTGTCTGTGCCCAGCCCCCCGGTGGACCCCACATGCGTGATTGGGCTGAACCTTATCCAGCAGGGCCACACCCTAACTTGACTGCAACAGCCCGACTTGCAGCTAAAGCCACACTCCAGTTCTAGGGAGCATCAACCTGGAGAACAGTGCTCAAACCAGTGCAGGCCTGGCAAACCTGTGCCCTCCCCAGTAGCCCCCGATGCCCTCGTCTCAGCCCACTGTCAGTCGTGGATCCCTCATCTGTGCACCCCACCGACATCCACAGCCCCCCCCCCCCAGGCCAGCATGTGTCTCCCTCCCTGTACACACCAGGGGCCCCACTGAGGAGCAGCTCCATACCCTTCCATCCCAGGGCCCAGCAGGCACGGCCCAGCCCACCCGTGCCAGCACCTTCAGAAGACAGGCTGTGGTCCCGCTGCTCCTGACCTGGTTTGGTAGCAGGGAAAATATGGTACCTGGACAATGGATCAACAAGGAAATCAAGGAAAATGTCTTGTTCCAACATTAGAGAGAGTGAAGAAGATCATGTATTAATTAAATAAGGGACTAAACAGGACAAACCTTTGAGCAGGAGACATAACATTTAAGAATAAAATCGACGTGGTGGGTAAAGGTCGCAGAAGATCAAGTAAGGCGCTAATAGTTGCGCTTTTTCCATTTTCTTATCGATCAATATTACATTTTTCCAAGCTAAAATGCAGCAGCAGAGTTATTGCTGACCTTTTCCTCACCCTTCCATTGTGTATGAAATCACAGCAAAATAACAAACGACTTTATAAGCCACAGAATTTTTCTGATACGAACCCCCAAGTGGGCTAGAATCTTCCTCAAAATCTATTTCTTTTGAAAGTAGGAAAAATGAGGCCCTGCTAATTAGACACCGGAGAGCTGCTCGCCTTTAAGAGTAAATCACCCATTTAAAAGTGGCTTTACTGTCCCAAAGTGGTGCTGAGGGGGCCGGGGGAGGGCTGGCCCTCCTAGAAGTTACGGCGGCTCCGCTCGCCACCTCCCGCGATGCAGCCCACGCGTGGCAGCTGTCTGTGGGAAGAGGCCTGGCGGCTCTTGGCTTTGCCTTGTTCATCGCTGGGGTCGCGGCTCTCCTGCGGCCGTGGGAAGCTGGGCAGCTCACTGTCTGAATGGTTTCTCTCAAGCTGGGCAGGATCTTCAAGGTCACGCGGGCCAGGCAGACCCCAGCTGCCCTGCCCAGACGGAGGGGTGTGCACTTGTGCTCGGTGTGCCCCCTAGCCACCAGGGACCGTGAGTGAGCATCGCTGTGCTGCGGTGAGCTCAAGGCGACAGAGGAGATCCGGTTTTAGGCTACAAAGGTGGAGGTGGGGTTCACCCCTCCTTATGGGCCTGGGCCAGGGGGTGCAGGACCCTGACAGTCACACCCACATTCCAAAAGCCAGTCCTGTCCCACAAAACCCTCAGCTCTAGAGATCCTGGGTCCCCAGCAGGGCAACCAAAGTGAATTCAGAATTCATTTGAACAAGGAGCTCTAGTTCACCGTAAAATAAAAATAATTACCTTGATACTAAAAAAAGGTATGGATTTTCTTTAAATCTGAGTGACAACAATTGACCTAATCTAGAAACTCCCTGTACAAGGAGCCTGACTAGTCCCGACTCACTGATTAGCATAATCCATAACTCACTCCAGGCTCCTGCAAATGGTGAGGGGCTTCCCAAGAGCAGGCCCTTCATTGGGTTAGGGTGTAAGCAGCAACGTCCTTGGTCCCCACCGAGGAAAATCGTGTTATTAAGACAAAGGCCATTTCCCATTTAGAAATAAAAATAGAACACTGTATTTTTAAAAATCATTTATTTATTTATTTATTTATTTATTTATTTATTTATTTTGTACAGGGTGTCGCTATGCAGCTTGGACTCAGAGTGATCCTCCTGTCTCAGCCTCCCCAGCACTGGGATTATAGGTGTGTGCCACCATGCTGTTTCAGTGGCTGGCACAGTGCACCCAGATTTCCAAGGTCAGCACAGCATGTGGTACTGGGCATCACTTGCAAGGTCGGCACTTAGACCACTGAGCTATCTCCCTGGCCTGAAAATATAACACTTTAAAGAAGGTAGTTTTTAGAATGTTGTATTCTGCTCATTTGGTTGAGCTTAAAACCTAATGGCGCTTCAGGAATTTTTTTTTCCTGTATTATAGGGAAAGGTCCACAGGGTATTCAGGGTCTCACTACTAGATTGGACTCGTAGTGATTCTCCTGTTTACAGTCTGCCAAGTACTGGGATGACGGCATGCACCACCACGCCCAGTCTCAATCGCCATCTCAGCACACCCTGGGGATGGGGCCCGAACAGCAGGCCAAGGGGTCAAACCCCCGGCCCCCGTGCCTGCTTACAGGCACTTTAATCCACTGAACTATTTGGCCAGCCCTCCAGAAATTATTAACTTTAAATAAAAATTTAAACTATACACGGTATAATTTGCCAAGTTGGTTTGGCTATTAATTGAACATTATCTTCCCTTCCATTTGCATTTCAAAATTTAGAATTAGGTTAAAAGGAAATCGTGGTTAAGGGGTTGAGAGTCCTGGTGTTGGGGAAGTGGACTGCTGGCTGAGCCCTGGTGCAACAGCTGTGCTGCATGTGTGCCAGGCGCCACGTGCTTACAGCTCAGTAGAGCAGGGGTGAACCCACTGGGGGAACGAAGGGACAGAGGCAGGACCTGGGGGGGGGGTAGACCAGGGCTGCAGTCAGCCTAGGCCGGAATGAGGCATGAGGACAGGTGCGATGGGGATAAGAGGACTCAGGCCACTTGGATCCCGAGTCTGCTGCTCCCAGAGGGTCACCTGGAAGTCCTGAGACAAACAGGCACATGAGCAGAGAATGCACCCTCAGAATTTGCACGTGGCTGAGGATGGCTCCTTTGGTCAGTCTGTAACAGCGCCCCTCTCCCTCAGGGCCACTCCAGGCTCAAGTAGGCAGTGGCTAAGGCATGGCCTGATCGCGGCATGGCCACAGGGTAAGGGCAGCCCAGAAGCAGTGTCCCAGATGCCCCTGATGAGCAGGCCCTGTGTGCGGACCTCAGGACCTTATGCAGAGAGGGGCTTTACAAAGGTCACCAAGCAGCACTGTCCACACAGCCAGAGCCACTGCCGCCGAGGCCTTTAGATTGTCATCTGTCACCTCCTGCCCCCAGGAAGGAATGCAAACCCAAGATAGGAAGTGTGGAGCGTGGGGGGCTTGTCTTTGGGGAGCGAAAGTGGTTTATCGGACACTGCCCCCTCCACAGCGGTGTCAACACATGTATCAAAGGAGATGGGCGCACTAGTATTATTAGCTCTAAGCTGGGCTCAGGGCGATGGGACACAGGAGACTGCAGTCCACGGTGAGGTTCTTAGTTTAATGACAAAAATCCCATCTCTGCAGTTTTCTGTCTTCTCAAACTTAGCACTAATTTTACAAAGGTCAAAGAAAGTGGCTGACAAATAAAAGGAGGCAACTGTACGCAGAGCACAGTTAAAACCTGGCTTGATATCAAAATTATGAGGAGAAACATATAGGAAATGTGGGGAACTATGCCACAATTTCTCAAGTACAGCAGGTTTTAAAGCACTAAATTTTACAATTCATGGTATACATTTGCTATCATGTTTGACTTTTTAACCATTCACATGTAGTATTTTCATGCAAACCAGTAATTAAATAGCAACTTAGTGGCCTCTTTCTACCCCAGGCAAGTGCCCTGTCCTAAGCCTAGCTGCCTGCAGAGCTGCCACTTGGGGGTGGGGTCTTTGGCCCCAGCTCTCTCCTCACCCACCAGGACTTGCTCCACCCTGACCCCAACATCTAGCCCAGCATTTGATTTTCATAACAATTTCTAGTTAGTTGCTAAGTCTTTTTGCTAGAACCAAAGGCATCTCTACTCCAGTATTTTTCTTTCTGCCTTTTTCTTTCTTCCTTTCTTTTTTTTTCTTCCTTCCTTTCTTCCTTTCTTTCTTTCTTTCTTTCTTTCTTTCTTTCCTTCTTTTTTTCCTTCCTTCCTTCCTTCCTTCCTTCCTTCCTTCCTTCTTTCCTTCCTTCCTTCCTTCCT